>NC_046157.1:121352562-121952562 GCF_011064425.1 Rattus rattus
TTCTGGATCTAAAAATGGAAATAGAAATAAAGAAATCACACAACCTGGAGATAGAAAATCTAGAAAAAAGATCAGGAGTCATAGACACAAGCATCAGCAACAGAATACAAGAGATAGACAAGAGAAACTCAGGAGGAGAAGATACGGTAGAAAACATTGACGCAATAGTCAAAGAAAATGCAAAATGCAAAAAGCTCCTAAGCCAAAACATCCAGGAAATCCAGGAACAATGAGAAGAACAAAGACAAGGATAATAGGTATAAAATAGATTAAAGATTCCCAACTCAAAGGGACAGTAAATATCTTCAATAAATTTTTAGAGAAAACATCCATAACCTAAAGAAAGAGATGCCTTCAGAATTCCAAATAGACTGAACCAGAAAAGAAATTCCTCTAGTCATATAATAGTCAAACACCAAATGCACAAAACAAAGAATGAATATTAAAATCAGTAAGGGAAAGAGGTCAAGTAATATATAAAGGGAGATCTATCAGAATTATACCAGAATTCTCAACAGATTTTAAAAGCTAGAAGAACCTTGACAGATGTCATACAGACCCTAATAGAACACAAATGCCAGCCCATGCTACTATATCCACCAAACTCTCAATTACCATAGAGGGATATACGAAGATATTTGATGACAAAACCAAATTTACGCAATAGCTTTCCACAAATCCAGCCCTACAAAACATAATAGATAGAAAACTCCAATACAAGGAAGGAGACTACACCCTAATGTCAAAATAGTCAAGATAGTCAAACAAGCATAATTCCACATCTAACAAAAAATAGGAAACAACAAATATTGGTACCTAATATCCCTCAACATCAATGAACTCAATTCCCCCCAAATAAAAACACATAAACTCACAGACTGGATATATAAACAGGACCCAGATTTTTGCTGCATATAGGAAACACATCAAAGTGACAAAGACAGACATTTCCTCAGAGCAAAAGGATGGGAAAATTTTTTTCCAAGCAAATGGTCCCAAGAAACAAGCTGGAGTAGCAATTCTCATATCAAATAAAATTGACATTCAAGCAAAAGTTATCAAAAAAGATAAGGAAGAACACTTCATACTAATCAAAAAAAAAATCTACCAAGATGAACTCTCAATTCTGAACAAATGCAAGGGTACCCACAATCATAAAAGAAACTTTGCTAAAGTCCCAAACATACATTCCACCTTACACAATGATAGTTCGTGACTTCAACAGCCCCCTCTCATCAATGGACAGATCATGAAAATAGAAATTAAACCACAGACACAGTGAAGCTAACAGATGTTATGAACCAAATGGATTTAACATATATCTACAGAACATTTCACTTTAAGACAAAAGAATAAACTTTCTAAGCAAATCATGGTACCTTCTCCAAAATTGACCATATAATTAAACACAAAACAGGCCTCAACAGATATAAGAAGAGAGAAATAATTCCATGCATCCTATCAGATCACTGTGGAAGAAGGATGATCTTCAATAACAACAAAAATGACAGAAAGATCACATACATAAGGAAGCTGAACTATGATCAACTCAATGATAACTTAGTCAAAGAAGAAATAAAAAAAGAAATGAAAAGCTTTTTAGAATTTAGTGAAAATGAAGGCAAAACACACAAATATATGAGATACAATTTTTTTAAAGTACTAAGAAGAAAACTCATAGCTCTTTGGAATGCCTGCAAAAAGAAATGAGAGAGAACATACACTAGCAGTCTGACAGCACATCTGAAACCTTTAGAACAAAAAGAAGCAAATACACCCAAAAGGAGTAGATAGCAGGAAATAAACCCAGGGCTGAAATCAACAAAAGTAGAAACAAAAGAACTGCACAGAGGATCAACAAAACCAGGAGCTTGTTCTTTGAGAAAATCATCAGGATATATAAAGCCTTAGCCAGAGTAACCAGAGAGCGCAGAGAAAGTATCTAAGTTAATAAATTCAAAAATGAAAAGGGGAGCATCATAGAAACTGAGGAAATTCAAAACTCATCAGATCCTACAACAAAAACCTATACTCAACAAAATGGGGAAATCTGGAGAAAATGGACAATTTTCTAGACAGATACTAGGTACAAAAGATAAATCAGGATCAGATATGAGATCTTAACAGTCCCATAACCCCTAAAGAAATAGAAGCAATCATTAAAAGTCTCTGAACAACAACAACAACAAAAATCAGGGCCAAATGGGTTTAGTGCAGAATTCTTTCAGACTGTCAAAGATGACCTAATACAATGACTCTCCAAACTATTAACAACAACAACAGAAGGAGCACTACCCAATTCCATTTATGAAGCCACAATTATGTTTATACCTAAACCACACAAAGACCCAGCAAAGAAAGATAACTACAGACCAATTTCCCTTATGAATATTGATGCCAAATAATGAAATTCTAGTTAACCCAATCCAAGGAAACATCAAAATGATCATCCATCATGATCAAGTAGGCTTCATCCCAGGGATGCAGGTATGGGTTAATATACTGAAATCCATCAATTTAATCCACTATGTCTACAAACTCAAAGAAAAAAACCACATGATCTTTTCATTAGATGCTGAGAAAGCATTTGACAAAATTCAACACCCCTTCATGATAAAAGTCTTGGAAAGTCAGTAAACATAGTAAAACCAATATACAGCAAGCCAATAGCCAACATCAAACTAAAGGGAGAGAAACTTGAGGTGATCCCTCTAATATCAGGGACTATACAAGGCTTTTCAGTCTCTCCCTGCCTATTCAATATAGTATTCCAAGGCCTAACCTGAGCAATTAATTACACAGCAAAAGGAGGTCAAAGGGAAACAAATTGGAAAGAAAGATGTCAAAATATCACTATTTGCAGAAGATATGATAGTATACTTAAGTATACTATCCACCAGAGAACTGCTATAACTGATTAACACCTTCAGCAAAGAGGCTGGATATAAAATTAACTCAAATCATTAGTCTTCCTCTACTCACAGGATAAACAGGCTGAGAAAGAAATTAGGGAAACAGCACTTTTCACAATAGTCATAACTGATATACCTTGGTGTGACTCTAGCCAAGAGAGTCAAAGATCTGTATGACAAGAATTTCAAATCTCTAGAAGTAAGTGAAGATCTCACAAGATGGAAAGATTTCCCATGCTCATTGATTGGCAGGATTAATATAATCAAAATGACCATCTAGCTGAAAGAATTCTACAGATTCAGTGCAATCCCCAACAAAATTCCAACTCAACTCTTCATAAATTCTGAAAAAGCAATTTGCAAATTCATTTGTAATAACATAAATCCTAGGATAGTGAAAAGTATCTTCAACAATAAAAGAACTTCTGGGGGAATCACTATCTCTAACCTCCAGCTGTATAACAGAGCAATAGTGATTTAAAAAGAAAAACTCTATAGTATTTGTACAGAGACAAGAAGGCAGATCAACGGAAAACAATTGAAAACCCAGAAATGAACCCACACACCTATGGTCACTTCATCTTTGACAAAGGAGCTAAACCATCCAGTGGAAAAATGACAGCATTTTCAACAAATGGTGCTAGTTCACCTGAAAGTCAGCATATAGAAGAATGCAAATTGATCCATTCTTATAGCCTTGTACAAAGCTCAAGTCCAAGTGGATCAAGTACCTATACATAAAACCAGTCTCACTGAAACTAATAGAAGGGAAAGTAGGTAACAGCCTTGAAAACATGGGCACAGAGGAAAATTTCCTGAACAGAACATGAATGGCTTATGTTCTAAGATCAGGAACCTACAAATGGGACTTCATAAAATTGAAAAGCTTCTGTAAGGCAAAGGACACTGTCATTATGACAAAATGGCAACCAACAAATTGGAAAAAAGATCTTTACCAACCTTACATTCGATAGAGGGTTAATATCCAATATGTACAAAGAACTCAAAAAGGTAGACTCCAGAGAATCAAATAACCCTATTAAAAATGGGGTACAAAGCTAAACAAAGAATTCTTACCTGAATATGAAATAGCTGAGAAGCACCTAAAGAATTGTTCAACAATCTTAGCCATCAGCGGAATGCAAATCAAAACAATCCTGAGATTCAACCTCATAACAGCCACAATGACTAAAATCAATAACTCAGGTGGCATCACCTGCTGGCAAGGATGTGGAGAAAGAGAAACACTCCTCCATTATTGACGGGATTGCAAGCTGGTACAACCACTCTGGAAATCAGTCTGATGATTTCTCAGAAAATTGGACATAGTATAGGATCCATCTATACTACTCTTCTGGGATTATATCCAAAAGATGCTCCAATGTATAGCATAAACACATGCCACACTGTGTTCATAGCAGCCTTATTTATAATAGCTAGAAGCTGGATGTCCTTCCAGATGTCCTTCACCAGAGGAATAGATACAGAAAATGTGGTATATTTACAAAATGGAATACTACTCAGGTATTAAAAAACAATGACTTCATGAAATTCTTAAGCAAATGAATGAAACTAGAAAATTTCATCATGAGTGAGGCAACCCAATCACAAAGGAACACACATGGTATGCATTCATTGATAAGTGGATATTAGCCCAAAAGCTCAGAATACCCAAGATACAATTCACAGGCTACATGATGCTCAAGAAGAAGGAAGACCAAAGTGTGGATGCTTTAGTCCTTCTTAGAAGGGGGAACAAAAATATTAACAGGAACAAATATGGACACAAACTTTGAAACAGAGACTGAATCAAAAGTCATCCAGAGACCGCCCCATCTAGGGATCCAACCCATATATAGCCCCCAATTTCAGTCCATGATTTGAATGCCAAAAAGTGCATGCTGACAGGAGACTGATATAGCTGTCTCCTGAGAGGCTCTGCCAGAGCCTGACAAATAAAGAGGAGGATGCTTTCAGCCAACCATTGAACTGAGAATGGGGTCCCCAATGGAGAAGTTAAAGAAAAGACTGAAGGAACTGAAGGCATTTGCAATGCCATAAGAGAAACAATATCAACCAACCAGATGCCTCAGAGTTCTAGAAGAAAAATGGACTTATACGGCTGATCTACTGTCAACAGATATTGAGACTGATAATGGAAGCTAGGAGAGAGGGAGTCATAGTACACAGCTCCATACACACTCTTGAGCCTGTTCCAAACTCAGGATTCACAGAGACAGTCCAAATTAAATTCTGTGACACTCTAAGGGAATCCAAAGTCAGTAAACTGCAGAGAGATATTTGGAGGTAGAAAGCAGCTCTGTTTGAAGTAGGAAGAGAACAGGAGAGGGCACATGGGATAGTGACCACAATACATAGTATACACAAAGTTGGAAAAAAGCAGAAGTTACAGATAAAGAAAGAAAAACAGGCTTGGGTGAGGGTTTCTCCTTCATTAATCCTGTATGTTGCTCCAGAAACTAACTGGGAAGATGACTGACTGTAAACTTTGAACAAAATTAATTTATATGTAAAAGGAATGTAAAAATACTTAACTGGTTAATAATCCCAGAACATTAATATTTGAAAGATAACTAAACTTAAACTCTCCACAATCACAAAGGAAGTATTAGTCAATATATTTAATGAGGGGTATAAATTTCATCAAATTCCAAACATGAATAATTCTTAAAGAAACACACAAGGTAGTTTTACTTGTAGCCATTTTACCATTACACTATGAAAAAGCAATGACTTTCACATCATTAACCCCTCAAATTACATACACATTACAAAGACAATCCAGTTAAACTGAAATGGATGCTACAAATGAAATAAAAGATGGCACCTCCCCTCAAATCATTACATTAAAATGACAACACAATTAAAATGTAAGGATGAAGGCCAAATCACATGTAACAAAGACAACTGCAACTGACCATTATAAATGTCATAAAAGATGGCTTCTCTTTTCATCGGGTTGAATCTAAATTCAAAACCCACTTTCACTGTAACTGAAGTTATAAATTCTGTAAAATATGGCACACAAAAACACACTCACACATATGCTTTGCTTCTTTAGGTTGAATCTAAATTCGCCCTTTTTGTCCCCCACCCCTCTTAATTGTTTGGTGGTTTTAAGGCAACTTGGAATCCTAGCTTTAGAAATGTTTATCAAGTAATTATATTTCAGGATAAATAAATGAATGAATGAATGAATGAATAAATAAATAAATAAATAAATAAATAAATAAATAAATAAATAAATAAAATTCCATGGTTACATGTACTTAATAGACAGATTTTTAAAAAGAACAAGATAAGGACTTTCTTTTACATTTATTTATTTTTTTTAATGTGTGTGTGTGTGTGTGTGTGTGTGTGTGTGTGTGTGTGTGTGTCTGTGAGACCACAGGTACACACATGTGGAAGTCAGAGGACAGTTTGTAGTTGTTGGTTCCATGCAGGTCTCAAGAATGGCATTTATTTTTTTAAAGTCCAAAAACTCACTAGATCATATGATAGTAGGTAGCATAAGTAGGATAATGTATTCAATGAAATATTCGTTGATTAACATATAAAACATCTTCTCTGGGGCTGCATAGTTACATTCTCTAATGTGCCATGTGGCATTCTAACATAGGTTGTAAGAATTTCAGTCATCAGTCTTGTCAGCAAACACGTTTACCCTATAGGCCGTCTCACTAGTCAGATTTTTCTAAAGGAAAACTCCACAGTAACATTTACTAAAAGACAGCCTTTTATTTACTGTTCATAGAAGGGTCTTAAACACATATTTCCAAAAATTATGCATGTGCTGTATGGCAGCAATTTCCAACTTAGTACAATGCAAATGTAAAATTTTATGTGTAGCCTTAGTTGTTATGGTTTGCTTAAGAGTGTAATTATGTATGAGGTCAACATGGAAAATAAGCCATCAATCATAACTGGGAAACATTTCTGAACAATGTGTATGTCTTTAGAAATCAAACTAGAGAACTCACAGTCTGCTCCAGGGGTTCTAACATATCTGAGAGCAGAGGTAAGACCAACACTTCTGCTCCGAGGGACCTGCCTGGAGCCCTCAGGATACAGGAATCCCAGAGCAGTCTGGGACAGGATCCTTCCAGTTTCTGCCTGCACCTGGAGCTGACCCAGTCCAACGGTTGTCTGTGCCCAGATCCCCTGGTGAGGGAGCAGGACTCTCAGAAGTGCAGACAATCCTGAAAGCACAGAAGAGACCACCACTTCTGCTCACATTCCTGGCTCAAGAGAAACCCACCTGGAACCCTCTGGACACGGGAACCTAGGAGAAGTCAGCGACGTGTTCCTGCCTGTGCCCAGAGCTGAAAACCAGTCACCAGGAGTGCTGACACACCTGAGAGAAGAGTTGAGACCATCACTTCTGCTCTGGGGAACCCACCTGTAGTCATCAGGACACAGGAATCCAAAAACAGTCTGGGACAGAAAACTTCTGGCTTCTGCCTATGCCCAGAGCTAATCTGGTCCAACAACTCTCTATATCTAGATCCCAGAAGTGCAGAGAAACCTGAGAACACAGGGGAGAACACTACATCTACTTACAATCCTGGTCCAAGAGGAACCCACCTGGAGCCCATTGGACACAGGAACCTAGGAGCAGTCAGGGACAGGAACCTTCCAGTTTCTGCCTGTGCCTTGAGCTGACCCTGTGTCACAGATCTCTGTACCCAGATCCCACTGGAAGAATGCTGGTCTCCAGGAGTACTGACATACAAACTTACTAAAAGGTCAAGCCACAATCAAAGACAGTAAGATAGGCTAACACCAGAGATAGTCAGATGGCAAGAGACAGGCACAGGAACCTAAGCAACAGAAGCCAAGGCCATTCACCATCATCAGGACTCAGTTCTCCCACTAAAGCAAACACTGGATATTCTAACACACTGTGAAACCAAGAATTTGGATTTAAAATCAAACCTCATGGTGATGATAGAAGACTATAAAAAGGAAATAAATAAGTCCCATAAAGAAATACAGGACAACAAAGGGAAACAAGTACAAGCTCTTAAAGAGGAAAAAAAATCCCTTAAAGAATTACAGGAAAACACAACCAAACAAGTGAAGGAATTGAAGAAAACCATCCAGCATGTAAAAACTGAAATAGAAATAATGAAGGAATCACAAAGGGAGACAACCCTAGAGGTAGAAAACCTAGGAAGGAGATCAGGAGTCAAAGATGCAAGCATCACCAACAGAATAAAAAGATAGAAGATAGAATCTCCGGGGCAGAAGTGACCATAGGAAATATTGACACAACCATCAGAGACAATGTAAAACACAAAAAGCTCCTAACCCAAAACATCCAGGAGATCCAGGACACAATGAGAAGATCAAACCTAAGGTTAATAGGTATAGAAGAAAATGAAGATTCCCAACTTAAAGGGCCAGTAAATATATTCAACAAAATTATAGAAGAAAACTTCCCTAAACTAAAGAAAGAGGTGCAAATAGACATACAAGAAACCTACAGAACTCCAAATGGATTGGACCAGAAAAGAAATTTCTCCTGTCACATAGTAGTCAAAACACCAAATATATAAAACAAAGAAAGAATATTAAAAGCAGTAAGAGAAAAAGGTCAAATAACATATAAAGGCAGATCTATCAGAATTATAGCAGAATTCGCAACTGAGACTATGAAAGCTGTAAGAACCTGGACAGATGTCATACAGACCCTAAGAGAACACAAATGACAACCCAGGCTACTATGTCCAGCAAAACTCTCAATTATCGATTCTATTCCTTTGATCTACCTTCCTGCCTCTGTACCAGTACCATGCAGTTTTTATCATGATTACTCTGTAATACAGCTTGAGGTCAAGGATGGTGATTGCCCAAGAAGTTCTTTTATTATTGAGAATAGTTTTTGCTACATTTTTTACTTTTCACAAATGAATTTACAGATTGCTCCTTCTCATTCTGTAAAGAATTGACTTGGAATATTGATGGGAATTGCATTGATCTTGTAGACTGCTTTCAGAAAGATGGCCATTTTTACCATATTAATCCTGCCAATCTATGAGCATGGGAGATCTTTCTGGCTTTTGAGATCATCTTGGATATCCTTCTTCAGAGACTTGAATAATTTTTCACTTGACAAATATTTCACTTACTTGGTTAGAGTCACACCAAAGTATTTTATATTATTTGTGGCTATTGTGAAGAGTTTCATTTCCCTAATTCTTTCTCAGCCTGTTTATCCTTTGAATATAGAATGGCTACTGATTTGTTTGAGTTAATTTTATATCCAGCCACTTTGCTGAAGTTGTTTATCAGCTGTAGCAGTTCTCTGGAAAACCTGGAGTTTTGGGGGTCACTTAAGTATACTACCATGTCATCTGCAAATAGTGATAGTTTGACTTCTTCCTTTCCAAGTTGGATCCCTTTGGACTCCTTTGTGTCTAATTCCTCTGGCTAGGACTAGGAGTACTATACTGAATAGCTAAAAAGAAAGTGGGCAACTTGTCTAGTTATCGATTTTAGTAGGATTGCTTCAAGTTGCTCTCTGTTTAGTTTGATGATGGCTACTGGTTGCTGTGAATGGTTTTAACTAGGTCTGTTTAGGTATGGGCCTTGAATTCCTGATCTTTCCAAGATTTTATCATGAAGGGGTGTTGAATTTTGCCAAATGCTTTCTCAGCCTCTAATGAGAAGTTCATGTGCTTTTTACCTTGAGTTTGTTTATACAGTGGATTACATTGATGGATTTCTGTATAGTGAACTATCTGTGTGTCCCTGGGATGAAGCCTACTTGATCATGGTGATTGATTGTTTTGAAGTGTTCTTAGATTCAGTTTGTAAGAATTTTATTGAATATATTCATGAGGGAAATTGTTCTGAACTTCTCTTTCTTTGTAGTTTCTCTGTGCGGCTTAAGTACAAGCATAATTGTGGCCTCAAAGAACGAATTGGATAGTGTTCCTTCTGTTTCTATTTTGTGGAATAGTTCGAAGAGTATTGGTATTTGGTCTTCTTTGAAGTTCTGATAGAATTCTGTACTAAACCCTGGGCTTGTTTTTTTGGTTAGGAGACTTTTAATGACTGCTTCTATTTCTTTAGGGGTTATGGGAATGTTTTGACTTTGGCACCTGGTATCTGTCTAGAATATTGTCCATTTCCTCCAGATTTTCCAGTTTTGTTGAATATAGGCTTTTGTAGTAGGATCTGATAATTTTTTGAATTTCCTCAGTTTCTGTTGTTATGTCTCCCTTTTCATTTCTAATTTTGTTAATTTGGATATTGCTCTGTGACCTCTGGCTAATCTGGTTAAGGGTTTACTTATCTACCTTGCTGATTTTCTCAAAGAACCAGCTCCTGGTTTTGTTGATTCTTTGTATAGTCCTTTCTGTTTCTATTTGGTTAATTTCAGCTCTGAGTTTGATTATTTACTGCTCTCTAATCCTCTTGGGTGAATTTGATTCTTTTTGTTCTATAGCTATCAGGTGTGTTTTCGAGATGTTTGTGTATGCTTTCTCCAATTTCCTTTTACAGGCCCTCAGAGCTATGTTTTCCTCTTAGCACTGCTTTCATTGTATCGCATATGTTTTTTATGTTGTGTCTTTATTTTCATTAAATTCTAAAAAGTCATTAATTTCTTTCTTTATTTCTTCCTTAACCAAGTTTTCCTTGAATAGAGTACTGTTCAGCTTCCATGTGCATGTGGGTTTTCTGTTGTTTTTGTTGTTGTTGAATACCAGCCTCAATCCATGATGATCTGATAGGATGCCTTGGATTATGTCAATGTCCTTGTATCTACTGAGGCCTGTTTTGTGACGAGTTATATGATCATTTTTTGAGAATATACCATGAGATGCTGATAAGAAGTTATATTCTTTTGTTTTAGGATGAAATGTTCTATAGATATCTGTTAAATCCATTTGGTTCAGAACTTCTGTTAATTTCACCATGTCTCTGTTTAATTTCTGTTTCCATGATCTGCCCATTGATGAGAGTGGTGTGTTGAAGTCTCTTTCTATTATTGTATGTGGTGCAATGTATGCTTTGAAATTAGGTAGAGTTTCTTTTATGAATGTGGGTTCCCTTCGATTTGGAGCATAGATGTTCAGAATTGAGAATTCATCCTGGTAGATTTTTCCTTTGATGTGTATAAAGTGTCCTTACTTACTTTTTTTGATAACTTTTGGTTGAAAGCCAATTTTATTTGATATTAGAAGGCTACTCCAGCTTGTTTCCTGTGACCACTTGCTTGGGAAATATTTTGCCATCTTTTTACTCTAAGGTAGTGTCTGTCCTTGTCACCAAAATGCATCAAAATGCTGAGTCCTCTTTACATATCCCATCTGTCTTTTTATTGGGGAATTGAGTCCATTGATGTTAAGAGAAATTAAGAAATAGTGATTGTTGCTTCCGGTTATTTTGTTGTTAGAGGTGGAATTACCTTTGTGTGGCAATCTCCTTTTGATGTTGTTGCAAGAAGATTACTTTCTTGCTTTTCCTAGGGTATAGTTTCTTTACTAAAAGAGACAGAGTCAGGAGGATCAGGAGTTTGAAGCTAGCCTGGGCAGACTGTGTTCTTAACCCGCAAGCCACCTCTCTAATCTTGTCGTATGTCTCTTCTATTTTATAACTCCATATTTTTCTCCTATACCTAGAATGCCTTCTTATAGCCTCTCTTGTGTTGTATACCCTCTTCATACTGTCCTCTTAAATAGATCCACCTTATGTAAAAGTGTGCCATATTCAAAACAGTCCTGGCAAAGACTGTTTTTGTTGATATCGTCATGGTTCGAATATTCTACTGTCTATACTAGAATTCTCTAGTTATAGTATAATTTAGATTGTATTTAATTTAAATAAACTTTAAATGACACCATGCTCTCAGTAGATTATATTGAGCATCTTGTTTCCAGACATCCAGTTTTTTATCCTTTATGGTATTTGTTAAGTGAAAACATTCTTTTAAAATAATATACATATATATTTTCTCCATTTAGTATCTAATGTCTATAGTAATCTCTTGTGGTTGCAATAATAATCTACCACAAACAGCAGCTTATACAACTGGTTTGAAGAGTCAGAAATTCCAAATAGAGATCTCTTGCACATCATGAAGTTAGCAGTACTTCAGGAAGGATGAGTAAACCATTCTTTCTCTTGCATTTTCCAGCTACTGGAAGCTTCAAATATAATCTCTGATTGACAGTTCCTCCCCACTGTTAAGGCCTACAAGTTGGGCAAATCTAACTCCTAGTCTTGTTCCTGTCACTGTTGTAAATTATTTCTACTCATTGAATGATGTGAAGCCTATAAATATATTTCTTACATTTAGAAGTTTAGAAGTCTAAAGTGAATTTCACCAGACTAACCTCACAGTGTTATCAGGCCTGCCCCTCTGGATATCCTAGAATATACCCCATGTCTTTGTCTTTTTCTGTTTCATAGAAGCAGCATGAATTTCTCCTGTTCCTACCAAAATCAGAGAACACCTTCAAATGTCATTCTAGCTCTGAGGTTTGCTTTTTTACCCTGCCTCCCTCTGGACAATATCTCTTCTGCCTCCTTCCTTTTCCATCACTTTGGTGCTCATAGGATGACTAGCCAGTTAATCCAGGCTAACCTAGAGGCCAGCTTTTGGCCACCATGACTTCTTCAACTAACTTTACCTTCCTTTTCTGCAGGAGGCAATATAAACATGGGTTATAGAGATTAGAGAGATTAGCTGCAGTAACAAAAGGATTGGAATAAGCCCTAGGTTCACAGAAAGACAATGTATCAATGGTATCTAAATTCAGGTCTATCTATTACTAGAGATAATACATTTCCAATGAATATTAGAATTAGAATATAAATTCTACTCTAGTACAGACTTCAGGTCTATATGCTTGTGGACTGCCTCACTACTACTACTGTAGCCTAAGAAACATGGTTGGGTCAACCACATACACTTAATAAATGAGTATTTACTGAATAAATTACTCTTCGAATACCTTTTTATCTAGGAATACTGGTGCATACCTGTAATCCACTCAGGAAGTGGAAGCCTAAATGTTTTGTAATAGGACTTCAGTTCTAGCCATTTATATTTTGCCCATCACAGTAGATGGAATGCATGCTATGTTGAAGTAAGCAGCTAATCTAAAAAAAAATTAAACTATTTTCTACATATATTTTTCCTAAATGATGTTTCTGATATATATTATATACCAAATAAAATCCATCCTAAAATTATACCATCATATCAAATTACTTTCTTTCTCTTTCCTCTTTACTATTGTTCACTATTGTAATTTTTATAGTCAGTTTTTAAAGTGGTGTATAATTATGTATTTCTTCTAAAGTCAGCCTAAAGGCCATCGAGCCTCAGGAATGGTTCCTTTCTCTGTGTCCTTCTGAGCTGACATTTCAGGCATATGCAGGATATGTGGCTTTTACATGAGTACTGATGTCTAGCCTTGTGACTGGTTGGAAAGAAAATGATCTTAGCCACTGAGCCATCTCTTTAAGCCCCAAAATACTTTGTTATTGGTACATGCTTTAATATACTTCGAAGAAACGTTTTTCCAAAAGGAAAATTTAAAGATGGGTTTATGATCCTAGGATTTGGGAATCTATACTAATAAAAGGATTTTGAGTTTGAGAGGAACAAGGCCCAGATTTTCAGAGAGACTATATCTCAAAAAAAAAAGAGAGAAAGAAAGAAAAAGAAAAAAATAGACAGAGAGTGATACTCTGCCCCTCCTCTCACACATACACATGCACATATATAAGTAAATAAGCCTTTAAAATATATCTACAAGTTTAACTGCAAGCAAAAGACCGAACAGTTATATAGAAAAAGTATAAAACATTTACTAAAATATTTTCTAAGAATACTTAGAAAAAATACACAAAAGACATAAGAATACTTTTAATATTATGCCTTCAGTAATAATCATGTAAGTGTGTCCCCGCTGTCTGTTTAAAGAGGTAATAGCTGGATCACTTTGCAACCTGACTTAATACAGTCTACCGAATGGAATTCTAATCTAGACTATGGTCTTCCTCAAAGTGTCTGTCATGCATACCAGTAAAAGAGCGGCTGGGATGTAATGTGTTTTAAATGAAAACCAAAAATGTGGGCTAATTTTTCAGTGGAGTTATTTTTCAGTGTAGTATTCTTATTTGATGTAATCTTTGCCAAGTGTTTTTTCAGGATGTCGTGTTTCCTTTGTCGTGTGCTAGCTTGAAGACATTACTTTTAGCATCAATGAAATCACTAGAAATATAAACTAGTTAGAATATAACATATTCATCCATTACACTTTCTGTCTTAAATAGAAAATGGTAGGCATTTAGTTTTTAAATTTTTATATTCTATACCTTTATTTCTCTTTCCCTTCATAGGCAATAAGTTCATGTTGTACATACTATTGCATATCCATAACCTAGAATAATATCCAAATATACTAGATATCCAATGAATATTTGCTGACTTTTATTTGCAAATGTTATAGACAATGGCTTAATAATGATTTGTTGAGCTCCTAAGATTCATCACAGTAATACCTAAAGATAAGAGAAATGACTGGTACTATATTAATGGATTCTTTGTGGGAAATTATGCTATTATATATCTATGGTAGTAGAAAGTATTATTCATGTGTAGGTTAAATAGTTATAAGCCATGATTTCACTAACTCCTAATTAAATCATAGTCCTTCGCTTGACATATTATCTTAATAGCACTATAAACATTTCTTAGTATAAAAATATTGGTGCAAAAATACAGTGCAAAAACCTAATACATTATACTCCTTATTTCATTACTATTCAAGAGGCTCCTCTGTTGAAAAAGTAGTATAAAAATAAAAGAAATTACCTGAGTTTTAATTCAGTCAAATAAAATGATGTAAATAGCTATTATATGAAGTTAATTCATAAATCAATATATTGGAATATATCAAAATATCTGACATTTTTAATTTGGCCCTCGGTTTTGTCAGTCTTATTTTCTGCTTAGAATGTCTGAGAGTGAAAATTCCAGCAGATCTTGGGAACATGAATGTTCACAGAACTCATTCATCTTCCATGTATATGAAAATGAGAGAGAAAAGCACAGAAATGAAAAAAGGGCACAAAACATGGTCTAAAGTGTTCAGGAAATAACAATACAATAAATCAGAGCTAAGTATTCAGACTGAACATTTCCACATCTTCCAATTAACATTAATGTAAAGAAGAATAAGAAATTAAGAATAATGAGAATAAATATGGAAATTCATGTCCCCATAGCCAGTCAAAATGCAGCTTCCTTCCCTCTCTCATTCTTCCTTTTTCTCTCCTCTTCCTCCCTTTTTACTCTCCACCTTCTCTTTTTAGTTCTGAACGGGTTTGGCTGTCACATTATGAATAAACTCTTCAATAGTTATGTTATTTGCTGGGGAAAATAGCAGCTATAACTCATAGCTACATTCTCATAGAAATAACCAGAAACCTGGATCAAAATTTTAAATACTATTTTTAAAGGACACAAATATATTAACCACAGACATTATGCATCATAGTTCCAATGGTCAAACTATGCGAAGGATATACTCTGTAGTATTATACCATTAGCCTGACCTATGTGAAGAAAATTTACATTGATATTCTGTCACTGCAGACTCTCATAGTTTAACATTATTACACCGCATGTTTTGAAGGAAACTTCTGAAGCCCAGAGAATTATAGTCACTTCCACAAAATCACCAAGTAAACCCAGGACACAGCTGCAATTAGAATGCATAATTCCTGTGTCCTGGTCTAGTTTTAAGTTAGAAGTTTCTCATTAAAATTATTTCAAAAATTCCTTCACGAAAGAAAGTTACGGCCTGTTTAGTTGAAGCTCTCATCTCACTAACTGCATGTTTCTCTCCGTACAAGCAGTCTTAAAATATACCAGAAGACAGACAAGCCTGAGAAATGATGGAGCCTTTATATAAACACTCAGCTGATTGCTGGGGATTTTCGTCAGCTTCTTGCTCCAAGTCGCTTTCAACCCACAGTAAAAAAGATGCCAAGCTCCAAACAGAACATCAGAACTAACTGGTTTTGAGACAAGCTTCCTGATGAGGCAAGAATAAAGAAGAGGTAATAATGATAGTATATTTCACCTTTTATCAGAAAGCTACATTTTGTTGAGAGAGAGAGAGAGAGAGAGAGAGAGAGAGAGAGAGAGAGAGAGAGAGAGAGAGAGACTGGATATAAAATATAGAAATGTAGCATGAAATAGTATATTTTCTTTTTTTAGGCTCACCTAACTCAACTGTATTTTGGAATTAACTGCTTGCACTCTCTGAGATCCCTTCTTTACTTAGTGCTCTCCAAACCCTCTCCCCTGAAATTCCCACATGGCTGACTACATGAAGCAACGATTCTGTTCAAATATCAAGCTGTTGGGATTCCTTAAGAAGAAAAGAAAAATCTAAAATATTTAATCACCTACAGCAGGAAAAGGGAGGCACTGCAGGCACATCATAAAGAAGAGAGGTCTGGAAGGACTCCTTTGGAATTCATTGCGGGATTTGTTAATTAGGAAGCAAATCCCAATTCCATTGAGCCATGTCTGATATGGCAACCTTAGAGGTATAAGCACAAAAACTTGAATTTTCAGTTTTTATTAAAATAGAATTGAGGTGGTTGCAATGTTCTGATTGGTAAACGTCATGGACAAGGATAGAACATCTATGTCAACTGAAGTTCACCTCCTAGAGTTGAGCTCAAGTGTCTAGTCAAGACAATAAATTTTGGCTTTTTGATTTTTGTTTGTTTTGTTTGCTTGTTTGTTTTTTGTTTTTGTTTTTGTTGTCACCAGAGACACTTTGTTAGCACACTCTAATGGCCATAGAATATTGGGGAAAATGTTTCAAAGACAAATTAGCATATAAGGAGGCCACATTACACAAAATACTATTACTCTGTACACTAGAACAATTACTAGGAGAGCATGTGGAATGTAATAGTTCCCTACAGAGAAGATTATAAGTAAATACTTCCATGGGCAATTCTGATAGGCAGTTAGGCTATAATAGGGAATCTCAAATTTGACATAAATTGTAAAAAAGTTAAGAAGATGGCATCCAAACTTGGATTTCCTGGTCTTGCCTTTAATCCCAGCAATTGGAAGGAATAAGCAGGCCGATCCCTGTGAGTTTGAGGCCTGCCTGGTCTACATAATGAGTTCCAGGACAGCTAGGGCTATGCAGAGAACCCCTCCAAAAAACAGAAATCATCAAAGAAAGTGGCATCCACAGAAAGCTTCAGCATAAGAGCCTGCAGAGGCAAATGTGATTACGGTATCAAAATCCTGAATGGTTTGGATTCAACACGATAGCAAAATTGATTTTTTTAACTAAGATCTGGACCTGCTCTTCTTTCTAAGCACAATGGTTCTCAGCCTATGGGTTGTGATCAAGGGGGTTGAACAACTCTTTCACAGGGTTTGCCAAAGACCACTGCTAAACACAAGTATTTACATTACAAATAATAACAGTAACAAAATTACAGTTATAAAGTAGCAACAAATTAATGTTATGGTTCGGGGTCACTAAAACATGAGGAACTGTATTAAAGGGTCACAGTGTTACAAATGTTGAGAACCACTACTCTAGCACATTCCACCAAGGGAACAGATAGATGGATTGTATATGAGGTAGCCTAAGGGAACTGCATATTTACTAAAAGTATGAGTCAAACTTTGCATGAAAATATCATATGTTGTACTAATTTTATTTCCTTTTGTCATCCTCCATTTATCTGAACACAAATATCCACAGGGAAACCTGAGTGTCTTCATTGACTCGTCTGAAATGAATTCCATTTCAATTTGCCTTGATTCTGTATAAAAGAGTTGAAATTATTCTAATCATTTTCATCTTTAATAAACTTCACAGATTTTAAGTATAATGAAATCATCCTGAGCTGTAAGATTGTGAAAACTAGAGGCTGTGATGACTGAGGAAATCTCTTTCAAACATGACAGGATGCTGTACTCAGGGACTGACAGTTTCCTACAAAATAGAGACAGTCGACATTCTAGCCTGGATGAAGGAGACTCCAACCATATCAAAGGAACTAATGACAGTTAATAGCTGCTATGGAACAAAAGCCAGTTTTCTTTAGAGTTCTGTAGACTGGCCATGCTCCAGTGGATGGCTACCCCTTTATACGTTTATTGAAACAGTCTTTGGACTCAGTGAACTATTCTCTTTAAAATGGAAAGAGCATGAATTTAGAGGGGAGTATGGGGCAGGTAATTAAAGGAAAGACTGAGATGGGTATGACTGAAATGTATTGTATGCATTTATAATATTGTCAAAGAATAAATAAAATAGTATATTTTAAAAAAGAAAAGATTAAGGCATGTGAAAACATTTTAAAAGCAACTAAAAAGACATCTTATGATGACAACGTGTCTTTTTAAACTCAATATAAAACTAGACACATCTGAAAAGATGTGAGCAAGTCTGTACATTTTCTTGACTGATGAGGAACAGCATACAATACAGTAGATAGTACCGTCCCTGAGCAAGTAGTCCTGGGTTGTATAAGGAAGCAAACTGAACAAACTATTAGGAAAGCCAGTAAGCACTGTTCCTTCGTTCCTTTGCTTCCATCAATAATGGATTGGGACCTATGAACCAAATAAACCATTTCCTCCTAAGTTGTTCTTTATGACAGTGTCTTAACAGAGCAACAGAAACTTAACTAAAACAGGAGCTTTGAGGCTCGATATAAGCTCATTGGTAGAATTTTCCATGGTTTCTTTTTCATTGACTTCATATACTTTTTTCTTTTTCTGTTTTCTGTTTTGTTGTTTGGTTGGTTTTGTTTTTTTTTTTTGTTTGTTTATTCAGTACAAATTCTTCCAAGGGAAGATTACTACATCTGGATATTTTATTTGCCTCGAAATAGCCATTCTAGGTTTTTCTGATCACATTCCAGAGAGATTTCGTGTCTCTAGTATCTTTAACTAAGAACAGAAGCATTTTATTTTCTCTTGATAGTCGATCAATCTCACAAACATATCCAACAAGATCCAACAAGCATCTTATCATAAATTTTGACTAAAACTTTTAGTATTTGCAGGAGAACTATAATTCTCTGAATTAAATTGAAACTTGTTGCTCATTCCAGATACAACCCTGGAAAACTGAGGGAAAAAGAGGCTTTAAAATACTTTAAAATTAGTATGAATAAACCTGCTAGACTTTTTCACTGCAGGAGCAAATAAAATATGAAAGTAAGGAAAATACTATCTCTAAATTAAAGTATATTTGTCCTATGTATAAGTATATATGTTCAGAATTACATAATAAGACAGAACAACCATGTTAGATATCACAGATTGAATTAAGGAATTTCATTGTAACAAATCATTGAGTGAGATTCTATTTGCATCTCTCCTGAATTAATCCCATCATGCTCTTCCCATCATGCTGTTGACGTTGACGTTTTCTTTACATTTTTAAAACCAAAAAGCAAGAAAAGAACTCTGAAATTGGAAAAGTGCCTAATCACCTGGTAGTCAGGGTTTTGTTTGTCTGTTTGTTTGTTTGTTTTTCAGTGAGTTGGGGTTTTTTGAGTTTTTGGGTTTTTTTTAGTCAACCACAATAATCCTGTGGTGGTGAAGGGATTGAAGTGTATTAGCAGCCTCAGGAGACAGAAGAGATTCTGTAGTTTGGAAAGATGCTCAGCTCCTTACTGTACTCAGGTAGTCCTGGAGCTGCCCTGTAAATCCTCATGTCTCTAAGCAGCTCCTCTCCTTCCAAATATAAACTCCAAGCCAGGCAGAGTGGAAAGTCAACTTCAAATCTTCAATAAAGGCTTTTATGACTCACATATTTTCGAAAACCAAGTCTGCAATAGACAGATGGTACAAGCTCAGAGTGCCACTGGGACATGGGTGGAGCATGCTTTGTGGAGAAGGAAAATTCAAAACAGGAGAACACTCAGTCTCCTGGCCCAAGTTCCCTGAACAGTCTCATGAGCAAGAAGCTTTTCTTTCCTTGCGTGTCTCGGCTTTAAAAAGGAGACAAATAAAGATGAGAACCATAAGTAATTTTTAAAATTGAATTCATCTATCAATAGGCTAAGAAAGCTTATTGACAATATTTGCATTAATGATATGAGTTTTAGATAGAACTTGTACCTTGAGTTTTATGCTTGATTTTCATCTCTTGGAGTGAAAAAAATGTGTATTTGTTCTGTATCAACAAATATTTGCCATTAATAGGAAATAATTATAATCAATCGAAATATATACCTGATAGTCATACTATTAACTATTTGGAGTGAATTATATTACTGTAATTTTATGTATAAATAAACCAAGAATCAAGAATGTTAAATTTCCCAAGACTATGCAAATATAATTTGAAAAATCACACTTTCACATTCAGTGATCACAACTAAATAAATAGTATTAGCATTTTTCAAATCTTTACAAAAATATTCAGCTAATATATAGGCACAAAAAAAATCTGTCATCTGTTGGTTCTACAGAAAAGTGTCAATCATGATGCAGCAAGTTACTTAAGGAGATGAAGATTAAGTGAAAGAAAATGGGATGTTCTTAGAAAAACTGAGTGTACCCAAAGACTATACATGGACTGACCCTGAGCTCCAACCTCATAGGTAGCAATGAATAGCCTAGTAAGATCACCAGTGGAAGGGGAAGCCCTTGGTCCTGCCAAGACTGAACACCCAGTGAACGTGATTGTTGGGGGGAGGGCAGTAATGAGGGGAGGATGGGGAGGGGAACACCCATAGAGAAGTGGAGGGGAAGGGGTTGGGGGATGTTGGCCCAGAAACTCGGAAAGGGAATAGAAATCGAAATGTAAATAAGAAATACCCAAGTTAATAAAGATGAAAAAAAAAGAAAAAAGAAAAGAAAAAATGAGTGTAAAACAATTCAAAGGCTTGATAAGAGAAAAAAATGTGAAATGAATCCATGGTATAACCTCTAATTCTCTAATTCGCAAAAGGCAGTGAATTAGCATCAACATACTTGCTCACTCAGAGAACATTTAGAGAAATGAAAGAGGTTAATCACTACAAACTAAACAATTAAAACACTGTGTTGACATGAGAAAAGATGCCCCATAGTATTAAGCATCAATAAAAATAATAATAGCTGTTTACATAGAGGAAATGAGTTCATTAGCCTTGAAAGTTAGAGGGATAATTCCAACACTCTTTAGATTTAGAAAAGAATATTAATAATCAATAGAATATATTAATCATTGACTAGTGGGCAAGTCAGAATAAATTGCCAAATTGGAAGTTTATGAGGTGAACATAAGATCTTAAAAAAAAATCTTACAGGAACAGGTAAAATAGACAAGGCAGAACTCCACATATGGCTCATGCAGGGAAAGATGTGTTGAGTTCTGCGAGAAAAAAGAAAGTAGAAGACTGGATCAACTGTAGCTGGACTTTGGCTACTTTGTGGGTTCTTTTTTCTTCTACTTGTCTTCGCCACTTTTCTACCCTTACAACCTCCTAACACTAGATAGGAGAGAAAAATGGATAGAGCAGAAAGGGAACAACATTATTAGCCTACTTCTTACTGATTAGGGGCATCGAGATCCTTGGGGCAAATTTAGTCTTGGCTGCCAGGATATCTAATTTCATTGCACTATTAAACATATAGCAACCAACAGCACCCAACAACAACCAACAACAGCGAACTACCAGCCAACAACTCGCCCCACATTTATACACCCCCTGAAAAGTCCCCAGGATTCCAAATGTCACTCAATTGCAGAAAAAAATCTGCAGCTTGCAAAATCATGCCCAATAGAACACAAGACAAACCATAGTCAGCTGCTGTGGACAGTCAGAAGCAACCCCATATCTCACACCTGGAATTAAGTTGAAAACATATTCTCATAATAGTCACATGTTTTTCAAAGAAACTAAAACTTCAAATTTGTCACTATAATCCACTATAGAGAAAATTAAAACTCTGAGAAAAGTGGTGCTTTGAGAAAAGAAAAAATGAATGTGTGTGTGTGTGTGTGTGTGTGTGTGTGTGTTTAAGAGAGAGAGAGAGAGAGAGAGAGATCTGTGTATGTGCACATGGGTGAGTGATGTTTGTATGTACACATATGCATGCGTGTTTTGCATATATGTGTCTGATGACATGTGTGCATGATTGCTTGCACTGGGCATGAAAACTACAAGTGACGTTTTATGGTGATGTAAAGAATGACAAGCAATGTGACTAATGTTGTAGAAGTTGATCACATTAAGAATGTGTGCAAGCTGAATTCAGAGCCTGCCCCACATGGGGCCCATGCATATACAGCCACCCAATTAGACAAGATGGATGAAGCAAAGAAGTGCAGACCGACAGGAGCCGGATGTAGATCTCTCCTGAGAGACACAGCCAGAATACAGCAAATACAGAGGTGAATGCCAGCAGCAAACCACTGAACTGAGAATAGGACCCCCTGTTGAAGGAATCAGAGAAAGAACTGGAAGAGCTTGAAGGGGCTCGAGACCCCATATGAACAACAATGCCAAGCAACCAGAGCTTCCAGGGACTAAGCCACTACCCAAAGACTATACATGGACTGACCCTGGACTCTGACCTCATAGGTAGCAATGAATATCCTAGTAAGAGCACCAGTGGAAGGGGAAGCCCTGGGTCCTGCTAAGACTGAACCCCAGTGAACTAGATTGTGGGGGGGAGGGCGGAAAGGGGGGGAGGGGGGGGAGGGGAACACCCATAAAGAAGGGAAGGGGGGAGGGGATGTTTGTCCGGAAACTGGGAAAGGGAATAACACTCGAAATGTATATAAGAAATACTCAAGTTAATAAAAAAAAAAAAGAATGTGTGCAAGCTAACAAACATTACTTTTACCATTTCCTGAAAGTAAGAATTGCTATGGAAGAATTAAAAGGTAAAAACAGACTTACATTTACTGTTGAACTGCACTGGCAAAAAGGGTATAAGGAAAATAGCCACAGAGAGACAAGAAGATGAATTTAGCTAACATTGCAGTAACCAAGGGATGAATGAGGAGAGCAAAAATGGAAAAACCTATAATAAGGGTGAATAAGAATTATATGAGAAGTATTTAGCAAATAAAATGGCAAAATTAGTGACGGGTGGAAATTTACTGACTGAATGACCCAATGGTGTTGCCATGAACAGACAGAAATACTAGGCAGGAAAATGGCCAGTTGTTGTAGGGTAGTTTATAGAGGAATTTTAATCCAGCAACATGGCTGTTCTTGCAAGGAATCACAACCAAAGACCTTTTAGGTCTATGTGATCCTGCTGCTAGTCAGATCTGCCCTGGATTACAGCATGATCTGTCTGGAATTCAGACATTCACTTAGTATACACCTTTAATCCAAAACAATGAAGGCACAGACATGAAAGGAAGCAGACATGTTTGAAAATGACATCTAATTGAGGGGCAGACAAAGTGATGGATCAGATGACTTGGCAGAATGAGTCAGAGGTAGGATATACAATGTAAGAGAGCAGCTGAGAGTCAGAAAGGAGGCAGTTTTACTGGAACAATTTTACAGAGACAAGTTCACCGGTAAAGTTAGAAGAAGCCAGAGAATGAGAATGAGTGAGAAGATTAGAAAATATTGTCAGAGTTAGTTTGAAGCCAAGAAGAACCATTCAGTAAGAAGCCAAGAGAAGCCAATTTGAATCAGACAGCTTGGGGAGAACTGAGTTGAATGAGCCAGCCAGAGTTCAGAAGAAAAAACTGGAAAGGGTGAGTTTATTCAGCAGTAAGCCTACAAGGCACCCAACTCAAACACAACAAACTCAAAATGGTTCTCAGTAGCTAGAGTTCATATAAAAGATCAGGATTAGCAGCAGAGTTATGAATTAGCAATTAGATACAAAGCAAACTCTTGAAAATAGGGAAGTTTCCTGATGACCTAGAAAGGCAATATCCTGACAGAACCAATAGGAAAGGGAAAACAGTAAAGTGGGAGACCAAGAGGGAACCTATAAATGAACAAGGATAGAAAGCCAATGAGGTGTAGAAAACATTCAGAGAACTGCATTTTTGAAATGTAGAGTGCTCAGTGGTACTAATACAAGAGAAAGTTCTTACTAACTGAAGAGAAAAGGTCAATGTGGTTAGTACGTGTGCTATTTTTCTTACTGTAGTAACTTAAATGGACCAGAGGGTCTATAGTCAGAGGACAGTAGGAAAAGGATGAGACAGAAAACTTGAATATTCTTCACTGAGGGAAGCTGGACTGAGAAATTAAGCACAAGTTCTGGGAGATGTTTGAACTTGTTCATAGGCTAGGAAGAAAGAGCCAACAACAAGTAATAGTTGATGAGGTTATGATTAATAAAAGTTCCTTAAGATGAAAAACATGCAAAACCCATAGAATACCAAATCCATAGAATATTTCAAAAAAAATTCAAAGATGTGGTTAAAGGAAAAAAATGCAACTAGGGTGTATATTTGTCATGACTGAAATACATGTTTATATCACTTTCTATATCTCAGCTAAGAGCTCCAAAATCAGATTGCAAGGCTGTGACATATTTCTTAGCATTCATGATGATAATGAAAAGGACATGGGTGGTTGCAAAGCTACAGCACTGTCAAGAACACAGTTCTCACACAGTAGAGGGTCCAGCAAGAAAGTACTGACTCTTGAGAAGTGATGGGAATGACAGTAAGGCTGACATTAATGACAACTGGGGCCGCAACCAAGCACATGCTTGCTCCCATCTAAAAACTAAAGCCAGTTCTGAATGAGGAAAATAAAAGACAAGACAAATGGTGACATTCTCCTTTCCTAGATCTAACCTTTGAAAAAAGATAAACATTTCAGTTTCAATATCACATCCAAATGTTGAAGGGATAAAGTTTCACTAATGTTTTGTACTAATTTATTAATATTACTGACATGATTTATCCCTAGAAAGCAAGGAATATTGAAGAAAGTATTGTTTCACTGTATTTTTCCTTATTGAATATATTTAGAAGGTAAATTCACATTAATTTCATTTGAAGTACAGTTTATAAAAATTATAACAAGATAAAATTATTCATACAGCAGTACCTTAAGGAAAAAGCTGGAAGGACTGCTTCCCATGTGGATGCGCCATGGGAAGGACAACTCAGGCTTATATGATACTGACAGAGGAAGACAATTAAAAGTAAAAAACCTGTCAATATCTTTTTGATTATTTTAACTTATAGTGTGATATTTTTAGTTATAAGAATGATCAGGTGCAGGGTTGGGGATTTGGCTCAGTGGTAGAGCGCTTGCCTAGCAAGCGCAAGGTCCTGGGTTTGGTCCCCAGCTCTAAAAAAAAAGAAAAAAAAAAAAAAGAATGATCAGGTGCTATGGAAATGGTTCAGCTAGTACCGTGTCACTGTGCAAACATGAGAGCTTGAATTAGGATAAACAGTACATATATAAACGTTGCGTTGCAATCCTAGCACAAGAGAATCAGACACAAGAGACATACCACCCATCATTCTAGACAACCAGAGGACTATCCTGCCTTAAACACAAAACTGAGGGGACTGGAGACTGGAGAGAGGGCTCAGCAAAGGAAAGCCCTTGTCGCTCTTGCAGAAGACTCAGGTTTGCTTCTCAGCATCTATGTGGCAGCTCACAAACACCTGTAATTCTACTTCTGAATCTGATGGCCTGGCTTCTGAAAGCACCAGATACACACATACAGGAGGGCAAAATTCTCAGAGACACAAAATAAAAATAAATGGATAATCTTTTAAAAATAAAATTGAAGGCCAAAAATTCATACGGTAAATCCTATTTATCTGAAAGTGATCCCCCGAATCAACCTCAAAGATGGAAGGAGATAAATGTCCCCACAAAATTGTTCTCTAACCATGATGTGTACATGTGACATTGACATACATCAATGCGAACACATACACTAATTCACATGCACTACATGCACTAAGAATACATTTTAAAGTGAGATTGGGAAGCAATTGAAGACAATACCTAATGTCAATTTATAGCCTCCATCACGTGTACCCACACCCAAGTACAAACACGAACATGTACACATTCATGGGAAATAGTCCAAAAAACTCAAAATTTCAGTAAATTGATAGTATTTTTATCACATATCAACATCTACAGAAATAAATCACAAAGAATAGTAAGTAAAACAAACAAGAGAATAGTAAATAAAAGAATGTTAATCACCTCTAAGATAAATTTGACTTTTAAAAACCTTATATAATCTACTCAAATTTATATACTAAATATTTTTATATACTAAATATTAATAACTAAATATTATAATCTTTTCCTTTTATCATTACAGTTTCTCTCATATGTAAACATGTACTTCTCAATGATCTCAGAAACAGTAAACATTAGGTCAAAATATCCCCAATCCAACCCTTACATATGCTCCAAAGTCCAATGACACATGATTTATCCTTTGAAATGGAGCAAACTGTATGTTTAAAGTTATTTCATACTGTCACCTCAGATCAGCAGATTCTAGCCTTCTCATCATACTTTCTCAACACAAAGCCCGCTCCTTCCATTGTATCTTGTACCTTGAGCTAAGTGAATGTTTGGGATGACCACAGTAATCCACCCAGGCTTGAGGTGATAGTGTTAAGTGTGTGAAGAGTAGGAAGAGGAATGAGAGGTGAACTCACATTTACCTGAAAACACACTGGAATTACATGTGTCCTCTGTATAGCAAATTTATTTACCTAATACCATGAGTAGGTTTGGTTTTGCATTATCTTCTCCTCAAATGTCAAAATTGTAGTGGTTTACTTACAAACTTCAGTCAGCTGGATAAGTAAAATGAAACCTTTTACTGCCTAAAAACCATAGGATCTGTATCAATATTAAAATAAAGCTAGTCAAAAGCACGATATATAGTGCTTCACCAGTGTGAACTAAGGTCACCCAACAAAGGCCTGATTCTCAGACCACATCCAAGTTTACTAGATATATTTAAGAGGATAAAACCTGGAAACTATATCTGCAGATGACACTTTATGGAGTCCTAAACCAAGGGGGAAGCACATATTGCACTGGTCAATATAATGAATTACCTCACCTCTCATGCACAGAGAGAGAGGGGTGGAGAGAGAGTTTTCAGAGTGACGTTACACTGTGGTTTAGTATATATTTCTGACATAGTCATGGCTTTGCATTTTGCTCAGAAATGAACAGTATCCAGTGTGTCACTCATGTGTTTTGTCCACTAAAGCAATTCTTTCTTCTGTCTTCCATCGTTGAGTATCTGACCATATAGTCCACCTAAAATTCTACATTTTCCTACTAATTCTTACATCTTTGTGTGACCATAAGATTAAATTCCAGCCAAATGTAAATGAGTTTAAATGTTTTGAAAACAGATTCCATTTAAGAAATGTAGAATCACAGACAGCTTTTTCATCACCTAAGAAACTACATGCAATAGCTGGATCACCAGCAGCCACTAAGGACTGTGAAGTCAAAGACAGTACACTAGGAATAAAATAACAAAGAGAGTTAAAGTTTGAGTCCGCAACTATTTTCGATATACCAGCTCTTCACTCTACTTGAGAGCCTCTTTTGAGTAAGAGAAGAAGATTCTGTTACATTCTTCTTTGTTGAAACTATGTTCTACTATGTGAAGCCCTCTAAAACCACTTCAACAGTAGTAAGTTAGAACAATCTATGAATGTAAATATCTTAAGACATATTCATTCTGTTTCTCTGTGCCTCCTTTGAAATGATGCTAAGTACTAAGTATCTAATGCTGTTATTTAAGTACTTCTGAGTATCGTACATCTAATGATTTCTATTTATATTCTTATGAGATAAATCACAAATATAGCATCATAAAATGTAAGATACCTCAATATTAAAAATCCTATGTGCAGTTTTTCACTTCCTAGTTAGCAGCTGGCTTGGGGCCAAATGTCAGTGTAGGGTTGCAACATGGGTATTGACAATTTATAGTCCGTGAGCCAGATTTGGACCTTATATATATTGAATTTGGCTTGTGCAATACTTTTTGAAAAATACTAATTTGGAAAGTTTAAAGTGGGCATGTATGTGTCTTCAGTTTTCTACAAGTCCCATCAAACACAAAACTATTACATCACTGCTTATGTTGCATGCCTGGCCTCTGAAAGCTCCTTCTACACCTTTCCTCTCCATCACTCATATGATATTGAATAAAATGATTCATAACAAAGATCATTCCCTAAATATGCCTAGTGCTAATAGCAAAAGTGTACATAGCTCCCTAGATGTTACAGTTTGATTTGGAAATAAATCTTTACTGTAAATAGTCTAGCATTTTTCTTTTACAAAAAACAAATGTGGGACATTCCAAAGCCTCCCTACACAATAAACACCAGAGAGAGAGAGAGAGAGAGAGAGAGAGAGAGAGAGAGAGAGAGAGAGAGAGAGAGAGAGAGAGGAGGTGTGTCTTGAAAAGCTGTTTTTAGCATCTTGGCTCTGACTCTTGGCTTCATTATACTTTCAACTAAAGTTAAAGCTAGCCTAACTCCCAAACTCTTCCTCTTTTTTCTGCATATACGTACAATTTGTATTATTTAATTTTGTTGGACATCTGGGTTGATTCTGTATTTTATCTCTACAGCCAATAAAACTAGTTACTAACAATATTTTAAAATCCCAATTAATTGTTAACTTTAGTGAAAGATATTTTGTCCAGAAATGTCTAAGTCTTTACTTACTCTACCTTAGCTTCCACAAATGCCCCTGTCAGAAGGACCTGTGCTTATTTCATATTCACAGTCAGAAAGAAAAGTGTATCCTATACTAACGGAAGGGAAAGGCTAAGCTTATTACGTACATATTCACACACAGTGCCTGATTTCTGCAACACATATTAAATGGAACACAAAGGAAATACCACAACCCATGCTACTTATAGCAGTGATCTGAAAATTGTATATTCTTGACATGTAGGCCTTAGACTTTTCTTTAATATAAGCATTTTGACTCTTCCTCAAATTCAAAAATTACATAGAATGACTAGACTCTAACAGGGTAAATGACGTATAAGAAGTGTCCACAGGGTATCAGGGCACAACCAGCCATGCAAGGGAAGTATAAGTTATGGAGCTCTGAATACATCAGATTACTGAGTCATCAATATTTTCCTTACTCAGACACACATGTTTCTGCTATTAATTTTCATTATATCTTTTTGAATTACTATTTGGACTGTCTGAGAGAATTCACTTTCTTGGTAAAAAACCTTTAGTTTGGGGTTGGAGTTTGTCTGCTATTTAATGACACCAAGGAAAAAGGATTTGGCCCAAAGGCAGGACTTTCTGAACTGCACCTCCTATTCTTAATGTATGTAAATTAATATTAGAGAACACTAAACCCCTCATTTTAAGTAAGACCTAGAGAATAAATTCAATGACCTAGATGAGAGTTTTAGCACAAGACCTATTCTCAAAAGCTTTTGAGCATCCTATATTTTCATTTACACACATATTTGATTACTTTTGTACTTTACAAAAGTTAAGTGCATTGTTTTAATATAAATTGAGAATAAAGTCTCTATAGATATTTTAGAGTTGGTTTTCTGGTAGGGGAGGGAAGTGGGCAGATTCATTGATACTCAGACTTTTTCCTTCTATCCTAATGTTGCAGTCTGCTCTCCTCTTTTCTGATTTCTTTGTTCTCCAGTTTGAAAACAACACAGACCTTTCATGGCATTATAAGGAAATTCAAGTTTCACCCTTCATAAATTCCCTCTCTTTTTGAAACATAGAAACTGATTTTAAAAGTTTCAAGATTTTAGAAAAGTGCCCCCTCTATGGGACTACTGACAGACTTGAATTTTATCTCCAGAACGTTATAGGATTTCTAGAGCTGCTAAACAGTTTCTAAATATCTTTAGAGGAAAAATTCAGAAAGGCAGGAAACAAATGTATACAGAAAGATGGATATACACATGAGAAAGGCAATAACAGACACGGTTAACATTACAAAGTTTTGAAAGCTTGAGTTTGATGTTAACAGTGACGAAGATCTATGCTGGCCTCTTACAGTGAGAATGTGTCTATTTCTGACACTTCGACCTTCAAAAATTAAGATTAATATCAATGACGCCCGTTTTATTTTATTTTTTTAAGTTTTGTCCTATAGCAGCCATGCCATTTTGCTTAACAATATGACTCACCACTAACATATGTAACCCACATAGGGGAAACAAACAAACAAAACAAAACAAAACAAAACAAACCAGTAACCAAGCAAGATATGCCTTAAAAAAGAAAAGAAAAAATAGAAGGAACAGGGGAAGGGAAGGGAACGGGAAAGGAAGGAAGGAAGGAAGGAAGGAAGGAAGGAAGGAAGGAAGGAAGGAAGGAAGGAAGAAGGAAGGGAGGAGGGAGGGAGGGAGGGAGGGAGGGAGGAAGGGAGGATGGATGGATCTAAGGAAAAGTCCTTCTCAATACTCTATTCCAAGTAAGTTATATATAAGGCGTGCTGATTTCTGCCTTCAGCCATTCACCCAGGAACTACACTATCCCAATAATCAAGTCAGTAGGGTGGGAAAGTACCGCAGTTTAAGAAATCTGGTTTCTATCAGCGTCTGTCATGAAGAAATAAACTTGACTCCCTCTCAGTAAGCAAACAAGATTTTAAGATCAGAGATGAAAACGTTAGGAGGGGAGGATAAAGCTTTGGAAAGAAAGGAATGAAGAGCAAAGACAAAGGAAACTCCGAACTATCAGAGTTGCTGCAGAGGTTTTTCTAAACAAAGACTGCTGCTGAAGTTCCAACAGGAAAGACTCCACCCTGCCCTGCTTCTGCAGCAGCAGCGGCTGCGGCGGCGGCGGCGGCGGCTTTCCCAGCTTGGAAAGCGCCAGCCCACACCACAGACCTCTAACTAAAAAGTGCCTCCGGTTAAGCACTCTTTTCTTTTAAACATCACACTCTTACGTTCGGGCAAAAAGGACTGATCGGATCCTCGCTCTTAGAGGATGTCAGAAACTAACTTTTTACCAGGGCACACACAGAAGCCCCAGATTTGCAGACGTGCCTAGTCTCCAGAGCCAAGCTGTTTCCCAGATGCAAATCCCACAGCCCCCTTCTCAAACTTCAAACCAGAGTCTTCCCTTCACGCTCCTCCTGAAGCTTAACATTCCATCTAGTTCCCAAACCAAGCCATAAACACCATAAGCAAAGCAAAAGGCAAACTCACCATTCTCTTGTTCCTGGGCTTTTATTGAGACACAGTACCCTAATAAAACAGAAAGAATGAGGAGAGGTCTTGCTACCACCCAGTTTGCCATCATGCCTAAATATGAGACATGTGGGTCCTCCTGGGATCGAAGAGTAGATATGGAGGTCACTGTAGCACCATGAATTTGGCTGGGGTCTCTTTTTCAGCACCAGTCCCAGGGGCTGCCTCAGTCTGTTTCAGCACCAGCTCCAGCAGAGTCTGTGAAAACTTTTTTCAAGCGACGCAGCTTTAAATAGGAAGAATGCTGCCTCCACTTCTTTTCCTGCCCCTTTCAGCTTGTTCAGGCCCATAACCATCCAGTGTCTGCCAAGCAACCGTCTGATTGATGGTAAGCAACCAAATCAGAGCGCAGGACTCTGCGACTTGAGTTTTCAGTATTCCTTGTAGATTCTAAGCGCAGAGGCAGCTTCCCAACAGAGACGAAGTTTTATTTCTTCTTCTGTTTGAGTGTGTATGCCTTTTCTTTTCTTCTCTCTCTCTTTTTTTTTTAAAGAAAGCCTATTAGAAGGATTCTCCTCCTCCCTCCCTAACTCTTCCCCCAGACACACGCCCACTGACTTTTTCCAGAGACACTAAAAAAGCTTTAGGGAGGATTACAGCCTTTTAGTGGATCTTTTTTCTCTTTTGCATTTAGATAATTCAGACATCTCTTCATCACTTAAGCCTTTAAAACGTCACTTTTTAACCCTTTCTTTTGACAGCAGAGGAAGGAGTCTTGTCCCAGTTTTCATTGTGCTCCCTTTCTCATGCTGTGAGAGGATTCTGGAAGAGAGAAGAGGCAGAATAGACCCAGCTCAAAATGAACTTGAGGTCCTTTTCATTGAGTTGCTTCCATGTCGCTTAAGGAGGCATAGCTATACATTCTCCTTGTCACAGAGCATTTTATTGTGTTTTTAAAAAAGTCCACCAAGCTTGTTGACTGAGGAAAACACACTGCTTTAGGTCTCAGAAAGGGTGGGTGCCCACATCAGATCTGCCACTCACCAATTTTGTGAATTTATACATAGTCTTTATCTGTCCAATTTTCTTGTTGGAAAAGGGGCTTTGGCCTGACGAGTGTGCAGGATCTGGTGATACTAAACTGAGTAATATGCTATTAACTAGATTCCAAATTGCAAAGAGCTACATAAAAGTGGATGGCGCTGTCATTAGCCCCACACCAGCTTTCCAGGGAACATGGTAGGCCCAGCTGTACATGTCTCTTAAGAGCAAGTCATTAACCTTATGCCCTACTCAAGCTTGACAAGATTTAAATGCCCTCAGTGTTTTTAAAAAGTCTAATACATTTGATATTGTGAGTTCTCGAGGATCAGAATTAAGTCCCACACAACACGTATGACTCAAGTCTTCGTAGTTTCTCAGCACTGAACAGGTACTCTGAGATGCCCTGAATATTGGAGGGAATATAGCATACTGGAAACAAAGGCAGAATCTATCACCTTCAAGGAACATATTATGTAAATGCTGAAAAAATACATCTATATGAAACAAAAAATACAAACCAAATATACAGCTATATGTGGAATGAATTAAACCCAAATAAATACAAAGAAAAAGAATAGTCTAAAATCATAATAGTTATATAAAGCTTCATTTACTGTTTAATTTCCTTAATAAAAAAAAAATCCAAGAGAGGTAGAGCTAGGCTCTGGAGAAGTTCCCAAAACAACTTTCTCGCCCTGTACCATCGAGAATAACTTGACACCAAGACCTGTCTATGTCTAGTGAATTCTTTCACTAATATACTGCTGTTCCCATGGCTGTCCTGCCCACACTTAATGAATGGGTTAAATAAGGAACAAAAATCAAATTTCTTCTAATTATTTGAACAATAGCTGAAAAAGCCCACGATGTAAAAGCTCTTGTTAACCCCTCATCAAAGGAATGTTGTTTTTCAACAGATGGAAATCACTTCAGAAAACCTCAATCAATTAAAATGTAGAATCCTGTAGCCCAGTCTCAATGGTTACATCTATCAAACTACTCTTGAACATAAGGCTCGGAGAACATTGAGGAAGAGGAGGCAGAAAGTACATAAGAATAAAGGAATCATAGAAATGTCAGAAGCTATATGCATAAAATCTTACCACCATGTTTGCCTCACCATGAACTGAACAAGGACAACAATAGACATGCCCAACTTGACAGAATGACCAGGAGGCTTCAGGCTTACACAGAGAAGTACAGGCATCTAAGGAATCCTGAACATAAGAACATACCCCAGAGAGGAGTATACCACTGGTTATTCAATAGCAAATGGTGGACTCTGAAAATATACATGCAGGTAACATGATATAGACAGAGCTGGGTGCATCCATACACTTAGAACTAGATGTGTGTATATATGTGTATACATATACGTATGTAACAACTATGAAAAAATAGGCCATGAATTTGTAAAATGATATGAAAGGAAGAAGGAACAAATGCTTTCATTAAGTACTTTGATTAATTACTTCATTAAATACTCAGTGGGAGTGACAGAAAAATAAATAAATACAGGAAAAACATAGTCCTCTCTGAGATTACCAGTTTTCTTTTACTCTGAGACCATTTTAGACACCAACATCACCGGGCACCAAAAATGGGCCAAAATTTTGTGTGTCTTGTAATCTTCACTGAAGTGTTGATATAATAGAGGTTTGTAGAGAACCTACAACTATTGGAAACTATTTGTGGACTGAAAGTTCAAAACTGGTGAGGTAAGATTAGAAGATCTGTCCAAACTGAGCACACCTACTCCCCATCACCTGTCCCTATCTGCTTCCGTTTCTTCTAATAGTTGCTATATGCTTATTAATATAAGCGATTTAAGTTTAACTATAAAAGCAACTCTCAAGGGGAAAATTCAAATAACAATGAAAACTTTTCTCAATTTCCAATGGTTTCTACAATCTCTGCTTCACAGCACAAGTCTGTAACATAAAACTAAAGGAATATTTTCCTGGGGATTGAGATAATTCAGTATCTATATTTTCATTCTCCATGAGCTTCTGCCATCTGTTGCTATCATAGCATAAACAGTAAACTTTTTCTAGCTAGAGCTTTTGTTCCACGTTTATCATTAGGATCCTATACAACAATGTGGAAAATTCTAGAATATACACTGGTGACACCAAATGTATCACTTTAATGGATGTAGTTGCAGAAGGCATTGTCTCATAAACCAGTGAGGTAGTAAATTTGAGAAGGGGACAAGTCCTAACCTTGGAAAAAGAGGACAGAACTGTCTTACAGTATGGGTGCTTGAAAAACCAGTGTCTTTCACCAAATCAGTATATCAGCCATTTCTGCACCTTCTCTATGCTCATGTCCTCTCTGTGAAATTATATATTTAAAACTGCTTCATTCTCATTTCATTTTGAAATTACTATTATCTCTTTTTCAGCAAAAAAACAGCTTGCAAAAGCCAGTGCTCTTCTCAGCGTAGATCTTGGAGATCAAAGGGAGGTTGCAGGCATCCTTATTTGCTGAGCCGCTCATGGGTGGCATACAATCTTTTCTAGTAAATAAACACATGTGTTAATTGCTTTATTATAAATGTTATCTATATATAAACCTCATAAATTTGTTACTTCCGTTTAAATGCCCACATTAGAAATGTATTTATTTGCATAATCAAAGATCTTTTTATATAGAAGATTATAAATTCCTTCTATATGAATTTTCCATTTAATATGAATTATACTTTAGCTGAGTAATACTTTAAGAAAATTTTCATATTTTATAGTTAAAAATATTAAATTATCTTCTAAGGCAATAACCATTCATATTTAGTATTTATGGAGAGTTCTCTAAATCAAGGTTAGAAACATACCTTAAACAGCTTTGGCAATTACAGCATTCTACTCTACAAACACTATTCATGTTCAAACATCTCAGGTAACTCACAATAATAATGATGCGATGGTCCTTGTTACTGAGATTCAAAGCAATTAAATGATATGAAGATATTTTCACTGAATTGAAACAATCCTTCCTGAACAGAGACCTTTGGGGCAATGGAAAAGTCTAAGATTCATGAAAGCAGGCAAAACTCCCAGACATAGGAAGTGCCTGAAACTTAAAAGATCCTTAAGGCTCCTTCCCAAGGTCACATAAGCAGTAAGGTTTACTGGGAAGAAGGGACTTTCCTTGGAGCCTAGCTTCCTGCAAATTTGCTTTTATGAGTTATTATCCATGCTGACAGGCTTTTCAGTGATGTAGCTGCCTTTGAATCTCTACAAATTCTTTAAGTACCTTCAGTAGATTTACTGTTTCACCAAGGTAGATGGGTAGAATTTTCATTAGTCTGTTATCAGTGGCAATGACTGGAAAAAAAATAAATGTTTGCTTTTATCTCCATAGAAAATATTAATGACATTAATTAACTTCCTTTCAGAACTCTACTAAGGTAAAGAATGATTCTCAAGTATAACTTTATATGTCTGAGCATTCCTTGAACTGTCTTTAATAATATAAAAGTTACCCAAATTTTATTAATTAAAAAAAAGTTTTTAAAAAATTCCATGAAAATGCAGCATGGTCCTTAAGCCAACCAGATAGCTCAAATGATGATCCTTCCGTTTACCAGATTGGTGGTCCTAAGAAATCCCATGTCTTCTCTTTAACTCGCTCTCTTCATTGAAAAGTGGGGTTAATAATGTCATCTGCCTCACAGAGCTGTAATGAGAATACAATGCGTTCACAGTTATAAGGATTTTAGGAAATCTCTAGCAAAAATTTGGTGTATTAGTGCTTATCTAATAAGTAAGCTTATTTGTGCTTCTCTAGTTTGTCCTTAAAAATTAAAAAACAGGGTTACTAGAAAATTTAATGACTAAGTTCCATTTGACCCCCTCTTTTGGTATTGTGTTTATTGGAGAGCATTTATACAGAATAAAAGATACATTATAAGGTATACAATTCTTTGAATTATGCCAAATGTGTGAGAACATAATCATGATAACAATCTATAGGGTTGATATCATAATATTACCTCCCCAAAGTCTTCTATTTTGAGTAAACCTTCCCTGCTATCTAAGCCTGACAGCCTGACCTAATTTCCTTTTTCTACAGCTTGTTCTAGACTGTTAGATGTATAAATTCATTCTATGATCAGTTTTCTGTGTCTGGTTCTGAAGTTCATCCCTGTTGCCCTATATCTTATCTATAAGTAGTTTGTTTTAACTTTTTGTGTTCATAGCTTAAACCTTTATTTCTTTTAAAATCACTAATTTATTACTTACTTTTAAGTCTAATAAGTTTGAGGCATGGATGATTGATTTGGAATAGACAATTCTCTGTAGCTAAAATAGGAGCCATGAGTCAGGGCTTCCCCGGGGGAAAGTTTTAAAATGGCAAGACTAGGTACTGGTTATAAAGGACAAATTGTCTAGTAGCTCACTGACACCAAAAGCCATTTATAGCAAATGAACAGGCCACCACTTCTGTCTGCTTAGAAAAAGTTCAAGCACTAAAAATTTTTGGATAGTCATTACAGAGGGCACCCTTTAGCTCATCAAGGTCTGGCATTCATTGTTCAATTAACCATTATATGGTGCTCAGGGGCCTGGACCTATGTCTTTTCTTGATATAGAGAGGGCAGTAGAAAGCTGGGAAACCATGTGACATATATTATCCTGTTTTATAAGTTTATTTATATTTTGTTAAATATTTTAATATTTCTGGGACTGGAGGAGCTACTTTCTTGTAGTTTCCATAAGTTCTGTTTTGCAGGGAGGACAGGAAACTGCTGTAAACTAGGTCTTAGACAGGACAGAGAGCAAACCTGCTTGAGTGCCATTTCTGTGGTGTTGTGTTTTATAGGTTATAATTTTGTTTGGTGTTTGAATAAAAGTAATCATCCCACCTATCAATGTGTCAGAAGCATGAAATGCTAACATTTTGAAAAATATGCTTTAGAGAATTTTTGAGTAATAAAAATGTCATCTGTTTTCCCTCTCTTAACTGGAGTATGTTGCATGGAAAATGAAGAGTAGGGCTCAGGTTTAATTAATACAGAGCAATAGAAACTTCCGCTTAGAGTCTCAGAACACAATTATTTACATATGTGTCTAAATAATTGGTTAAAAGCTAAGTCTACATTCCTGATTTAAAATATATTAGATACGTAAATTGCAATTATCTTTAACATAATCAGTAAGTTCCAAAACGTAAATTGAATTAAACTTCATCCATCACAATTGAGGTTTGAATTATGAATTAAAATATAGTTACTATATATTCAGGTTTTTCCAATATTCTAAACATGACCACTCATTGATTTTGACATCAGAAGGATTCTCTATAATTACCTTAATTATTATAGAATAATTCCATGTATGCATATACATTAAATACTCATATAAAAGAGTCGTTAAAAAGCAGTTTGCGAATTTGATTTTAAATCTTTTTTTTAATTATCATATCTTCATAAACATGAATCCTCCTTGGCAGACAAAATAAAAGCCAAAGTTCAATGTGATCACTTCCTACAAGATTTGTACTATTCTTAGTGCACAGTAGATTCCGTCACAGGTTGCACTCACCAGTGGGACAAGTACTGCTTTAATTTTGGTGTATAAGTGGCATACTCTCATAAAATTCTAAAGAACACAAAAGTTTCATTTTTTTAGTGCAACTTTTGTTTTCTCGTGAACAAATAGGATCTTAAGGTGTTACTGAATGAGTAGGGATTTACAAATGTCCTTTGACTTTCTTTTTTATTAAATATTTTATGTATTCACATTTCAAATGTTACCCCCCCTCTCTGCTTCCCTTTCTTCTATCAAGAGGGTCCCACTCCCACATACCCACTCCCACTTCAACACCCTGGCATTCCCCTACACTGGGGGAATGAGCCTTCACAGAACCAAGAGCTTCTCCTCCTATTTATGCTAGACAATGCCATCCTAGGATACAAATGAGGTTGGAGCAATGGATTCCTCCATGTGTACTCTTTGGTTGGTGGTTTAGTCCCTGGGAGCTTTGGGGGGTCTGGTTGGTTGATATTGTTGTTCTTCCAATGGGGTTTCTTTTCAGCCTTATGCTTACCTCATTCATTCAAAAACAAAAAGGGCCCTGAAAAGTATTGATAAAATATCTGAAATATCTTTCTGTGTATAAAATACAAAGCATAGACAAGTGAATAGTTCTTAGAAAGTCTGGCCATTACTTGTTAACCTTCAACTTATATCCATTCATCTGCATAAAGATAATTTTATTAATTTTATGCTTATACTGTAGTTACTCAAGCACTTCAATTCCTGAAGCTATAGAATGCTTTATTTCCTACATGAATTCTAAGTATTACTACATTTTTAAGAATCTGTTGAAATCTCCTGAAATATTTCAGCTCTTTGTAACATGGAAATTAAAAGGAGTTAGAAGAATTAAGAAATTGCCATGCTCCTCAGATATCACCATTAGTGACCATACTCTTGTCTTAAATGTCCTTTGTTCATCTTAATGTCCTTACCCAATTTAAATTTGAGGGGGATTCCATGTCAAAGCTGTACATCTTTTGATGTAATGTACAAATGGTGAGAAAACACTTGAGTGACATGAGTGTTTACAGAGCAGAGTCCCAGCCCTATAGAGGATTAGTTGGTTAACCCAAGCACCAACATCTATTCTACCTATAGTATAGAGCTGAGCTCTATGGAAGTATAAATAACTATAGAGCAATTTTAAACCAGCAATATGTCTGCTGTAATTACATTCAAAGACCTTCTAGGTCTGTGTGATCTGGCTGGAATGCAGCCACACCCTCAGTACACACATTTAATCCCAAACAATGATGTTTAATTTAGAGGCAGACAAAGTGACAAAACAGAAAGATTTTTTAAAATAAGTAAGAGATAAGATATTCCCAACTCTAAGGAAAAGAGTAATTTAAGAGAAAGAGTCAATACCTGTCTTGGGCATATACCCAAAAGATGCCCCAACATATAACAAAGACACATGCTCCACTATGTTCATAGCAGCCTTATTTATAATAGCCAGAAGCTGAAAGAACCCCGATGCCCTTCAACAGAGGAATGGATACAGAAAATGTGGTACATCTACACAATGGAATATTACTCAGCTATCAAAAACAATGACTATGAAATTCATAGGCAAATGGATGGAACTGGAAAATATCATCCTGAGTGAGGTAACCCAATCACAGAAAAACACACATGGTATGCACTCATTGATAAGTGACTATTAGCCCAAATGCTTGAATTACCCTAGATGCCTAGAACAAATGAAACTCAAGAAGGATGACCAAAATGGGAAGGTTTCACTCCTTCTTTAAAAGGGGAACAAGAATACCCTTGGGAGGGAATAGAGGGGCAAAGTTTAGAACAGAGGCAGAAGGAACACCCATGCAGAGCCTGCCCCACACGTGGTCCATACATATACGCCGACAGAAACCGGATGTACATCTCTCCTGAGAGACACGGCCAGAATACAGCAAATACATAGGTGAATGCCATCATTAAACTACTGAACTGAGAACGGGACCCCCGTTGACGGAATCAGAGAAAGGACTGAAAGAGCTTAAAGGGGCTTGAGACCCCATATGAACAACAATGCCAACCAACCAGAGCTTCCAGGGACTAAGCCACTACCCAAAGACTATACATGGACTGACCCTGGGCTCCAACTGCATAGGTAACAATGAATAGCCTAGTAAGGGCACCAGTGGAAGGCGAAACCCTTGGTCCTGCCAAGACTGAACCCCCAGTGAACGTGATTGTTAGGGGGAGGCGGTAATGGGGGGAGGATGGGGAGGGGAACACCCATTTAGAAGGGGAGGGGAGGGATTAGGAGATATTGACCGAAACCGTGGAAAGGGAATAAATAACAAAATGTAAATAAGAAATGCCCAAGTTAATAAAGATGAAAGAGAGAGAGAGAGAGAGAGAAAGAGAGAGAGAGAGAGAGAGAGAGAGAGAGAGAGAGAGAGAGAGAAATTAAGTTAAGGGAGATAGATTCAGTCCATTCTGTTCAGTTATTTGGAGTTGAGGTCTATTCACTTTGTTCAGTCAGTTCACGTAGTTGCATTCACTCTTGAGTTTCTACAGAGGTAGTTGAAGCCAGAGAATAAGAAGGAGCAAGGAGATTAGAAAAAAATTGCTAGAGTTATTTTGAGGCCAAGCAAAGCAATTCAGTGGGAAACCAAGAGAAGCCAAATTGATTCAGTCAGTTTGGAGAGGAGTTTGAGCTAGACCATTGGAGTTAAACTAGACAGCCAGAGTTCAGAAAGAGCTAGAAAGGGTCAGCTTATTCAGCTGTAAATTCTAAGCCTAGATTATGTTGTACAGAGGCTAGATGCTTCCAGGCTTAGGTCCAGGATTAGTTAGAATGGATAAAGAAATGTTCTGGGCTCAGCCTAGGCTGCATATTTATACAGCTTAAGTACAGCTCTCATCCAATCCCTTCCTCAGAGGAAATAAAAGATACATTTACACAAAACACTGCAAGAATAAGGGTAAAAGAAACACAAGTAATCTTGGAAGGTATCTTCATTATGGGGGAATTTAAACAGAACTTTGGAAAATGCACTAACCAACAAATACTGTTTGATTGTGATTAAAGAGAATGTTTTCTACTTACACAACTTGTTTCCCCTGACACAATCTCTTTCTGAATGGACAACTACTCTATTCACTATTTGCATAAAGGATATGATGTGTTTTATAGTAAAAATAAAATAATAAAATTAAATTAAAAATAAAAAACAGTTTTTAATGGAAAGATGAAGCCAACAGTTCATTTTAAGTGTCTTAGACACTATCTAGGTTTTAGTTGCCTGAAAAAGGAAGCAATAACAAAAAATAGTCTGAGTACTCAAATTCAAGTTACTTAAAAAAGAAAACAGTAAGGTGTCAGCAATGCTAAGATTAAAGGGACATTGAGGACAATGAAATCTCATTGGTTATTTTTAATGAAACTTACATATGAAGCGAGACATTGAGTGATTGTAAAATTTTTTTTTATTCTTTTTTTTCGGAACTGGGGACTGAACTCAGGGCCTTGCACTTGCTAGGCAAGTGCTCTACCACTGAGCTAAATCCCCAACCCCGTGATTGTAAAATTTTATTGTCAACAATTAATGTTCATAGGATTTTCTGTGGAAAAAGTACAAATATTCGTTACTTCATGACGCTAACATTATTAAAAGAAAACTGAAGGTTATATCATGCATAATTATATATAATAATATATAATAATAGAACATAATATACACCATTAATATATACATTTATTTATGCATACACACATACCCAGCAAAATTATTATACTCCAAAGAAATACTCTCTACCATTCATTGCTGCTTAAGAATTTGCCAATGTGGCAAGTAAAGTGCTTTAAATTTTACTTGAGATGTGAATGTTTTGAGAGGACCAAGTTAGTCAGCCGAACCATACTGGCACCATGACAGGCTGAAAACTGGCAATTTGGAAGACTAGACCTAACTTTCTGTTCGCCAGAACTGTGAGAGTTCAAAACAAGTCAATTCCAGAAGAAAGAAAAAAAAAAAAAAAAAAAAAAAAAAACCATCCTTCACGCGCAGCCAACCATAAAGCTAACCTAACACCTAACCAGAGCCAGCCTCATGGGCAGCCAAACAGGGACTCCAGAAGCCGCCTCACCACCTAGGTTGAGCCAAGTAAAATTAATCAGTAAAAGTCTCTGAAATTTCCCCAGAGCCTTAACCAAAGGCACCCAGACCCCTGGAGAGAGAGCTAACTAATAAAGGGAAAGACAGGTAAAAGTCACCCATTCCTATCCTAACAAGTTTTAAATGATCCCTGCAAGGTCTACGTGTCCGTCTTCATCCTGGAAGTGTGGTTGACATCTTCATGCAGGCTCTCTTCAGAATGAACGCTCTTTGCTGTTGCGTACTGTTTGAGTCTGGGGCATCATCCTTGCCAAATCCTAGACAATTACAGGAGAAACAATAAATGACTTTAGAATTCATGAAATGTATCCCATCGGTTACCAGCGCACATGGGTAAACCTCGGTGTGCCATGACTGTTGTAGTAATCTCCAACACCAATAAATCCATGCAAAAAAAGACACAACCCAATTATATTTATAAACTGTGTGCCTAGAGTGAGCAGATCTACCCTGTACTGATCTGTCCCCAGCTGAGACCCCTTGCTACCTGCAGCTTCTCCAGGCCATGTGGTCCTGCTCCATCTTCCTTCCACCTCTTCTACCTCCATCCGTTCCCTTCCCTTCCTCCACTCTCTAAGACCTCCAGCCCCACTTTCCCTTCCACTGCCCAATCACAGGCTCTAGCCTTTATCTGACCACTTAGAACGGGGAGAAGGTTACCATGAAACCACCTAAGTGCGTGATCCATGCAGATTTTGGGTTCGTTTCAGGGAGGTAACTTTCTTGCTTTTTTAGGGTGTGGTTTCCCTTGTTTTGGAGTTTTCCTTCTATTATCCTTTGTAGGGCTGGATTTGTGGAAATATATTGTGTACAGTTAGTTTTGTCATGGAATATCTTGGTTTCTTCATCTATGTTAATTGAGAGTTTTGCTGGATACAGTAGCCTGGGCTAGTATTTGTGTTCCCTTAGGAACTATATATCTGCCCAGGATTTTCTGGCTTTCAAAGTCTCTTGTAAAAAGTCTGGTGTAATTCTGATAGGTCTGCCTTCATATGTTACCTGACTTTTATCCCTTACTGCTTTTAATAGTCTTTCTTCATTTTGTGTGTTTTGTGTTTTGACTATTATGTGACTGGAGGAATTTCTTTTATTGTCCAATCTATTTAGAGTTCTGTAGGCTTCTTGTATGATTATGGTCATCTCTTTCTTTTAAATCCTGGATTGTTTTGTTCAATTCCTTCTCCTGTTTGGTTGTGTTTTCCTGTAATTCTTTAAGGGATTTTTGTGTTTCCTCTTTAAGAGCTTCTACCTGTTTACAAATATGTTGTCCTGTATTTCTTTAAAGGAGTTGTTGATGTCCTTCTTAAAGTTCTCCATTATCATCATGAGATGCAAATCTTGCTTTTCTGGTGTATTCGGATATCCAGTATATGCTTTGGTGGGATAACTGGGCTCTGAAGGTGCCCAGTAGTCTTGGTTTCTGTTGCTTGGGTTCCTGCACTTGCCTCTTGCCTTCAGGTTGTCTTTGGTGTTAGCTTGTCTTGCTGTCTCTGACAGTGGCTTGACCCCCCTGTAAACCTGTGTGTCAGCACTCCTGTAGACCTGTCTTCTTACAGTCAATGCTGGGTTCAGAGAGCTGTGGGACCAGTTCAACTATGGGCCAGGCACATAATGGAAGGGTCCTGTCCCAGACTGCTCCTGGGTTTGTGTGTCCTGAGACTTCCATGTGGTTTTGCTTGGAAGAGAAGAGTCGGTCTTACCTCTGCTCTCAAGAGTGTTAGCGCTCCTGATGACTGACTCTCAGCTATTGGCCCAGATAGAAACCAGAGGGTCCTGCCACTCACTAATCCTAGCTTCCTGTGCCCAGAGGGCACTAAGCAGGTTCCTCTTTGACCAGGAATGTGAGCAGAAGTGATGGTCTCCCCTGAACTCTCAGGATTGTCCTCATTTCTAAGAGTCCAGATCTCCTCCCCCAACCCCAATGAAATTTCAGTAGAGATCTGTAGGACCAGTTCAGCTTTGGGCAAAGGCAGAAACCGGAAGGGAAAATGCTTACTACTGGTTCTATGTAGAAAATCTTAGGAACAATTTAAAGTTCAGAAAGGCACACTCATTAAAAGAAGGGTCCATTTATGGTCAGGGATCAAGAACAATAGCAAAACTGACTGACATGACTCTCACTGAGACTGGACTGGTAATGATTGATTTCTTTTACCCATATTTTTGCTCTCAGCTTCATGATATGATTTATGAAGTATTGCTGATGAGCAGATATGCATTATGAGGACATAAGGTAGATATGACAGATTTTTTTATAAAAATTCAGATTTTAGATTCAAGATTTTTACAAGGTTATGTTTTAAGATAAATAATAAAATAATTTCTTTTTTCTCTGTATCAGAAAATTGCTGCCTGCTAGTGAGAGAAAAAGGCTGAGAAAACTACTTTACTTGCTTACATTTTGTTAATCTGTAGCAGTTTGTTTAGTTACAAATGTACATGGGTCCTTGGGAATAATTTGTTTTATTTACTTGTATAATAATAGTATTATTTATGTATAATAATATTTTAATATTTAATTTATTAATAATATTATTATTTCCTGTAAAAGTTACTGGAGAACACATTGCTCTTTTATAATCATTAATTAGAAGGAAAAAAACTGTGATCACATTGCAATGTTATACTGCTTGAAAGATTTTGCTGGAATATATTATAAGGGTTTATGATTTGCAAAGAAAACAAGATAACCCAGACAAATAGTACGCACCAGCAAAGAGCATTTATTCTACAAAGAACCTGCATGCAGGGATCTACCGTACTTCAGGGTGGAAGAAAGATAAGTAGACATTGCAGGTCCAATTTACAGCCTGTTAAGGTAGGAGTGGGTGAATTTTACCTTTCTTTCCATTGATTGGTTGGCTTTTTCTCCAGGAGTATAGATGCCCTTGTGATTGGTTAAGGCTTTGGAGGATTTTCAGGGAATTTTACTGATTAACTATACGTGGCTCAATTTAGGTGGTGAGGCAGCCTGTGGAGCTCCTGTTTGGCTGCCTGTGAGAGAAGGGAACAGGTGATTTAGATGCCCCTGAGGTTGTTTCATGCTTGGTGGTGGAAGAGTTGATTGATCATAGACCCAAGCACCACCAACAGAATACAAAAGATAGAAGGAAGAATCTCAAGGGCAAAAGATACCATAGAAAACATTGACACAACCATCAAAGAAAATGCAAAATGCAAAAAAGCTGCTAACACAAATCATCCAGGATATCCAGGACACAATGAGAAGACCAAACTTAAGGATAATAGGCACAGAAGAGAGCAAAGATTCCAAAATTAAAGGGCCAGTAAATATCTTCAACAAAATTATAGAAGAAATCCTTCCTAACCTAAAGAAAGAGATATCCATGAACATACAAGCAGCCTACAGAACTCCAGACTGGATGAGAAAAGAAACTCCTCTCATTACATAACAGTCAAATGACAAACTGAAAAAAAAGAATATTGAAAACAGTAAGGGCAAAGGGTCAAGTAACATAAAGGCAGACCTATCAGAATTACACAGACTTCTCAACAGAGACTGTGAGAGCTAAAAGATCCCGAGCAGATGCCATATAAACTGAGAAAACACAAATGCCAGCCCAGGCTACTATAAACCACCAAAACTCAATTATCATAGATGGGGAAAGTAAGATATCCCATGAAAAAACCAAATTTGCACAATATTTTTCCACCAAATCCAGCCATACAAAGGATAAGAGATGGAAAACTCCAACACAAGGAGGGAAGTTACACCCTAGAAAATGCAAGAAAGTAATCTTCTTTCAAAAAAACCATAAGAAGAAAGCCACACAAACATAATTCCACCTCGAACAACAAAAATAACAGGAAGCAACAAGCACTGGTCCTTAATATCTGTTAACATCAATGGACTCAATTTGTCAATGAAAAGTCATAGACTAATAGACTGGAAAATAAACAGGAGCCAGCATTTTGCTGCATACAGAAAACACAACTCAGTGACAAAGACAGTTGCTATCTCAGAGTAAAAGGCTGGAAAACAATTTTCCAAGGAAATGGCCAAAAGAACCAAAAGTTATCAAAACAGATAAGAAAAGACACTTCATGTACATCACAGTAAAAAGATCTAACAGGATGAAGTCTCAATTCTGGACATCCATGCTCCAAATGCAATGTCACACATATTCATAAAAGAAACATTACTAAAGCTCAAAGAATACATTGCACCTCACACAATAATAAGAGACTTCAATAGCCCATTCTCATCAGTGGACAGATCATGGAAACATGAACTAAACAGACACAGTGAAACAAACAAAAGTTAAGAACCATATGGATTTAACATGTATCTATAGAACATTTCATCCTAAAACAAAAAATATATCTTCTTCTCAGAACTTCATGATACCTTCTCTAAAATCAACCATATAATCAGTTACACAACAGGCCTCAACAGTTACAGGAAGACTGAAATAATCCCATGAATCCTGTCAAATCACGATGGATTCAGTCTGATATTCAAAAACACAAACAGAAAACAAAGCTCACATACACAGGGAAGCAGACAAATACTCTACTCAATGATAACTTAGTCAAGGAAGAAATTAAAAACCTTTTGGAATTTAATGCAAACTAAGGAACATCATACCCAAACTTATGGAACACAATGAAAGCAGTGCTAAGAGGAAAACTCATAGCTCTGAGTGCCTCCAAATCAAAACTGGAGATAGCATACACTACCGGTTTAACAGCACAACTTCAGCAAACTGAGTGTATATAAAATTAACTCAAAAATATCAGTAGCCTTCCACTACTCAAAGGATAAACAGGCTGAGAAAGAAATTATGGAAAAACACACTTCACCATAATCACAAATAATATAAAATATCTTGGTGTGACTCTAGCCAAACAAGTGAAAGATCTGTATGATAAGAACTTCATGTCTCTGAAGAAAGAAATTGAAGATCTCAGAAGATGAAAAGATCTCCCATGCTCATGGATTGGCAGGATTAATATAGTAAAAATGGCCATTTTGCCAAAAGCAATGCACAGATTCAATGCAATCCCCATCAAAATTTCTACTCAATTCTTTATAGAGATAGAAAGAGCAATTTGCAAATTCATTTGGAATAACAAAAATCCCATGATAGTGAAAACTATACTCAACAATAAAAGAACTTCTGGGGGAATCACTATCCCTGACCTCAAGCAGTCAGTTAGACAGACAGAGCAATAGTCATAAAAACTGTATGTTATTGGTACAAAGACAGGCAGATAGATCAGTAGAACAAAATTGAAGACCCAGAAATTAACTCACACACCTATGGTCACTTGATCTTTGACAAAGGAGCTAAAAAAACATCCAATGGAATAAAGATAGCATTTTTTTTTAAAAAATGGTGCTGGTTCAGCATGTAGAAGAATGCAAATAGATCCATTCTTATCACCATGTACAAAACTTAAGTCCAAGTAGATCAGGGACCACCATATCAAACCAGATACACTCAAACTAATAGAACAAAAAGTGGGTAAGAGTCTCTGTCACATGGATACTGGGGAAATTTTCCTCAACAAAACAACAATGGCTTATGCTCTAAGATCAAGAATTGACAAATGGGATCTCATAAAACTGCAAAGCTTCTGTAAGGCAAGGGACACTGTCATTAGAACAAAATGGCAACCAACAGATTGGGAAAAGATCTTTACTAATCCTACATCTGATAGAGGGCTAATATCCAAAATATACAAAGAACTCAAGAAGTTAGACTCCAGAGAGCCAAATAACGCTATTAAAAATGGGGTTTAGAGCTAAACAAAACATTCTCAGCTGAGGAGTATCAAATGGCCGAAAAGCACCTAAAGAAATGTTCAACATCCTTAGTCATCAGGGAAAGGCAAATCAAAACAACCCTGAGATTCCACCTCACATCAGTCAGAATGGCTAAGATAAAAACTCAGGTGACAGCAAATGCTGGTGAGGATGTGCAGAAAGAGGAACACTCCTCCATTGTTGGTGGGATTGCAAACTGCTACGACCACTCTAGAAATCAGTCTGGAGATTCCTTAGAAAATTGGACATTCCACTACCTGAGGACCCAACTATACCTCTCCTGGGCATATACTCAAAAGATGCCCCAACATACAACAAAGACACATGCTCCACTATGTTCATAGCAGCCTTATTTATAATAGCCAGAAGATGGAAAAACCCAGATGTCCTTTAACAGAGAAATGGATACATAAAATGTCGTACATTTACACAATGGAGTACTACTCAGCTATTAATAACAATGGCTACATGAAATTCTTAGGTAAATGGATGGAACTTGAGAATATCAACTTGAGTGAGGTAACCTAGTCACAAAAAGTGAATACCATCACACATGGTAAATGGATATTACCATGATAAATGGATATTAGCCCAAAAGCTTGTATTATCTAAGAAAAAATTCACAGACCATATGAAGCTCTATAAGAAGGAAGAGCAAAATGTGGATGTTTCAGTCCTTCTGAGAAGGATGAACAAAATACTCACATGAGTAACTACAGGGACGAAATGTGGAGCAGGGAGTAAAGGACCTCCATACACTGACCCACCTTGGGATCCATCCCATATGCAGACACCAAAGCCAGTCACTATTGCTGATGCCAAGATATGCTTGCTGATAATAGCCTGATATGTGTGTCTCCTTAGAGGCTCTGCCAGATCCTTACTTATACAGGTGAGGATGCTTGCAGCTAATGATCAGACTGAGCATGGAGACCCCAAAGAAGGAGTTAGAGAAATGACTAAAGGAGCTGAAGGAGTTCGCCATCTCATAGGAAGAACAACAATATCAACCAACCAGACCCTCCAGACCTCCCGCAGAGTGCAACCAACCAAAGAGTGCAAGTGGAGGGACCCATGACTCCACCTGCAGAGGACGGCATTGTCTGGCATCAATAGAAGGAGAAGTCCTTGGTCCTGTGAAGGCTCTTTCCTACAGTGTAGTAGAATGCCAGGTATTGAGGTGGGAGTAGATGGGTGGCAGTGGGAGCATCTTCATAGAAGCAGGGGGAGTTGGCATGAAAGAGGGGGAAAGGAGATTACATTTGAAATGTAAATATATAAAATATACAATAAATTTTTTTAAAAAAGAATTCACTTTTTGAAGAAATATAACCATCTTTCCTTGAAAATAGGGAGAAAATTTTGATTAGAGAAGCAGAGAATAAAAACAAAGGATTTCTTGTGTTAAAATTAGAATAAAGTAAATATAATACTAACAAAATTTTCCCATCTAAGCTGACAATGTTTCCTCCAAACACCAAATGCCACATAATAAAATCCCCTAAATCAAACATGAGAAACCTTCTTTTGAGATGCTGGTCAAGGTTTATAAGACACTCTCAAACATTACAAGCTATTGCTAATACCCTTGCTTGCCCAAAAGAAGTTGAGGTAATTCCCTATTTTTAAATACCATGTACTTCAGACAAAGTGCTCAGTGGGCCAGAGCTGAAACTGACTTTAAAACCTGTCCTACTGAGGACTAGGTACATGGTTTAAGAAGCTTTGCATAAAGTTTTACATACAAACATTTTACAAGTTTCCAAATGAGGAAAGTAATTAATAATCCTATCCAGATAGGATGATACCTTTGAACCACAAATGATGATCCATACAGAATGATAATCCTAAGGATACAATAATAGCATGCCTACTTTGGTAGTTACCTACAGTTCTCTAATTGTACGTAGGATTTGCTTAAAAAAAGGAAAGCCATGCCTGCTACTAGAAACCTAGCAAACTTCTCAGGGACAGTGAAGTCATAGATCTTGAATTAACAACCACCATTTTACAAAACCAGCACAATCCCTAAATACATTCTCAGTATTTGACCTATAACCACAGATAGGTGTAGTCTTCATCTTCTTCAAGGTAACTTGTCTTTGCAACAGATAGAGACCATCATAGAAATTTACAATGAGTCAGAATATAGAGTTGTGGAGCAAAGTCCCAGTAGACACATCTACAGAACAATTCCTGTACTTGAAGCTGAAAAATTGTTTTAGGAGGGGGAACTAGAAGAGCTAAAGTACCTGGAAGGTTGCTAATGATATTCAGATTGAATCTCCTTAGTTTCAGAAATTTCACATTCAAAATCTCATCACCACAACTGCTATACATGACCTGATCAAGGACTACAATAGACATTCCAAAATGGATGGAGACGAGACCAGAGAGCTTCAGTCTTACACAAAGAACTACAGGCAACTGAAGAATGCTGAGACTTGGAGAAATTGTCTTTCCAGGAAAGATAGCACCACTTCGTTATCTAATAGCAAATGATCATTCCTGCAAACATATGTACAAGTAACATATGAATGGAGTAGGTTGTACTTATGAAGGAATATTCATGTGTATACATGTACACACACATATGTAACAATTAATGGAAAAGGGCCACGAATTTGAAAAAATTAAGGAGTGCTGTGCGGAGGTTTAGAAGGAAGAAAGAGAAGAGAGAAATGATGAGATTATATTATAAGCTTTAAAAAGTTAATTTAAAAAAGCTTTATGTATAACCACATTCAAGTGCAGTGTGGCATGCCAAGAATACATACATCTAGTTTACTGATATAGCTCTGATCCAACTTTGTCATACATGTGCAAATATCGAATAAACTGCCTACCACATTAAACAAGATTAAATGCATAAAAGCTAATTTTATTTACTCTTCTACTACAGATGCATTTGGTAACTATAGAAAAGTAGAAGTATGTGTAATTATTGAAAAGAAAAGTCATAATGTAATTATCAGATGACTAAACGATGAGCATAGAGAGGAGTGTAGATCAGAGACATAAGTTCATCTACCTTGTTCCAGATCAGTAACATTTTACTCCTTGTTAAACTGGCCAATATTGAGAGCAACTTTTCATTCTTAAAAGGAGTTAAGCTTAAGAAATCAGCTTCCCAGAATAATATAATGATGCCTTTTGAAACCTTTTGATCAATGTATATTTTTCTGTAGCACAAAATACATTAAAATGGTAAGGATTCAATTTTTGTATTCTTAACTGCTACAGAATATAAATCTGTAATATAGTGTTAAAATCTCTTTTTTTGGGGAATGAAAGAAATAGTGAGCACTTCAAACATACACATCATCCAAAGACATATAATGAGGATATGTCATGAGTATAATGTAACTGTCTGGCTCTATTTCTTTGCACCCTCCCAAATCTAAAAGTGGCATTGCTTTCAAGTTCTAACCAAAAACACATAGAATGAACTTAAATACAATGTAGTCAAGAACCAAACACCAGAAGTCTAGCTTATAATCAACATGCCCATCCCATAAATACAGGAGAAATCCTGCGGAGTGGTAGAATTACAGGGAGAGACCAATATTTGCTTTGGCAGATGTTGAGTCTGTGCGAGTAGGAGCACAGCTGTATACAGAATGTTTCCGTGTTTCTGAAACTGCTGAATTAGACATAAAAGAATATCCAATTGCAATGTATCAGAAACATTTAAAGAACAAAGAACCATTTTGTCATTTTTTAAAGTGTGTAGAATAAACAGTCTACATTAGACAATTTATGATTTTGTCATTTATAATTTGTTGTATGGCCCCATCTTTGCTACACCACTGTAGTTCTTTTCTAACTTTAGACGTTTCATGCTTTCTGTGCCACAAAATGAAAAGCTGGTGATCCTGCAGTCTAAGGCATGATTGATTGGTTACATGTAAGTGGGAATTTCAATACAAGTGGGATGTCTCATAGCTGACATTAGAAACGTTGTGCTGGAAAGCTGAGAACCTAGTTGAGAACTAAGAATAGGGAGTTTACCCATGGGGCCATTCAGTTCCTTCTACTTAGGCAGGTATGGTGCTTCTTGAAGAAAGTTAGGTCCTTAACACTTGAACAGAGAGAGCAGGAGTACTTCACCTCCAAACCAGGCTGTGCCAAAGGCATTTCTTAAAACACTAAGGATTCCGTGTGTGCCTTCTTGCTCTGTCTCAGACTTTTCAGAGTTCCTTCAGGCTGAGTGATCATATCCTGCCACCACACACTGGTTCTAAATTGGGTTTGGGTGTCCAACGCCCTACCGATTCAGTCTTAGACCTACTTGTGTTTCAAGTATTAGCTTGACAGAATTATTTTCAAAAATTTCAATCAATTGCATTTTCAAATTTAATTTAGCACATCAGAGTATCAATCCTTAAACTCGTTACTCGTTTTTTTTTTCAAGTTTTAATATCAATACAATTTTTAAATGTTTTGCTGGTGTATTGAATTAATTACATGTGCCATGGGCATAGAATGCTAGCAAGCAGAATGATCTGCCACTTACCCTTGACTCTGGCTCCAGGAGGCCCCTGGTAGATCTTAATATTTAAAATCATAGATTTCTAAGCTCCACCAACTAGATGTCCTTCCTCGGCATTCTCTATGCCTTAGTAATTTTCACGTGTTTAGAGTGGAAAAAGAATTGTTCCACTGTAGTACTGACTAAAGTGACAGTCCTTCCTCACTTTACTTCAGGGTTTTACTGATGGCTGCCTCTCCCCCTTGCCTTCACACTGCAGCAACTTCCTCCTCACAGGGATATGAGAACCCTGCCTTCACAACACAGTTTATTGTTCTCTGTTTTGTTACAAAAAAAAGGTTTTTTTTCTTTTTAAAAAAAATCTATTTTAAAGCAAAATATTTAAATTAACAGAAGAACAATGATTTTGTGTTTGCTACACACCAGTCACTTTGCTGTAGCTGGCCCTGCCCCTCACTAGCTATAACACTTAGTAGAATATGCCTTATAGCTAGCCTTAATAGTCAGCAGAACTGGCCCTGGTACAGGGGGAGAATGGGAGTGCTGGCCCTGTCATTCCTCAGGTATGAGGTAGCACAGGCACTCAGGTGATGCCCTAGCATGACAACTCCTTGCTAGGTCATGAGAGCACACTAGCTGGCCCTGCACCTTGTTAGATGCAGCACTTGGGAAAGCAGGCTCTTCAAGTCACCTAGGCAGCACAGTAAAGCTGGCCTTAGTGGCAGGGGTACAGGTGAACTAGCCCCACAGTGTGAAATGCAAAAATAGCTGGCTCCAACATTCTTCTACTGTCTGGAGTCGGGGAGTGATGCCCTCCTCTCTCTCTACACCCAGCACTTTTTCAACTGCAAAGGTTAAGAAAACTGGCCTGAATGTCATAAAAGTTGGACAGTTGTACCTGCCCTTCACTGGCAGGAACACAGATTCTGCAACCTTACCTGGGCCACACAGTGAATCTGGCCCTAGTGACAAAACCACAGATTAGCCAGCTCTAAGAGTGTAAGAGCAGGATAGTTGGCCCAGCTCCTGGCAGGCAGTAATACTTGGGAGAGTAGCCACTCACCTTGACTGGGAGCAGCACAATGTAGCTGTCTCTGGAGGCATGAGTGTGGGGGAGCTGGTCCTGAGGGCATGAAAGTAAAAGAGCTGACCCTTCCTTCTGCTGATGAGAGCACTGGGTAGTTTAGCCCAAGCAGTACTGGAGAGCTTGCCCTGGTGGTATGGATAAGGGAAAGTAGAAACATTGACTAGCTTAGCTACTACCCAGGCCCAGATCTATGTCTTTGAGTTGGCCTATTGCCAAAATCTACATCACCTGGACACTGTTGGGGCACATGGAAGAGCCAACCCTGTGGACTCAAAGCTGCAGGACCTCCATGACACAGGACAGCAGCAGGATAACTGGAAGAAGTACCAATGAAGAGCCAATATGGATAGTGTCACAAAAGCCAGAAACCTCAATGACTCATTGCAATGACCACTTGCAAGTAAAGATGTATAGACGGAGGAGTTTATTGTGGAACAAACTGTAACATACTACAGCTTCCACAATAATATGTTTTTTCCATGCTTTGGGGCTTTTGTTTTGGTTTGTGTGTGTGTGTGTGTGTGTGTGTGTGTGTGTGTGTGCATGTGTGTGTGTGTTTATTTTAAGGAGAACATTACAAGGACTGATACAAGTAGACAGAGAGATGAGTAGAACTGGGTATATGATGTGAAACTCACAAAGAACTAATAAAAAAAGTTTTTAAAAAATATATAAAGAAAAGCAAAGATTCAGTAGAAACCATACACTGCATGAAATATTTCAGAAGAATGACTAAAACATACCAAGCCCAACGTCTAATAGTTAGAGGTAGTGGTGAGAAAACAAAGGATTTGGAGAAAGAACTGGAAAAGTAGTTTTTGTTCAAAGTTTGAAACTTTTCAATTTTACCACACAGACACTGAACAGGCAACGTTCCCAAGTTGGGTAAATGAGAGATTGTGTGCTTTAGACAATACTGTGCTGATGTCCCATTCATCTTCTTTCACTCTGTCCAGGTGGTACAGCCAATCATTAGCTATTAACTAATTCTGTTCGAATCTGACAATTTGTGACTATAAGGAGAAAATGGAAAACAGCTCTTTCTTTTTGTTTGCTACATGCTTTTGTCAATGTCACTTCACCATGGCATTCATAACTTCATCTGGCCCTCCCATTTGGCCCTCATCTGTTCCCCTGGTGGTAGTACCAGGTACATCCAAGCCATGACCCCTGCTCTAAGATTGAGTACTGCTTCATGGATCATTTACTTCAGTTTCTGAACAGCCCAAACTCAAGACTTGGTTACCTCTGCTTTAGACATGACAGAAGCTTTCTACAATTATCCATTGAGTTCCTTCTTAGGCTTATGTTCTGTGTTCTTACAAATGATAGTTAATCAATCCATCTCCAATTTGTGTATTGAAATGCCTAATGTGGATTTATATTGTTCTGACTGGGTCCTTGTCTGGCAGAAATTCCACTGTGGATTTGAAATGGGAAGAATAGAGATTCAGACAGAAGGCTGGTCAACAATGCAATATCCTAGGCAGAAAGTAAATAAGACAGTAACCATGCCAGTAACAACAATGACGATAAAAGAAGACACAGCAGCTAACATCCACAGACTCTACCAGTATGCAACTCTAACAACTGCAGTTCAAGGCTACTCAAGGAATAATGCACTAAATCACAAGGATGTTGGTATGTAAACTTTTAAGGACAAATGAATACGAGTCTGGAAAAGAGGTGATCCTCTATTTTCAAAGGATGAATCTTGTTCAGTGAAGGGAAATGAGCAATTACACTTACTTCCTTTTCATAGGAGACTCACCCCGTGGAAGTAACAGGTCTCACTCAGTCAGATCACACAGTCCAAAAGTGGAACACAGGGTTGAATCTTGAGTTTTCTGATTTTCAAATTAAAAAAGGGTTGAGGTTTATAACTCAATAGAAGGGCATTTGCCTACTATGCATAAGGTGATGGGTTCAAACTTCAACAACAGAAAATAACTATGGATATGTATGCCAGCAGTGGGGTGTTTTCGTTAAGAACAAAGCAATAGTGTTTCGCTCACAATTCATAAGAAAGACTTACCAAGAAAGAGAAGTCAAAAACATCTTAAAAACTCAATTTTGATGCATAGTGACTGGTGAAGCTACTCTTTTTTCATTTATTAGAAAGTTTTAAATTTATATTTCAAATGTTATTCCCTTTCCCAGTTGCCCATTCATAAACCCCCCTATCCCATACCCCTCCATTTCTTTTATAAGGGTGTTCCCCTCCCCAACCACACTCTCTTCCCACCCCCCTGATATTCCCCTACATTGGGGGTCTAGCCTTGTCAGAATCCCAGGCTTCTCCTCCCACTGGTGTCCAAAAAGGTGATTCTCTGCTACATATACAGCTGGAACAATGGGTCTGTCCATGTGTATTCTTTGGGTAGGGCTTTAGTCCCTGGGAGCTCTGGTTGGCATTGTGGTTCTTATGGGGCTGCAAGCCCCATCAAATCCTTCAATCTTTTCTCTAACTCCTCCAATAGGGACCCCATTCTCAGTTCAATGGTTTTCTTAGCATTCTCCTCTGTATTTGTCATGCTCTGGCAGAGCCTCTCAGGAGACAGCTATATCTGGCTCCTGTTAGCATGCACATTTGACTTCAACAATACTGTCTAGTTTTAGTGACTGTATATATATGGGCTGGATCCCCAGGTAGGGCAGGCTCTGAATGGCCATTCCTTCACTCTATGCTCCAATGCTCATAATTCTACCTCTAATAACAAAAATAATAGGTAACAACAATCATTACTCCCTAATATATTTCAACATCAATTCCCCCAATAAAAAGACATAGACTAACACATTGAATATGTACACAGGACACAGCATTTTGCTGCACACAAGAAATACACCTCAGTAACAAAGACAGACACTTCCTAAGATTAAAAGGCTGAGAAAAATTTTTCCAAGCAAATGGTCTGCAGAAACAAGCTGAAGTAGCCATTTTAATATCAAATAAGATTGACTTTTCAACAAAGTTATCAAAAAACATAATGCAGGACACTTCATACTCATCAAAGGAAAAATGCACCAAGATGTCCTCTCAATTCTGAAAATCTACGCACCAAATGAATGTACCCACATTCATAAAAGAAATTTTACTAAAGTCCAAAGCACACATTGAACCTGACATAATGATTGTAGTTGACTTCAACAGCCCCCTTCTCATCAATAGATAGATCATGGAAATAGAAACTAAACAGAGACACAGTGAAACTAACAGAAGTTATGAGCCAGAAGGATTTAACCAATTTCTATGTAACACTTCATCCTAAAACAGAAGAATATACCTTCTTCTCAGCACCTCATGGTACCTTCTCTGAAGTTGATCATATAATTGGTCACTAAACAAGTCTCAACAGATACAAGAAGATATTAATAATCCCATGTATCCTATCAGATATCAACCTTTGGGGGGACTTTATGCCTTTATGTGGCTGATGGCCACAGAACTATGGGGGGGGGCTTCAGCTAGTGACTGACCTGGTATTCTAGGAGTCAGGCAAAACACCTACCATCTCTTTTAGGGTCATTGGGGTTTCAAACTTCCTCCACTGGGAACCAGAGTGCCTTTCATGGTTCCATATTTTTCTGGGTCTGGTTTACTTCACTCTGAATGACCTGTACTTGTTCCATTCAGTTGCCTGAAAATTTCAAGATGTCACTGATTTTAATAGCCAAGTTTCTTTATTCCTTTTTTTTCACTGAGGGACATTTAAGTTGTTTCCAGTTTCTGCTATTATAAATCAAGCTGCTATGAGCATAGTTGAAAAAGTGTCCTGATGGTGTAGTGCAACATGTTTCGAATATATGTCCAGTAGTGTTAGAGATCTATTTTGGGGTAGAATTATTTCCAATTTTGTGACATATCACCATATTTATTTCCAAAGTGGCTGTACAGTGTGCATCCCCCTTAGGAATGTTTGTTTCTCTTGTTCCACATCTTGCCAGAATGACCTTGTGTCTTTGATCTTAGCCATTTTGACAAGTGTAAAATGAAATCTAAGAGACATTTTGATTTGCATTTCTCTGATGACTAAGGATATAAAATTGCCTTAAGTGCTTCTCCGCCATTGGAGAATCCTTTGTTGAGAATTCTCCCATTAGGTATGTACGATATTTTAATTGGGTTATTTGGTTTGTTGATGCCTGGTTTCTTGAGTCCTTTATATATTTTGAATATCAATCCACTGTCAGATGTACAGTTAATGAAGATCTTTTCCTACTCTTTTAGCTGCTGTTTTGTCTATTTGATAGTGTGCTTTGCCTTATGGAAGCCTTTGAACTTTATGAGGTTCCACGTATTCATTGTTGATCTTAGTGCCTGTGCCATTGGTGTTCTGCTGAAATTGTCTCCTGTGCCAATAAATACAAGATTAGTCCCCATTTTCTCTTCTATCAAGTTCAGTGCATGTGGTTTTATGTTGAGGTCTTTGGTCAAATTGGACTTGAGTTTTTGCAGGGTGATAGATATGCAACTATTTTCATTCTTTTATATGACTGACTTTTAGTTATGCTGACTTTTAGTTAGCAACATCATTTGTTGGAGATGCTGTCTTTTTTCCATTTTATATTTTTTTTCTGGCTTCTGTATCAAAGTTCAGGTGTCCATATGTATGTGAATTTATGCTTGTCTCTTGATTTGATTTCATTTATCAACCTACCTGTTTTAATGCCAATACAATGTGGTTTTTATTACATAGTTCTGTAGAAGAGCTTGATATCAGGGATGGTGATACCTCTGGAAGTTCTTTTCTTGAATAGAAATAATTTAAGTTCTTCCTTTACAATTTGTATCTCTCAATCTCCTTTAGTTGCCTTATTTCTGTAGCTAGAACTTTAAGTACTATTTTAAACAAAATGGAGAAATCGGACAACCTTGTCTCGGTCGTGATTTTGCTAGGATTGCCTTAAATTTCTCTCCATATAATTTGTTGTTGGCTATTGGCTTGCTGAGTATTGCTCTTATTATGTTTATGTCTGTGACTTGTGTCCCTGATATCTCCGAGACTTTCATCATGAAAGCTGGTGGATTTTGCTAAAGAATTTTCAGCATTTAATAAGGTGATCATGTGAAGTTTAGAGCAGCAACTGGAGGAACGGCCATTCAGAGCCTGCCCCACATGTGGCATATATATATTTTTTTTCACCAAAACTAGATAAGATTGATGAAGCTAAATAATGCATGCTTGCATGCTGAGAGGGACCAGATATACATCTCTCCTGAGAGACACATCCAGAGCATGACAGAGGTTAGTGCTAGCAGCAAACCACTGAATTGAGAACAGGACTTCCATGGGGGAATTAGAGGAAGGATTGAAAGAGTTGAAGGAGCTTGCAACCACATAAGAACAACAATGCCAACCAACCAGAGCTTCCAGGGACTAAACCAGTACCAAAAGACAATACATGGACTGACACAGGGCTCCAACTGCATAGGTAGCAGAGAATAGCCTTTTTAGGGCACCAGTGGAAGGGGAAGTCCTTGGTCCTGCCAAGGTCAGACCCCTAGTGCAGGGGAATATGGGGGGGCAGTAAGGGGGAATGAATGGGGGGCGGAATACTCATATGGGGGAGGGGGAAGGAAGGGGGTACTTATGTACAGGAAATGGGAAAGGCAATAACATTTGAAATGTAAGTAAAGAAATATATCTAATAAAAAACATGAATAGGAAATACAAATTATTAAATAACAGGATCAATTTAAAATTATTTAAAACAATAAATATTTATCTCACAATAAAAAAAAGATCATGTGTCATGTGAGTTTTTTCTTTCAGTTTGTTTATATGGTGGGTTACATTGATAGATTTTCATATATTGAACCATTCCTGCATTTCAGGAATGAAGCCTATTTGATCATGGTAGACGGTGTTTTTGATGTGTTCTTCTATTGGATTTGCATGAATTTATTGAGTATTTTTGCATCAATGTTCATGAAGAAAAATGTCTGAAGTTTTCATGGTTGAGTATTTGTGTGATTTAGCTATCAAGATGTCTGTGGACTCATAAAATGATTTTTGGCAATGTTCCTTCTGTTTCTATTTTGTGAAATAATTTGAGCAGTATTTGTATTAACTATTCTTTGAAAGTCTGTTTTTGTTTTTTGGTTTTTGGGGGTTTTTTCTGGTTTTTTTTTTTTGGTTTTGGTTTTTGGTTGGGAGACTTTCAATGACTGCTTGTATTTGTTTAGGGGTTATAAATTTAAATTGTTTATCTGACTTTAATTTTAAAAAGTGGTATCCATTGAGAAAGTTGTCCGTTTCTTTTAGGTTTTCCAGTTTGTGGAGTTTGTGAAGTAGAATGTGCTGTTAAGTTGCTTGTATAAGATCTCTGTAATTTCTTTATAGAGGCACTTGTGTTGTAATCTTTCCTCTTAGCACTGCTTTCACAGTGCCTCCTAAGGTTGGTTATGTTCTGTATTTATTTTCATCGAATTCTAGGAAGTCCTTAATTTCCCCCTTGACCAAATAGTCTTTCAGTAGAGCATTGTTCAGTTTCCATGAGTTCACAGGCTTCCTGTTGTTTCTATTGTTGATATCTGTTGAGTGTTCTTTTAGAATCACACTACAGCCCTAGCCCCAGAGCTGTGTGACTGGTGCTCTGGTCCATCCCAGCTCCCTTTTGTTCTATCCAGCTCAGCCCTGGACTCAGCCACTGCCAGCCTTAACCCAAGACCCTCAATCTGCAGATAAAAGACACACACTGAGCTTCTCACTTTACAGTTTGCCTTCTGTGGCAAAATCGCAGGGTGCAAATACCTCCTGCCTGGAAATGTGTGTCCTTAACCTTTTAGTATCTCCATCTCGCCTTCTACCCTAAGCTTAATGGCTTGTTCCACTTAGCTTCTGGCCAGACATCTCTGGCAATCCACCAGCAGCAGAGCTGCAGGTCCTGGCTGTCCTGAAATCAGGTTGTTGCCTGCTTCTGTTTCCAAAGCATGGCAGAAAAAGGCCTCTCTCTTTCCCTGCATCTGCCTTTTCCTCCTGGGACCTAGAAGTCCCACCTGTAACTTCCATGCAGCAATTAGCTCCTGGACCTCTGTAGTGACAAAAATTAAGAACCAACTACAACAGAACTAGATCTAGTGTCAGCATTCCCCCTTACAGATGTCCAGCTTTAATCCATATCAGTCTGATAAGACCCAAAGAATTATTTCAGTTTTCTCACATATCGCTTTGTGATAGAGTAAATGGTCAATTTTGGAGATGGTTCCATATGAGGAGCTGAGAAGAAGGTGTATTTTTTTGTATCTGGGTGAAATGTTCTGAAGATATCTGTTAGGTCCATTTGAGTCATACTATTTGTTAGCTTTCTTTGTTTCATTTCTGTCTGCATGACCTCTCCATTGATGAGAGTAGGGTGTTCAAATCTTCTACTATTAATGTGTAGGTTCAATGTGTGATTTAAGCTTTAGTACTTTTTATGGATGTGTGTGCTTTCATATTTGAGGGATAGATGTTCAGAATCCAGATGCCATCTTAGTGAATTTTTCTTTTGATAAGTATGAAATAGCTTTCCTCATCTCTTTGACTAATTTTGTTTGAAACTCTAGTTTTATAGATATTATAATGGCCACATGAGCTAGCTTCTTTAGTCCATTTGCTTGGAAACTATTTTTCTGGCCCTTAACTCTGAAGTAATGTCTATCTTTGATGTTGAGGTGTGTCTATTTATTTATTTTGAGGAGGAAAGGGTTTATTTGGCTTATACTTCCATATTATAGTCAATCACTGAAGGAAGTCAGGACAGGAGCTCAAGCAGGGGAGGAACATGGAGGCAGGAGCTGATACAGAGGCCAAGGAGGAGAGCTGCTTACTGGTTTGCTCCTCATGGCTTGTTCAACCTGCTTTCTTATAGAACCTAGGGCCACCAGCCCAGGGATGACACTACTCCTAATGGTCTAGGCCCTGCCATATCACTTACTAAGTAAGACAATTTCATATAGGCTTGCCTATAGCCTGATTTATTAAGGCATTTACTCAATGGATCCCTTCTCTCCATTGATGACAACTTCTCTCTCTCTCTCTCTCTCTCTCGCTCTCGCTCTCGCTCTCGCTCTCGCTCTCGCTCTCGCTCTCGCTCTCGCTCTCGCTCTCGCTCTCGCTCTCGCTCTCGCTCTCGCTCTCGCTCTCGCTCTGCAAACAGAGTCTTTGTATTAAATAGCCCTAGCTATCCTGGAACTCACTATCTAGACAAGAACTCATAAAGGTCTGTGTCCCTTTGTTTCTCAAATACTGAGATTAATATAATACACCACTATGCCCAGCAAGCTTCTCATCTCTAGGATATCTTCAAACATACCTTTCCAAGTAATGACATACTTAAATATTTTTATGGTTAGCACATGGACATACTTTATGGAGTATACTTTACCACACCATAACTGCCAGGTAACTACCCTTTTTCTACCCCACAGTAGGAACTGTAGGACTGACCAATTGTACACATAATTGTACACTCTGCTGAAGAGTAAAGATCTGTCTTCAGTCCTTAGATTGAATCCTAAATGTCCCCCCGGAAGTCCACACAAGAAAGGCTTAACTTCCAGAGGACTATCATGGGGGCTGTAGGCATTTTAAGAGGCAGCAGGAAAGACTTCTTTAGACTATTAGGGTTGTGTTTTTTGAAGGAGATTTCAGGCCGTAACCCCTTTCCTTCTCTTTTTTTCTTTTGACCTTGACCACAAAGTGAATAATGTTTCTCTGTCATATTATCCTGACATGTTGTGCTATCTCAACATGGAGTAATTGATCATGGATCAGAACTCTAAACCATGAGGTTAAGCCAATCTTTTCTTGTTATAAGTTAATTACCCCTGTCATTGTTAAAGTGAAGTCTTAGTTAGCACAAAGTTTATCCTCAAACACTTGCCAGATCTGAAAGACATATTGACCCTGTGTTATACTTGTATTCCATACCCTCCTGTGAATAATCTTATAGCTTAACTTGAACATTTAATCACTGAGTTGGAGCTGTCATTACTTTTAATATAGGCAGGATATAAATAAAACTATCATTACTGTATAATTCACATATAGTTGCTGGTAATGTACATATGAAAAACTGCTAATTTTTATGTTTTAATGGTATACAGTCTCTTGAAAACCCCATATAAACAAATTAACTATAAATTAGTAGTAATTGTTGTAATATAATGAATGAAATACCTTGGAAGCAAAGAACAATGAGCTACTATCTGTTTGGGGTTGGTGAAAAGATAGCTTTTTAGCTTTTGAAGTATGAGTGGTATGAAATATGAGTTCCTGCACTTGTGAGAAGAATAGAGTCAGAACAGGCATTGGTCTTTTTCTGCTCCTCCTCCTCTTCCAGTTGAGATATGCTTTCTGTATGCAGTAAAAAGATAGGTCCTGTTTTTGCATCCATTCTGTTAGCCTGTGGAGGTTTTTTGCTTGTTTGGTTGGTTGTTTTTTTGTCTGTTTATTTGTTTTTAAATTAGGGAATTAAGTCTATTGATATTTAAAAATATTAACCACCAATGGTTATTAATTTATTTTATTTTGATGTTGGTGGTAGTAATGTGTGTGTGTGTGTGTGTGTGTGTGTGTGTGTGTGTGTTTCCTTCTTTTTGTTTTGCTGGTGTGGAATTATTTATTACCTGTTTTTTCTTGGGTGTAGTTAACCTCCTTCAGATGGAAATCACCTTCTAGTATACTCCATATGCTTGGGTTTATAGATAAATATTGTTCAAATTTAGTTTTGGCATAAAATATCTTGTTTTCTCCTTCTGTGATGATTGAACATTTTGTTGTATATAGTGTTCTTGGATGATGTCTGTGTTCTTTTAGAGTGTACAAACCAGAACTGTCTGGCTATTAGAGTCTCTGTTGAGGAGTCTGGTATAATTCTAATAGGTCTGCCTTTACATATTACTTGGAATTTTTCTTTGGCTTCTTTTAATATTCTTTCTTTGTTCCATACATTTAGTGTTTTGATTATTATGTGACAAGGGAGATTTCTTCTCTTTTCAAATCTATTTGGTGTTCTGTAGGCTTCTTGTATATTTATAGGCATCTCTTTCTTTAGGAAAATTTTCTTTCATAACATTGTTGAAAATATTTTCTGGAACTTTGAACTAGAAACCTCCTTCTAATCTTATTATTTTTAGTTTTTTTTTCAATAGTGTCCCAGATTTTCTTGATGAGTTGTGGCAGGAACTTCTTAGATTGAACATTTTTTTTACCTATGAATCTATTTCTTTTATCTTATCTTCAATCCCTGATATTTGCTATTTCAGCTTTGTATTCTGTTGGTGGTGATTGCATTTGTAGTTCTTGTTATTTACCTTGAGTTTCTATTTCCAGAATTTTTTCAGTTTGTGTTTTCTTTATAGCTTATATCACAATTTTCAGGTCTTGAACAGTTTTCTTCACCCATTTTCCTCCCCATTCCTTGGCTTTCTTAGAATTCCTTAAAGTGTTTAATGATTTCTTCCAATTTCTTTTCTTCGATGTCTTAAAGGGATTTTTGAAGTTTCCTCTTTAAGGACCTTCACCGTATTTATAAATTTGGATTTAAAATTGTTTTCTTGTGCCTCAGCTGCACTGGCTACTCTGGTCTTTCTGCCATAAGATAGCTGAGCTCTGGTAATACCATATTGGCCTGGCTGCTGTTGATTGTATTTTCATACTGGCATTTATACATCTGTGTTTGGGATAGTTATATGACTAGGTACTGATTTCTGAGTTTATCATTGTTAAATGGGTGTTTTATTCCCTGTTTCTATTTCCTCTTTGGTCTTCTGCAAATTGTGAGCTGGACTCCTGGTAGCCTGCTTAATATCCAAACCACTAGGGAGTCTCTTACTATGTTGTAGGCTTGATTTCTGGCAAAGTGATTAGCCTTTGGTGCATCAGGATATCTCTGTTCTTCTTTCTTCTGAGTTGTGTGGCCTGCATCTGCGCAGCTGGAGTCTGTTGGGATTTGGAGTCGGTGCCAAGCTTTGGGGCCCTTGGTGAGGTGTGGCTGAGGGAGGTGGTAGACTGTGTCTTGGGGAACTGAGTCTAGGGAGTGGGGAGTTGGCCGGGTCTCACTCACCTGAACTTCTGATTGGTTTGGCCTTCACCTAGGAAGCTGGTGATGGTTAGTTGTAACTGTTGACTTTACACAACCTAGAATCACTTGGGAAGACATTCTTAATGAAAAATTGTTTAGATTAGTTTCTTCTGTTGAAGATATGCTACTGAGGGATTTTCTTAATTGGGTTAATTGAGGTGGGAAGATATACTCAGAATGTGGGCAGTAACTTTTTCTGGATTTTGATCTTGGACTGTATAAAAAAGGAGAAAATGAGCTGAGTGTTGAGTAAATTTTATATATGTTTATGTACTTTTTTGCTTTTAGTGAAGTATAGGAACCATTATTTGTCTAAATATACAAATGATAATTTTTTTGTCTACACATATAATAGTAAAAATATTAACATGAAAGAGGATGGAGAAAGATTCAAGGAGGCAGGGACATTGGAGGATGACCACCAAACAACATTTGCAGGATGCGACAGAGCCATTGCACACATGAACTAACATCAACTATGATGTATGCACAAGACTCTCACAAGATGAAGCCTGCCAGATCTGTAACCTGGATTGGGCAGAGCCCCAGGAAAGCTCATCCATAGCTGAGGGGCTGTGGCAATTGATGGCTGTGGAGAAGAGACAGTTTTCTTTGCACTAATAGGCTACTAAAGTTCCAATGGATGAAACTACATTCATGAAAGACTGGCAGCACTGAGTGGACTCCAGTGACTTTAAAATAGGACCATGGAGTTGTCAGCAAAAATGATAGGAGGGTGGATATAGGAAGGGTTGCAGAGGAGAGAGGAGAGATGGAGCTAATCAAAACACAATATTTTAAAACAACATCCTTAGCCTTCTTATGAAAGCCTAGGTTATGATATGTTTAATAGTTTGAATATTACTACATTTTCGAATTATTATATTCCCAATGTTACAATAAATTTGCTTTATTTTAGGTGAGCAAAAAAACCCATAATATATTCATGTATGAAAATAATAAATTAAAATAATAGCTAAAAGAATTGATTTTAACAATGTGTCATCCTCCATTGAATTTAATTTGAAGTATTTATAAATCTTAGTGAATGAAGAAAATGGAGAGATAACTCAGAGGTTAAGAGCACATACTATTCTTATAGAGAACTTTGAGTTTGGTTCCCAGCACTATATTTGGTAGCTTACAACCATCTGTAACTCCAGTTCCACTGGATCTGATGCCCTCTTCTAAGCTCAGAGTACACAAACAGGTATGCACATACCCACAAACGTTACCACACATACATACACGACATTCCCCCACACCCTGATACCACACACACACACACACACACACACAAAACATACAACACACACACACATTCACTCACTCACTAAAAACATATCTTTAAAGAATTTCAGTGACTGAATTAATCTTTTTTGTGTCCTTTGTTTATTATAGCTGAAGAATTTGGTAGTATTTCTTGATAATCTTTCATTAATATCTATTTATGAAATAATATGCAATTAAATCTTGATAACAACATGCTTTCTTAGTTAGGAATAAGAATTAAATTGAGCTTTTCCAATTTGAAATCTCTGTATGTATCTTCAGCCTGTTAAGTACACACTCACAACAGCCATGAAGAACCTCACTACTCATATTGATGCACATACTTTAGAAAAGTGCCGAAAGGCACCAAATCGGGATTCTTTTTCTAAATTAAGTTGCCTAACTATAAGCTTCCCATTGTTAAGGGATATAAAGGTCAGCATTAACAGCCATAGTTCCAAACAGATCATGGACAAATCTGCTGGTGGACATTTGCCAAGAAATGGAGTGTTTGCAGACTGCTCGGCATAGATTCCTAAGAAAGAGCAAGCTCCGCCCAATCCCTTTACTCTGCATTTCCTGCCTGTCTTGCTCCAGAGAAATAAGTAGACACATTTAAACCATCAACAGAATTTTACGTTAATCTGAGAAAATACATTATGAAGAACAGATGATGTTGCAGTATTGCTCATTTCCCTTCAGTGAACAAGATCTTCAACTTCATGTTTTGAAAATAGAGATTCACCTCTCTTCCAGGCTCATACCCATTTGTGCTTAAAAGTTTAAGCACTGCTTTCCAAGTGATTTAGTGCCCTATTTCTTGAGTAGCCGAACTGCAGTTGTGAGTGCCCACATTGCTGCCATTCTGGCGAATCAGCTCACCATATTTGGATTTTTTTTTCTTCTTTTTTTGGTTTTCTCCTTTCAATGGCTTCCTCTGTCGGTTTTTTTCCCCTCCCCAAATGTTCATCAAGTGAAAACAGATGAAACCCATGACTCATTCTGCTCGGCCGGGGATGGGTTTGCTGATGTCATTTCTGTCTCAGTGGCCAAATAGTTCTAAAGAGAATAATCAATCTAGCAGACTCGCCGTTTCAGTTAGAAATTAAAGCATTTACTGTAAGTTCTCTTCATCTCCCCATTCCTGCTCCCTCTGTTAACTCCCTTCCCCAAAAAAGAAAGAAATAAGAAAGAAAGAAAGAATGAAAGAAAGAAAGAAAGAAAGAAAGAAAGAAAGAAAGAAAGAAGGAAATGTGAATGTAAACTTCTGAAATAGTTACATGCTTTCCTTGTGTGTCACACCACACACACATATTTCTCTCACCCCTCCTGTCTCATTCCACTCATTTTTTTCCAGACTGTTATTCTTTATGAACAGAAAAAGAATGAAACAGATTTATATTGAACAGTTTGAAAACTCTGCTCACTCCAACCTTGTTCTAAGTACAGGCATTGCTATCTGCTTTCAAGGTTTCATCTGAGGGCTCTGAAATCTTAATCTCCACGCAAGCCTGTACTTCATGTATCTGAATCAAATCCAGTTTTCAGCTGACATCATGTATTAGATATTTTCTAAATTTGAATTCAAAATGGTTGAAGCTGAATTAGGGACTTGTATTAGACATCCAAATCTTATGCCATTATTATTTTCTACTATTATGAAAAGCTTCACCAGACTCAAACTGACTGTTTTCAGACAGAAAACTGGACTCTCAGAAGTGCAGGCAATCTTGAGAGCTCAGAGGAGACAACTACTTTTGCTCACATTTCTGGCCCAAGAGGAATCTGCCCGGTGCCCTCTGTGCCCTCTGGGCACAGGAACCTAAGAGCAGTCAGGGACAGGAAATTTCTGATTTCTCCTACACTGAAAGTCAGGAGAAAAGTCAGGCACCAGGAGTGGTTGACACACCTGAGAGCAGAGGTAAGACCAATTCTTCTCCTCCAAAACACCCTCATGGAGGCTTCAGGACACAAACCCAAGAACAGTCTGGGATAGGACCCTTCTAATTTCTGCCTGCATCTGGAGCTGACCTGGTCCCCCACAGCTCTCTTTTCCCAGATCCAGCTGAAAGAAAACAGGTCTACAGGAGTGCTGACATACAGACTTACAGAAGGGGCAAGCCACTTTCAGAGACAGCAAGACCAGCCAACACCAGAGACAACCTGATGGCTAGAGCAAGCACAGGAACCTAAGCAACAGAAACCAAGACTATTTGGCATCATCAGAGCCCAGTTCTCCCACCAAAGCAAATATTAGATATCCCAACACACTGAAAAAGCAATCTTTGGATTTAAAATCACATCTCATGATGATGATAGAAGACATTAAGAAGGAAATAAATAACTCCCTTAAAGACATACAGGACAACACAGGTAAACAAGTAGAAGCCCTTAAAGAGGAAACAGAAAATCCCATAAAGAATTACAGGAAAACACAACCAAACATGTGAAGGAATTGAATAACACCATTCAGGATATAAAAATGGGATGGTGATTTTCCCAGAAATTTTTTTTATTATTGAGAATAGTTTTCAATATCCTGAATTTTTTGTTATTCCAAATGAATTTGCAAATTGTCCTTTCTAACTCTATGAAGAATGGAGTTGGAATTTTGATGGAGATTGCATTGAATCTCTAAATTGCTTTCAGAAAGATGGCTATTTTTAATAATTAATTAATCCTGAAAAATCTATGATCATGGGAGATCTTTCCATCTTCTGAGATCTTCAATTTCTTTCTTCAGAGACTTGAAGTTCTTGTTACACAGATAGTTCACTTGCTTGATTAAAGTAACAGCAACGTATTTTATATTGTTTGTAACTATTGGGAAGGGTGCCATTTCCCTAATTTCTTTCTCAGCCAGTTTATCCTTTGAGTACAGGAAGGATGCTGATTTGTTTGAGTTAATTTTATATCCAGCCACTTTTCTGAAGTTATTTGTCAGATGTAGGAGTTCTCTGGTAGAGTTTACGGGGTCACTTAAGTATACTACCATATTATCTTTTTCTCTGTGTTCTCCTGTATTTCTTTAGTGAGGTTATTTATGTCCTTCCTAAAGTCCTCTATCATCATCATGAGATGTTGGTTTTGATTTTTAAATCCCAAATCTTGCTTTTCTGGTATGATGGGCTATCCAGGACTTGTTGTAGTGAGAGAACTATATTCTGATGATGCCTAGTTACCTTGGTTTCTGTTGCATGTTCTTGTACTTACTTGCCTCTCACCATCTGGTTATCTCTAGTGCTACATGCCCTTGCTGTCTTTGACTGGAGCCTGTCCCACATGCAATCCTGGTTGTGTCAGAACTCTTCCGAGTCCAACTGTCTCTGTGATCCTGGGATCCTGGGATCCTGGGATTCTGGGATTCTGGGATCCTGAAATCCTGGTGTGACCAAACTTCTGAGACTCTGTTGTTTCAAATCTCCTGGGAATCAAGTTTTCTCAGGGTTTTTCAGGAGGAGCCAGAGCCCTGGGTTTGCTCTGGGCACTGTCTGCAAGCTGGACTGAATTCGTGCCTCTGACTGGGCAGGGGTTTGTGTTTTCTGGTTCTTGTAGGGTCCCCATTATGCTGGGTGTTGGCAAAGATGTTGTGGCCTCAACTGTGATCTTGAATAAGTCTAAGCTTGAGTGTTCCTGGCTGTGTCTGTTCTCCCTGTATTTCGAGCTTCCTCTATGATCCTATGATCCTGGGCATTTCAGAGCACCTGGGAATCGGGGTCCTTCTGGGTAAATGGGACTGGGTGCAGAGCCAGAGCCCAAGGTCTGCTCAAGGCACTGATTCAGACCAGAAGGGACCGGTGCCCCTGGCTGGGTGGGGGGTTCTTTCATCCTTGGATCCTGGGGAAGCCAGTACTCCGGGTGTTGAGGCAGATGTTGTGGCCTCTCCTGTGATCCTGGGCCTTTCAGGGAACCTGGGAGTCCTACTTCCTCTGGGTACTGTCATATATCTCTATGTTAATGTATTCAGTATATCTAGGATTTCATCTTTTAAGACAGGATGGCTATACAAAGAAATATATTCTTCACACCTTGTATTTTGTGTTCAAAAAGTACAAATGTTTGACAAGAGTAGCTTGGTTGAAAAAATTATGGAACTTATATGTAATGAATTGAGATAGCCATACTATATTTACAGATGATATATTTAAACAATAGAAAGGTAAATATTTAAATAATATCAGAAATATATTAAGTAAGACAGCATATCAAATGCTATCGATATATATATAGTATAGATACAAGAGATAGTCTACGAAAACTTGAAATTTTTTCATAGAATTTATTTCTGAGAGGTTGCATTGAAGGTTGACTCTTTATAATGTATCTAGCTCTCCTTTCCCATAGTTATAAAGTAGTCATAGTTTCCCAATTAAGTGACCAAAACAGATGAAATTATCCTTCCCTTTTCGATTAAGAAATGGAAGAAGCAGAGAGGCACCAAGCAGAGCAGGGTATTCAAATGTGCAGTGACCTCAGAGCACAAGTGGCAGTGTGACTGAATCTCCCAAGTGAACTCCGAGTGCATCCGCTGGTTTGGTGTTTGGAGAAACATACCCTTGCTATCACATGCACAATTTAGAGACCTTTGTTTAACATCTCCTGCTTGAAAGCATATTAACTGTTGCTGATCACTAGCTACTTTCAGAATCATACTTGGATCTATTTTCCTAAGTGATTTTATTAAATCTTCAAGAACATCACACAAGTTAAATTTTGTCTTTGCTGTAGTATTTAACAAACTGAGAGTCAAGCAAACTGGGGAAATTTCTAACTGACACAAAGTCAACAGCAGGCCTGAGCTTGTACCTGAGTTTTCTGATTCAACTGAGAGTTTCAAAAATTCCATTGTGAATTCTTCTGTCTCCCACTTTGCAGCAGCTTGTGAAATACAGGTCCCTCCGGCGTAATGTGGGATGCTAGACTAAACTGTTCTTTCTTCCTTCCTATTTCCCTTTCCTTCTCTGGCTCAATTATTGAGTTTGTTTGTTAGAGAAGCAATGAATTAAACATGTCTTACTTCTTCCATAAAATAGAAAGTATTGTTTTTAATGGTGCACGCAAGCTTATAACAAGCAGTTCTATGACCTCAATTTTAGTAAATGGCAAGGCAAGGTGAATGAATTATAAGAACTTCAGTTCAGTCCCTTCCAACATGAAAAAAATGTGAGTATTTGGGTATAGAGTCACATGGGATGGCCTAAGTAACCGCAGTGATATCAGGGTTCCATCCATCTCTAAATAACTCCCATTTTTACCTGGAATAAAGGCACAGTTTAGGGTCAATACACTAATCTCTACTGGCTACTGTTATATCTAATTAACTCATTTATTCAGTGTTGTTTTGTTTTGTTTTAGGAACTAAAAAATTAGAATTCAAAGATGAAAAAAATCTAGATTTCTGCTTCTTTGTGATGTTCACATCTAGTATGTAAATTAAAATATTATGTGATTAATATCTCAGTAAAGGCTCATTAGGGTAAACAGAGCTTACTAAGTAGTACCCTCAAAGATGGTAGAAATCTTTTAAATAATGTAACTTAATGGTTAAGATCACAAATTCTCTTAAAAAGAAAACTTAACTACAAAGCCCAAACAAGAAAACAAAACAAAAATCAAAAATTACCAACCATAACAAAACTAAGGTCTTTAAGAAATCATTTTAAAATGCAATTTATAAAAAGACTAAAATATCACAATTTCTTAACTAAAGCAATTCTAATTTCTAATTGTGAATGTTGTCACTTCCTCACAGCATAAATCTAAGTAAAGTATCTCACCTCTTCAGTCTCCACGTCTTAAAATTAGGCACAAAAATGATCTATAACATCTAAGTGTCACTGAGGATTAATTGGTTAGCACATAGCCTACACTCAAAAACATACATTTTTCTCATCATTGAAATCTTGAAACTTCATACAGAGATTGCAAAATTAACCCTTGAACGAAGACAAAACAAATGACAGTAAGCATGGACACGTTTATACTCTGTTTCAGCACTCTGATTTGATAAAAATAATCTTCTAAAAAAAGAAAAAAAAAAAAAAAAAAAAAGGAAGGAAAAAAAAAAAGAAAAACAAGAAAGCAACAGAATCCATCATATACTCATAGCACTCAGCATTAAGAACTCCAGGTTGCATTTTTAAAAATTACAGAAAAAAAATGTGCTTTGTTAGTGATCTCTGTTTGCAATGTTTAAATATTCTTATAGTTGGGGCTTTTGTTAAAGAGCATAGAAAAGTTATTCTATTTTTTTCGTTTAAAGATAAAAAAAATTAAAATGGGCAAGAACCAAACCCTGACATTATTAATGATACTCTGCTATGCTTGCAAATAGGACCTAGCACAACTGTCCTCTGAGAGGATCCATCCAGCATCTGACCAAAACAGATGTAGAGAACCACAGCAAAATATTAAGTGGAGCTCAGGCATCTTGTGGAAGAGTTGGGGAGAGAATTAAGGAACCTAGAGGGGATAGGAACTCCACAGGAAGACACATGGAGTTCAACAGGACCTGTTGCTCACTCTTGCAGAAAAATATTTCCATTACTATATACCTAAGAAAAGCCCTCTTATTCCTTCATATTTATCACACCTAACCTGCGCACTTCTAGCAGCAAGGGTACAAAATGTGTCTATCCGCGATATAAAAGAGGAACTAAAATTTGACAAACTATTGATGCCTGAACCCCATCACTACTTTGTCTCTGAAGCTAAGAGCATTTAAATTATGAATCACATCAGTCATTTAACATTTTACTGCTATATTTTCTTTCATTCTCGAATAAATGCTATCAATCAGTTCAATTCACCACTGCATGATCTAGCGATTAGACCATAAGAACGTAAATGTTACTTGACCCCAGAATCATTTCAGATAACTGAAAGAAGTGACAATTTTCAGGCCTCTTCAGCAGGATTCAACTTCAACAGAACTGGATGGGGGATCCACATACTGGGAAATCCTGCAGTAAAGTCCAAGTTTCAAGCTTTCTTGTATTATAAATATCATTAGAAATATTATGTAGCACATATAAGGAATATTTAATGAATAATTGGCTATTAGGCATGATTTTATAGTATAGTTTCCAACTTTTTGTAGGGCTATGCAAATTATTTTCTGTCTCATAATAGATGTATTACCATACCCATGGAAACGGCCAGTTCAGACCATTCTCCTACGGGCCTGAAAGGAACAGCTGTGCAGTAATAGAAGCCAGAGCAGAAATAATTAACTAATTTCCTTCTTAGGCTACCTGGACTGATCCTCAAAGAAACTAGTTTAGGCACTTGAAAAAGCACTTAAGGGCTTGACTCTGGGCCATGGCGTTTTGGCCAAGGCAAACCTTCCTGCTTTCCTCTTCAGAAGGGGCATCTTTGTTCATAGTTTAGGAAAGGAAATCACTTGCATCCAGGAGACAGCTTTCCAGAATGCCAGGTGTATAATTCTGCTGCAGGCTGAATGAAGAGTCATGACTGAGCGTATGAAAAACAGAGCTTAGGACCAACATAAGTCAGCCTTGGTCCTGTGAGCTGTTCTCCATGAATTCAGCCTAAACTGCTATGTCGAAAATATCTCATTCACCCGTTATAGTATTCCCAAGAGGTATGACAGAAGAATTCATAGATAACAACAAAATACATAAATAAATTCTAAATTTCAATAAAAGGGTCAAATATCCAGTCTTATTGTAGCCAACTAAGTTAAAAGTATATACATATCTAAAGAATCTTTATATCAAAATATCTTAATGTCTTATATTCATTACAAAAAAAATCTTCAAATTATCCACTAAAATAATTGCTGAGTAAAGTTATGTTACAAAAGACATTTTTGAACTCTAAATATGTTTCTTCCAGTTTATTTCATGCATCAGACCAAGGGACAAAACCATATGCCAAAGCAATGTTTTATGAAGAACTATGCCTGACAGACAGACTCTTTCCAAATTCATTATTTATTGCCATTCTAAATGCATATCATTTGTTTTATTCATGGAGTCCCCATGAACATTAGATTAAGTGAGCCTATGAAAAACAAAAAATATTCCAGAGAATTTAAATGAACCTAATTTGATTGTAAGGAATATGACTGTTTGCTCATGAAAAGTCAAGGATAAGACTATTCACTCCAGAACTATTCCTAAAAGAAAAAAGACTGGCAATTATCCTCATTTATGTCAATAGTGTAATTGCTAAATTTGTGATTATAATTACAGGGCAAGAGTAATAAATGATCTATAATTACACTTGATGAGGCAAAAACATCTCAACTATGAGTGTTGAGTGAAAGGAACCAGAATTAGGTTGTTTTATACTATATATTTCGAAGTATATAAAGTGGAAACATTCTTTCGTGGTATAAATCTGAACTTTGTTTAACATAGGAACTAGAGGAGGTAGAAATGACTGAAGGTGAGGGCAGGAGCAATTCCTGAGTTGTAATGAGTCTTGGTGTAATTCCTGGGTCCTAGTGGCATGGATTTCTTTACTGTAAGAGACAATGAGGAATAAAATAAGTGTGTGTGTGTGTGTATGTGTGTGTGTGTGTGTGTGTGTGTGTGTGTGTACACATGCATGGGCACATGGAGACATACAAGTGGTTGAAGGTTCACTAGCAATATACAATTTCTATATGGACTACATGGCAGTGAAAAGACCATGCTCAGGGATGTTATGATATTGTGATACTTCTGAGGGAAAAATGTACTGGGCAGAAAAGATATGATGGAACAAAGAAAAGAAATGCTAGAGAAAAGCAATAGAGAGGGGTAATGGGTGAGAGGGACTTCTTAGAAATCAGTACTGTTGTTCTCCTTTAGAGCTAAAAAGAAACTGCGTAGAACAATATATAAACCAAATTGAGAATAACAAAGACAGTTATTAAACAAACAAATATCAAACAATTTAATTCATACAATATTCAGAACCAAGGATAAAAATAATGGAATCATTGTAAGAGATGCAGAAAGAGATTTGACAAAATTAATCACCTTTAAATAATAAAAGCACTTAAAAAACCAGGACACAAGAAAATTATCCAAGTAGCATCATTCCCTAGGCAGGTTACTCTAGGCTGCATAAGAAACCACTCAGACAGCAAAGTTCTTCCAGTATAACTACTTCAAATTACTTCTCAAATTCCTACCCTGTTCTCCTTTAATGATATACCATGAACTGGAAGTATAAGCCAAATAAATCCTTCCATGAGCTGCTTTTGAAAGACCATAATGTTTATTTAGCAACAGAATGAAAATAGAAGTAATTTTATGAAAATCAGTAATGTTTCAGGACCTGAGCTACCCAGCTCCACAGCTCTGTATACCTAAATCCCTTTGGGGAGAGAGTAGACTCTCAGAAGTACAGACAATCCAGAGAGCTCAGGGGAGACCACCACTTCTGCTCACATTCCAGGCCCAAGAGGAACCCGTCTAGAACCCTGTAAATACAGGAACCAAGGAGCAGTCAGGGATAGGACCTATCTGGTCTCTGCCTGCACCAAGAGCTGAAAGCCAGCCTCCAGAAGCTCTGACACACCTGAGGACAGAGGTAAGACTGCTACTTCTACTCCAAGAGAACCACCTGGAGATTTCAGTACACAGGAAGCCAGGAGTAGTCTGGGACAGGGCCTTGTGGTTTCAGACTGCACCAAGACCTGACACTGTGACACAGCTCTCTGTACCCAGATCCCGATGGGAGAAAGCTGATCTCCAGGAGTGCTGACACACAGGCTTACAGGAGGGGCAAGCCACTGTCAGAGACAGTAAGACTAGCTAATAGCAGAGACAACCTGATGGTGAGAGCAAGCATAAGAACCTAAGCAACAGAAACCAAGACTACTAGGCATCATCAGAGCCCAGTTCTTCCACCAAAACAAATACTGTATATCCAACACATTGAAAAAGCAAGATTTGGATTTAAAAATCACATCTCATGATGATGCTAGAGGACTTTAAGAAGGACATAAATAACTCCCTTAAAGACATACAGGACAACATAGGTAAACAAGAAGAAGCCCTTAAAGAGGAAACACAAAAATCCCTTAAACAGTTACAGAAAAATACAATGAAACACATCAAGGAATTGAATAACATCATCCAGGACCTAAGATTGGAAATATAAACAATTAAGAAATCAGAAAGGAAGACAATCCTGGAGATAGAAAACCTAGGAAAAAAATCAAGAATCTTAGATCGAAGCATCACCAACAGAATACAAAAGATAGAAGAGAGAATCTCCCTCCAGGGTAGAAGATACCATAGAAAACATTGACACAACCATCAAAGATAATGTAAAATGCAAAAAGCTCCTAATCCAAAACATCCAGAAAATCAAAATAACAATGAAAACACCAAACTTAAGATAATAGGTATAGAAGAGAGTAATGGTCAGTAAATATCTTCAACCAAATTATACAAGAAAACTCCCCTAACCTAAAGAAAGTGATACCCATAAACATACAAGAAGCTTGCAGAACTCCAAATAGATTGGAACAGAAAAGAAATTCCTCCAGTCACATAATAATCAAAGCACCAAAGGCACAAACCAGAGAAAGAATATTAAAAAGCAGTAAGGTAAAAAGGTCAAGTAATATATAAAGGCAGACCTATCAGAATTATACCAGACTTCTCACCAGAGTCTATGAAAGCCAGAAGATCCTGAGAAGATGTCACATAAGAAGATGTCACATAAAAAGAAGATATGACCCTAAGAGAATATAAATGTCAGCCCAGCAACACTCACAATTGACATAGATGGAGAAACCAAGATATTCCATGACAAAAAAATTACACAATATGTTTCCACAAATCCAGAACTACAAAAAATATATAATAGAAAACTCCAACACAAGGAGGGAAAGTACACCATAGAAAAAGCAAGAAAGTAATCTTCTTGCAACAAACCCAAATGAAGAGAGCCACATAACCAATTACACCTCTAACAACAAACACCACAGGAAACAACAATCTTAATATCTCTTAACATCAATGGACTCAATTTCCCAATAAAAAGACATAGAATAATAGACTGGATAGGTAAACAGGAACCAGCATTTTGCTTCATGCAAGAAACAGACATCAGTGACAAAGACAGACACTACCTCAAAGTAAAAGACTGTAAAAACAATTTTCCAAGCAAATGGTCCAAAGACACAAGCTGGAGTAGTCATTCTAATATCAAATAAAATAGACTTTCAACCAAAAGTTATCAAAAAAGATAAGGAAGGACACTTCATACTCATCAAAGGAAAAATCCACCAAGATGAACTCTCAATTCTGAATATCTATGCTCCAAATGCAAGGGAACCTACATTCATAAAACAAACCTTACTAAAGATCAAAGCACACATTGCACCTCACACAATAATAATGGGAGATACCAACACCCCACTCTCAGCAATGGACATGTCATGGAAACAGAAACTAAACATAGACATCGAGAAAATAATAGAAGTTATAATCCAAGTGGATTTAACAGATATCTATAGGACATTTTATCCTAAAACAAAAGAATATACCTTCATCTCAGCACCTCATGGTACCTTCTCCATAACTGACCATGTAATCAGTCACAAAACAGGCCTCAACAGATACAAGGAGATTGAAATATTCCCGTGCATCCTATCGGATAGGCACAGACTAAGGCTGGTCTTCAATAACAACAAAAATGAGAGAAATCCACATTCACAGGTAAATTGAACAACACTATGTTCAATGATAACTTGATCAAGGAAGAAATAAAGAAATTAAAACATTTTTAGAATTTAAAGAAAATGAAGGCACAACATATCCAAACTTATGGGACACAAGAAAAGCAGTGCTAAGAGGAAAACTCATAGCTCTGAGTTCCTCCAAAAAGAAACAGGAGAGAGCATACACTAGCAGCTTGACAGCATACATGAAAGTTCTTGAACAAAAAGAAGCAAGTACACCCAGGAGGAGTAGATTGCAGGAAAGAAACAAACTCAGGACTGAAATCAACCAAATAGAAACAAAAGGAACTATACAAGGAATCAACAAAACCAGGAACTTGTTCTTTGGTACAATCAACAAGATAGATAAACCCTTAGCCAGACTAACGACAGAGCACAGAAAGAGTACCCAATGTAACAAAATCAGAAATGAAAAGAGAGACATAACAGAATCTAAGGAAATTCAAAAAATCATCAGATCCTACTACAAAAGTCTATATTCAACAAATTGGAAAATCTGGATGAAATGGACAATTTTCTAGACAGATACCAGGTACCAAAGTTAAATCAAGATCAAATAAACCATTTAAACAGTCTCATGTCTGCTATTGAAACATAAGCAGTCATTAAAAGTCCCCCAACCAAAAAAAGCCCAGGACCAGATAGGTTTAATAGAGAATTCAATCAGACCTTCATAGAAGACTTAATACAAATGTTGTCCAAACTATAACACAAAATAGAAAGCGAAATGAGGCCAAAATATAAGGAGATTGAAATATCCCCATGCATCCTATCAGATAGGCACAGACTAAGGCTGGTCTTCAATAACAACAAAAATTATGCTTATACTTAAACCACATGAAGGCCCAACAAACAAAAATAACTTCAGACCAATTTCCCTTATGAATATCAATGCAAAAATACTCAAATAATTCTCATGAACCAAATCCAAGAACATATCAAAACGATCATCCATCGTGATCAAGTAGGTTTCATTCCAGGGACAAAGGGATGCTTCAATATATGGAAATCCATCAACGTAATACCCTGTATAAACAAACTCAAAGAACAAAACCACATGCTAAGATTCATTAGATGCTAAGAAACTTTTGAAAAATTTCAACAACCTTTCATAATAAAAGTTTTGGAAAACTCAAGAGTTTAAGGCCCATACCTAAACATAGTAAAAGAAGTGTACAGCAAACTAGTAGCTAAATGGAGAGAAGCTTGAAGAATTCCACTAAAATCAGGGACTAGAGAAGACTACCCATTCTCTCCCTACTTATTCAATATTTTACTCAAAATTCTAGCCAGACCAATTAGGTAACAAAGGAAGGGAAAAAGGATACAAATTGGAAAGGAAGAAGTCAAAGTATCACTATTTGCAGATAATATGATAGTATATTAAAATGACCCCAAAAGTTATACCAGAGAATTGTCAAGCCTGATAAACAATTTCAGCAACATGGCTTGGTATAAAATTAACTCAAACAAAGGGTAGCCTTCCTCTACTCAAAGAATAAACAGGATGAGAAAGAAAGTAGGGACATGACACACTTCAGAATAATCACAAATAACATAAAATACCTTGGTATGGCTCTAACCAAGCAAGTAAATATCTGTATGACAAGAATTTCAAGTCTCTCAAGAAAAAATTGAAGATCTCAGAAGATGGAAAGACTTCCCATTCTCATGGATTGGCAGGATTAATACAGTAAAAATGTTGCCAAAAGCAATCTACAGATTCAATGTAATCCCTATCAAAATTCCAACTCAATTCTTTATAGAGTTAGAAAGGGCAATTTGCAAATTCATTCAGAATAAAAAAAAACCCAGGATAATGAAAATTATCCTCAACAATAAAAACTTCTGGGGGAATCACCATCCCTGACCTCAAGCTATATTACAAAGCAATAGTGATAAAAACTGGATGGTATTGGTACAGAGACAGCCAGGTAGAACAATCGAATAGAATTGAAGACCCAGAAATGAACCCACACACCTATGATCACTTGATCTTTGTCAAAGTAGCTAAAACCATTCAGTGGGAAAAAGAAAGAATTTTCAAGAAATGGTGCTGGTTCAACTGGAGGTCAACATGCAGAAGAATGCAAATCGATCTATTCTTATTGTACTGTACAAAGCTCAAGTCCAAGTGGATCAAGGACCTCCACATAAAACCAGATACACTCAAACTAATAGAAGAAGTGGGGAAGAGCCTCAGACAAATGGCCACTGGGGAAATTTTACTAAAAAGAACACCAATGGCGTATGCCTTAAGACACAAATCAGCAAATGGTACCTCATAAAACTGCAAACTTCTCTAAGGCAGGACACTGACATTAGGGAAAATGGCAACCAACAGATTGGGAAATTTTCTTTACCTATCCTATATCCAATAGAGGGCAAATCCAATATATACAAAAACCTTAAGAAGTTAGACTCCAGACAATCAAATAACCCTAATTAAAAATGGGGTACAGAGCTAGACAAAGAATTTTCAACTGAGGAATATTAAATTGCTGGACAGTACCTAAAGAAATGTTCAACATCCTTAGTCATCAGGGAAAGCTAAGTCAAAATTACCCTGAGATACTACCTCACACAAGTCGGAATGGCTAAGATAAAAACTCAGATGACATCAGACACTGGTGAGGATGTGGGAAAAAAAGGAACACTCCTCCATTTTTGGCTGGATTACAAGCTGTTACAACCACTCTGGAAATCAGTCTGGAGTTTCCTCAGAAAATTGAATACTGTACTACCTGAGGACCCATCTATACCACTCCTTGGCATATACCCAAAAGATGCTCTAACATGTAACAAGGACACATGCTCCACTATGTTCATAGCAGCCTTATTTATAATATCCATAAGATAGAAGGTAACTAGATGTCCTTCAAGATAGGAATTTATTGAGCAAATATGGTATGTCTACACAATGGAGTACTACTCAGCTATTAAAAACAATGACTTCATGAAATTCATAGGCAAATGAATTGAACTAGAAAATATCATCCTGAGTGAGGTAATCCAATCACAAAAAATACACATTGTATGTACTCATTGGTAAGTGGATATTAACCCAAGATCTCGGATTACCAAAATACAATCTACAGACTACATGAAGCTCAAGAAAAAAGATGACCAAATTGTGGATGCTTCAGTCCTTTTAAAAGAGGGAACAAAAATATTCATAGAATTGATATGGAGACAACGTTTGGAGCAGAGACTGAAAAAATGGCCATTCAGAGCCTTCCCCACCTGGGGATCCAGCACATATACGCTGCAGCCACCAAACCCAGGCAATATTGCCAATGCCAAGAAATGCATGCTGACAGGAGCCTGATGTATCTGTCTTCTCAGAGGCTATGCCAGCACATGACAAATACAGAGGCAAATACTCAAAGCCAACTATTGAACAGAGAATGGGATCCCCAGGGAGGAGTTAGAAAAATGATTGAAGGAGCTGAAGGGGTTTGCAACCCCATAAGAACAACACCACCCGACCAGAATTCCCACAGACAAAGCCACCATCCAAAGGGTACACATGGACAGATCTATGGCTCCAGCTTCATATGTAACAGAGGATGGCCTTGTCGGGCACCAATGGGTGGAGAAGCCCTTGGTCCTGCCAAGGCCTGACCCCCCAGTATAGAGGGATGTAAGGGCAGAGAGGCAGAAAGGGGTGAGTGGTTGGATAGGGGAACACCCTCATAGAAGGGAGATGAAGGAGTAGGTGTTTGTGTGGAGTAATTGGCTCAGAGAAGAAGGATGTGGGAGGATGGAATAGGGGGTTTATGGATGGGAAGCCAGGAAAGGGGATAACATTTGAAATGTAAATAAAAAATTCCAATAAAAATGCAAATCAAATTGACTCAATCAATCAGAAAGGCTAAAATCAAAAACTTAAGTGACAGCACATGCTGGTCAGGATTACTGCTCAGATTGAAAACTTGTACAACTACTCTGGAAATCAATCTGGCAGTTTCTTAAAAAGTTGGGAGTAGCTCTCTCTGAAGACCCAGCCATATGACTTTTGGGCTTTATTTGTCATAGCCGACGGTAGAAAAACAAACAGATATCTCTCACCCAGTAAATGGATACAGAAAATGTGGTTCATTTACACAATGAAATACTATTGAACCATTAAAAACAAGGACATTATGAATTTTGCTGGAATATAGATGGAACTAGAAAATATCAATCTGAGTGAGGTATCCCAGATCCAAAAGGACATGCATTGTATATACTCACTGACAAGGACATATTTGTAATAAACTATAGGATGCCTACCAAACACTCCACAGATCCAAAGAAGATAACCAAGAAAGAAGGCCCAAACAAGGATGCTTGAATCACACTTAAAAAGGGGAACAACAACAACAAAAGAATACACAAACATTACCTGTGTTTCTATCACTACCAGCAAACAATTCTAAAAAGAAACTAGGGAAATAATACCATTTATTCCTACATGCAAAAGAAGAAAATCTTAGGAATAAATTTAACCAAGAATTTTTTATTCCAAAAACTATGAGTGAGATATGAATGAAGAAAATTAAATGAGCACAAATATATAGGAGGTGATTCTGTTTGTAGATTTAAAGAACTAATAATTTTAAAATATTCATACAGCATAAATCAATGTACAGTTTAGTCAAACTTTCATCAAAAACTCAGTGTCAAAAAGTCCTAAAATGTATACAAAACCACAAAGGATGACAAACAGCTGAATGTTCTTGTGGTGTACCTGGAGGTGTTTGTGTATGCATATATGTGTGTAGGGATAGAAGGTTTTCCTATGGTTGTTTGTGCAGGTATGGGTGTTGATAAGTATACATACATGTGCATCTCTGTGGAGGCTAGAGGTCAACCTTTGGTAAAATCCAGTGACCTTATTTTTTAAAACAAGATCTCTTGCTTGATTGGAGGTTGCTGTTCAGGCTAAACTGGTTAACCAGTAAGGAATTCACCTGGCTGTCTTCTCAGTCCTGGGATGACAAGTGTCAGCCATCAAGACTGACATTTATTTTATGTAGACTCTGACATTGAACTTGCCATCATGCTTATGTGGCAAGCAGTTTACAGACTAGCACCCTAGCCCAAGAAGGAAGTTCCCACCCCTTATAACTATGTCATCTAATACATTTGTATTATAGTAGCCTGGAATGACTAAGATAGTTTGTTTAACATTTAAATTTAAACAGCTTTTCTATGTCTTGCCTGGTACCACTGACTGGAGCCCCATAAAAACAAGCTAGTCCGTGATGAAGGAGTAAGATGAAGGGACTAACTTGTGGTTTAAGTATATTGTTATTATCTGAAGGAGATGGCAGGTCTAAGTATCATTGGGCAGATCCAAAAATGTCCTCACAGACCCCTAACATGAATATTGAAGGGCAAGGGTTATGATTAAAGACTGGGTAAACACTGACTAAATCCAAACTAAGATGACATGTAGAGTGTCATTCTAGGACATGGGAAATATGATCACTGATCCCAACAGCTTCAGCAGTAACCACAGGAAAATGGAATCACTGACCAGGTAACAGCAAGAAAACAGAAAGGATGGCTGATTATCCCAGCTGTCAACATGAAGCATCAGCAGTTGCCCACATACACACTGAGACACACGCAGGAGCAAAGTCCACAGTGGAATTAAACCAATGAGAAAGAACCACACACTTCTTACACAGGTGCCCACAGCGGAGTCTGAAGTGAACATGCCTGAAAAGTCGCTCCCTATTTGGAAGATAGGAAACCTTGCAACTCCCATAAAGGGAAACAAGTCAAAGAAGAGCTGACACTTGACCGTTACATCTGGAGTAAAGGAAAACGGAAGCAGTGGCTGAAATGAATTTTGTTACTTACACTGAGACTTTGTTTGAGCTAATGGGTGCTGTTAACTACAGATATTAATACATCAACAACATTTGGCAGAATAAACAGATTTCTTGTATCCTCGGTTTTATTTTCAAAATTTTACCAGAGTACAGAAGACACTTTCAGTCAGGAGGAAGCCCACAGAAACAACAGCCATGGCTGCAGAAATGCGCATGCTTATTGCACCAAGTGTACACATTTCCTGTTAGCATCTTCACCTCTACTCTCATGGCCTTCACTGTGCTTCTGGGTTAAGTATGGGGGCTGCAACTCAGGAGAGATAAGCACTACTTTAAAGAGTTCCATTAAATATTATTTAATAGATAATCGGCATGCAGACATAAGTCAAGATAATTGAAAATAACACATTAATGTTTATGATTTATGGCTATTTGTCAGTAGAAATAAACACTTAACGGCCACTCATATTTTAGAACCTTAGGAGTCTAAGGAGGCCTCACTTGACTAACACAGAATTGGATGCCTAAGGATCAGTAAGAGCAGCTTGGTTAGGAATTTCTTAGCTAGAAACTAATCAGGTAGCAAATGTGTCTATTCATATCTTCCCTATTAACATGATTTATACTAACACCAAATAAAATATACTATTAACCTACACAGTCTTAATTTGGGGTAGTCATATTCAAAAGACTACTTTAAACAATATCATATCAGAATTATATCGGATCTTCAAAGAAGACTTAATACCAATATTCTTCAAAATATTCCACAAATAGAAACAGAAGGAACACTACCTAATTTGTTCTATGAAGCTACTGTTGCATTGATACCAAAACTATACAAAGACCGGACAGAACTTCAGAAAAATTTCCTTTATGAATTGGTACGCAAAAATTCTCAATAAAATTTTCACAAACACAATCCAAGAATACTTCAAACAATCATTCACCATGATCAAATAGGCTTCATCCCAGCCATGGAGATATGGGTCAATATGCAGAAATCCATCAATGTAATCTACTATATAAAAAACCTCAAAGAAAAAAAAAGCACATCACCTCATTAGATGCTGAGAAAGCATTTGACAAAACTCAACACCCCTTCATGTATTTCCCTGGCTGCAGAGGGTGAGAGTATATTTTCTAATTCCATTCATTTGCCCAAGAATTTCATGAAGTCCTTGTTTTTAAAAGATGAGTAGTACTCCATTGTGTAAATGTACCACATTTTCTGTATCCAATCCTTTGTTGAAGGACATCTGAGTTCTTTCTAGCTTCTGGCTATGAAAAATGAGGTTGCTATGAACATAATAGAGCATATGACCTTGTTACTTGTTGGAGCATCAATGGGTATATGCCCAGGAATGGTATAGCTGGGTCCTAAGGTAGTAGTATGTTCAACCTTCTGAGGAACTGCCACACTGAGGAAATGGTTGTACCAACCTATAGACCCACAGCCCATGTGCTCTCTTTCTCCACCCAGCCCATTTGATGTCTACTGAGATTTTGATCTTTCATTCTGATTAGTTTCAGGTTGTTTCTTTCACTGATGTCAAAGATGTCAGCCATTCAATATTCCTCAGTTGAGAATTCTTTGTACCCCAATTTTAATAGGATTATTTAGTTCTCTGGAATCTAACTTCTTGAGTTCTTTGTATATACTAGCTATTAGCCCTCTATCAGATATATTAGTAAAGATCTTTTCCCAGTCTGTTAGTTGCCATTTTGTCCTTGTGACAATGTCCTTTGCCATACAGAACTTTTTCAATTTTATGAGGTCCCATTTGTCAGTTCTTGATCTTGGAACATAAGCTATCAGTGTTCTGTTCAGGAAATTTTCCCCTGTGCCCATGTGTTCAAGCCATTTCTTAACTTTCTCTTCTATTAGTTTCAGTGTTTCTGGTCTTATGTGGAGGTCCTAATTGACTTAGACTGGAACATTATACAAGGAGATAAGAATGAATGTATTTGCATTCTTCTACATGCTGACCTTCAGTTGAACCAGCACCATTTCTTGAAAATGCTGTCTTTTTTCCCAGTGAATGGTTTTAGCTACTTTGTCAAAGATCAAGTGACCATAGGTGTGTATGTTGATTTCTGGAACTTCGATTCTATTCCACTGATCTATCTGCCTATCTCTGTACCAATACTATCCAGTTTTTATCACTATTGCTCTGTAATACTGCTTGAGGTCAAAGATGGTGTTCCTCCAGCATTTATTATTGCAAATAGTTTTCACTGTCCTGGTTTCTGCTGTTCCAAATATTTTGCAAATTGCTCTTTTTAACTCTATGAAGAATTGAGTAGGAATTTTAATGGAGATTGCATTGAATCTGTAGATTGCTTTTGGCAAGATGGCCATTTTTACTGTACTAATCCTGCCAATCCATGAGCATGGGAGATCTTTCCATCTTCTGAGGTCTTCTTCAATTTCTTTCTTCAGAGACTTGAAGTTCTTGTCATACAGATCTTTCACTTGCTTGGTTAGAGTCACACCAAAGTATTTTATAGTGTTTGTGACTATTGTAAATGGTGTCATTTCACTAATTTTTTTCTCAGCCTGTTTATCCCTTGAGTAGAGGATAGCTACTCAAGTGTTTGAGTTAATTTTATATTCTGCCACATTGCATAAGCCGTTTATCAGCTGAAGGAATTCCCCGGAAGAATTTTTTGGGATCACTTAAGTATACTTCCCTGTTATCTGAAAATAGTGCTAGTTTGATTTCTTCCTTTCCAAGTTTGATTTCTTCCTTTCCAAGTTTGACTTTGACTTCTTTTTGTTTTCTAATTGCTCTGACTAGGAATAGGAGTACTATATTAAATAGGTACGGAGAGAGTGGGCAACTTGTCTAGTTCCTGATGTTAGTGGGATTGCTTCAAATTTCTCTCCATTTAATTTTGATGTTTGCTGTATATTGCTTTTACTATGTTTATGGCCCTGAATTTCTGATCTTTCCAAGACTTTTATCATGAAGTGGTGTTGAATTTTGTCAAATACATTCTCATCATTTAATGAGATGATCATGTGATTTTTTTTGTCTTTGAGTTTATTTATATGTTTGATTAAGTTGATGGATTTTCATGTATTGAAACATCCCTGCATCTGTGGGATGAAGCCTACTTGAGCATGAGGAATGATGATTTTGTTGTATCCTTGGAATTGATTTGTGAGAATTTTATTTAGTATTTTACATCAATATTCATAAGGGAAATTGGTGTGAATTTCTTTCTTTGTTAGGTCTTTGCATATTTGAGGTATGAGCATAATTATGGCTTCATAAAAGGAATTTGGTGGTGCTCCTTCTGTTTCTATTTTGTGGAATAGTTTGAAGAGTATTGGTATTATGTTTTATTTGAAGATCTGATAGAATTCTGCACTAAACCCATCTGATCGTAGGCTTTTTTTTTTTTTTTTTTGGTTGGGAAAATTTTGATGATTTCTTCTATTTATTCAGGGGCTATGGGAATGTTTAAATAATATTATCTGACCCTGATTTAACTTTGGTATCTGGTATCTTTCTAGAAAATTGTCCATTTTATCCAGATTTTCCAGTATACATTTTTGTAGTACAATCCATTGATTGTTTGGATTTCCTCAGTTACTGTTGTTATGTCTCCATTTTCATTTCCTATTTTGTTTATTTGGACAGTCTCTGTGCCCTGTGGTTAGTTAGGCTAAGGATTTATCTTGTTGATTTTCTTAAAGAACCAGCTCCTGGTTTTGTTGTTTCTTTTTATAGTTCTTTTTGTTTCTACTGGTTTGATTTCCCCTCTGAGTTTGATTGTTTCCTGCCATCTATTCCTCCTGGGTGTATTTGCTTCTTTTTGTTCTAGAGCTTTCATATGTGCTGTCACACTGCTAGTGTATGCTCTCCCCAGTTTCTTTGTGAAGGCACTCAGGACTATGAGTTTTACTGTTAGCCCTGCTTTCATTCTATCCCATGTTTAGGTATGTTGTGCTTTCATTTTCATTAAATTCTAAATGAACTTGTCTTTAACTTTTTTGTTTATTTCTTCCCTGACAAAATTCTTATTAAATAGAGAGTTGCTCAGTTTCCATGTGTATGTGGGTTTTCTGTTGTTTTTGTTTTTGTTTTTTGTTTTTTTGGGTTTTTTGTTGTTGTTGTTGTTGTTCTTTGGTTATTGAAGACCAGCCTTTGTCCATGTCTAATAGGATACATGGATTATTTCAATCTTTTTTATCTGTTGAGACCTGTTTTGTGATCAATATATGGTCGGTACTGGAGAAGGTACCACGAGGTGCTGAAGAGAAGGTATATTCCATTGTATTAAGATGAAATGTTCTATAGATATCTGCTAAATTCATTTGGTTCATAACTTCTGTCATTTTCACTATGTTTCTGTTCAGTTTCTGTTTCCATGATCTGTCCATTGATATGAGTGGGGTGTTGAACTCTCCCACTATTATTGTGTGAGGTGTAATGTGTGCTTTGAGCTTTAGTAAAGTTGCTTTGATGAATATGGATACCCTTATATTTGGAGCATAGATGTATAGAATTAAGAGATCATTGTGATTGATTTTTCCTTTTATGAGTATGAGTTTGATATTAAAATAGCCACTCCATGTTATATCATAGGAACAAATGCTTGGAAAAGATTTTCCCAGTCTTTAACTCTGACACAGTGTTGGCCTTTATCACTGAGTTGTGTTTTCTCTTTGCAGCAAAATGTTGAGTCCTGTTTCTGTATCCAATATGTTAGTCTATGTCTTTTCATTGGGGAATTGAGTCCATTGAGGTTAAGAGATAATAAGGAGCAATGATTAGTTTTTTCCTGTTATTTTTGTTGTTAGATGGGGAATTATGTTTGCATAGCTATCTTCCTCTTGGTTAGTTGAAAGGAGATTATTTTCTTCCTTTTTCTTGTGTTGGAGGTTTTCATCTATTATACTTTGTAGTGTTGGATTTGTGGAAATATATTGTATAAATTGGTGTTGTCATGTAATATTTTGGTAACTCCATCTATGTCAATTGAGAGTTTTGCTGGGTATAGTAGCCTTGGTTGGCATTTTTGTTCTCTTAGGGTCTGTATGACATCTGTCCAGGATCGTCTAGCCTTCGTAGTCTCTCTTGAAATGTCTGGTATAATTCTGATATGTCTGCCTTTATATGTTACTTGAACATAGTGCTTTTAATATTCTTTGTTTTGTGTATTTGCTGTTTTTCTTATTATACGACAGGACGAATTTCTTTTCTGTTCCAATCTATTTGGAGTTCTGTAGGCTTCTTATATGTTTATGGCCATCTCTTTAGGTTATGGAAGCTTACTTCTATAATTTTGTTGAAGATATTTACTGGTCCTTTAAAGTGAGAATCTTTGCTCTCTTCTATACCTATTATCCTTAAGTTTGATCCTCTCATTGTGTCCTGGATTTCCTGGATGTTTTGAGCTAGAAACTTTGCATTTTGCATTTTATTTGACTGTTGTGTCAATGTTTTCTGTGGTACCTTCTGTCTCTGAAATTCTCTCTTCAATCTCTTGTATTCTGTCAGTGATGCTTGCATCTATGACTCCTGATCTCTTTCTTAGCTTTTCTATCTCCAGGGTTGTCTTCCTTTGTGATTTCTTTATTGTTTCTATTTCCATTTTTAGATTTTGGATGATTTTGTTCAATTCCTTTACCTGTTTCATTGTGTTTTTCTGTAACTCTTTAAGGGATTTGTTGTGTTTCTTCTTTAAGTGCTTTAAGAGTTTCTACCTGTTTACCCTTTTTTCCTGTCTTTAAGGGAGTTATTTATGTCCTTTTTAAAGTCCTCTATCATCATCATTAGATGTAACTTTTTAATCAGAATCTTTCTTTTCTGGTGTGTTAGGGTATCTATGTCTTGCTGTGGTGGGAGAACTGGGTTCTGATGATGCCACGTAGCCTTGGTTTCTGTTGCTTATGTTCTCGCACTTGCCTGTCACCATCTGGTTATCTCTGGTGGTAGCTGGTCTTGCTGTCATTAACTGTGGCTTGTCCCTCTTATAAGCCTTTGTCCAGCACTCCTGGGAAACCAGCTCTCTCTGGGCAGAATTTGGATATGAAGAGCTGTTTCACAGGGGCAGCTCTTAGATGCAGACAGAAACTGGAAGGATCCTGTCCCCTATGTTCCTTGGTTCTTTTGTTCTGAGGGCTCCGGACAGGTTCCTCTTAAGCCAGATATTTAAGCAGAAGTGGTGGTCTCACCTATATCAGCACTCCTGGGAGACCAGCTCCTTTCAGGGGGTATTTGAGTATAGAGATCTGTGGCACATTGTCAGCTCCAGGTGCAGATGGAAACCAGATGGATCCCAAACTTACCGTTAATTCACACATAGGAGTGTGGAACCTCTTCAACAAAGTGACTTCATTTACTTTGGATATCTTCCTGTAGTAGGCCTGATAGATAAAGCAGTATTTCTAGTGTTAACTTTCCATGTTATTTCCTATTAACGTCTGCACTAGTTCACAGAACCCCCAGTAGTATACAAGGTTCCATCTTTTTCACGTCCTCAGCGTGCCTTGTTAGCTTTTCTGTTATTAGCCATTCCTGTTACAGCAAGTTAGTGCCTCACGGCTCTTATACTTCTTTATTGGCCTGTGATGTTAGTTATTTTGTTTCATGTGTCTGTTGGCCTTTGGAATGTTTTCTTTTGAGAAATGTTTGCTTAACTCTATGGTCCATTTTTTAAACTAGTAATTTTTGTTTGATTGGTTAGTATTAAGTTTTGGGAGATTCTTAAGCTATACTTTTGAAAATCAAAAGTGTTAGAAGGAGGCAATGTGTGCATTTAATCTTTTAGAAAGTCCCAGTTCCTATGCAATGATATATATTCTTTTTGTGTATTAAAAATTAGTTGTGTGCATTCCCAAAACATGGTTGTATATGTTATAAGCTATATTTATACAGCACAGTCTGACATTACCAAGAGCTTTCCCTTATCTTCATCCATTTCCATGTTTTGAAAAATTAGAGAAAAACAAATGGTGAATGGTGAACTATACTTTAAACTACTACAGAAATATGTGGCAGCAATTACCGGAGGGCAGAAGGCAACTATCAAGAAAACAAATGACACTTGGTTCTAACTATTGTGCGGATGGTCATCCCATCAGTGGGAATTTAGACTAGAGCATCCATACATTAGGTACTTACTATAAAGTCAGACATAGTTAGCATTCTGCCTGGAGAAACTCTTTAATTCTTCAAGGTCAGATGCTCATCTGAGAAACCTGGAAGAAAAATCAAGCAGAATGCCCCATGCTTGGTTTCTCCTTTGGAATTTTTACTATAAAGTCCCCCAGGCCCAGGACTGGTACGGAATAGTCAATAAAGACTGAGCTCAGTGAAGTCTTCCAATCTAAAAACTCCAGAAGGAAACATTTGGTTTGTAATTTTATTGCTGCAGGCAAGCAGATGCTTCTGAAGAACCTTACGGAAAGGAATGTGTTCAATGAGCTGAGACCACTGTCCTTTCATAGCACATTAAAAGGGTTTGTAGAACAAAATGTTAGAAAAAGATGTGATGGTGTGGGCTTACCCTGCCCCTATATTGTGTTCTTTGTGATAGAAAAAGAGCCACCAGTAATATTCAAAGGCTCTCTTTTCTTTCTGAGACACCAAAGGGTGAATTGCAAAAGAGAAACAAAGCATGAAGCATTCTGTTCAATTGTCTTCCAGATCTCTCAGAGGAGCATCTGACCTTGAAGAATTAAGCAATTTCTCCAGGCTGCACGCTAAATATGTCCAACTGTTACCCAGTGGGCAGGCTAGCTAACTTGGGGTGATTTTTGAGTCATTAAAAATTCTGTAATACCTGCATGGTATTCCCTTTAGAGAATACAAAGATGTATTGAAACAGTGTAGTATGTGGGGAAATTTAAGATGGTCTCTAGTTTTTATGTTATAAATAAAACTGCAGTTAATGGCATGCACAGATCTCAACTCACCCATATCTGAAGGATGCACTCAGAATGAAAGACTGCCTGTATTCTTGATTTCTGTGCATATGAAAGTTTTCCATTTTTTCTTTTTGTTTCTTTCTGTTTGTCTTTTTTCAGTATAATGTGAATGTATATAAACACAGGTGAATGAGTGGTTGACCAAGTACATATGTGTATGTGGCACCCAGAGGACAACCTTTGGTGTTTTTTCTCCTCTTCCATTTTCTTTTTTTTTTTCCTTCTAAGTTAATTTTTTATTGTATATTTTATGGCTTCACATTTCAAGTGTTATCCCATATCCTGGTTTCCCCTCTCCCCCTCTCCCATGCCTCTTCCCCTACTTCTATGAGGATTCCTACCTCAACACCTTGGCTTTCTCCTACACTGGGGAAATGAGCCTTCACAGGACCAAGGACTGCTCCTCCTATTGATGCTAGACAACGCCATCCTCTGCTATGTGCAGCTGGAGCCATGAGTCCCTCCATGTGTACACTTTGGTTGGTGGTTTAGTCCCTAGGAAATCAGGGTGGAGGTGTCTGGTTGGTTGATATTGTTGCTCTTCCTATGGGGTTGGAGATAGGATCTCTTTTTCCTGTGTCAAGCTACCTTTTACCTAGCCTTACGCTTCTTGGGAATTCTTCATTGGGGTGCTAGAACTATAGACATGCACTGCCAAATACTTGGAAAATGGTTCTGAAAGCAGGAGTGTCTGGGAGCAGTGAAAAAAATTACTCAAAGTCTAATTGTGGATCCAAGCTAACAATCTGTTAAGTTCTGGATACAGCTTTTCCAGTCTGCTTCTTTGTCTCTGGAGATTTCTCTATATTCTGCTTGCTTGCTATTCTAAGAGACCTTTCAGTCCATGTCCTTCTTTTTTGGTGTGTGTGTGTGTGTGTGTGTGTGTGTGTGTGTGTGTGTGTGTGTGTGTGTTTTCTCCAAGCAGTTCTCTTTTATCCTAAAGGATTCTCTGCATAGATCCTCTCCCACATAGCAGCACAGGTCCAATCTTTTACTTTATATATCAATCCAGTCATTTACTTCATGTTTTCTCTTGATTATCCTATGAATCAGTTCTTAGCAGACAGCAAGCATACATTTTCTCTAAACATTGCAAAAGACTTCAGAGATCTGTCTGCCTCTGTTAACCACAAGTGAGAAATTAGCATGTGGTTATCCCATTTCCTGGTTCCCCCTCTCCTCCTCTCCCATTCACTCTCCCCCTGCTTCTATGAGGATGCTGCCTGCCCCACCCACTCACTCCTACCTCAACACCCTGGCATTCCCCTACATTGGGGAATTTCCCAAAATTACCATTCCGACCACACCTGGGCCTGGACTTACCGTGTCCCAGGCTGACCTTGAACTCAGGTATCTGCCTACCTTTGTATCTCCCTACCTTGTATCTTTCTGACGAACTGGCTTATTAATGCAGCTGCCTTCATTCCTTTAGATTACTGTGAAGATCCCTAGGGGCTTTGGTCAGTCTTACAATCACCTGCCTTGGGTCAAGGCTAGGCCAAGTTCCATTCTCCACCTACAGGACATTCTCAGAATGTACTGACTGATGCTTGCTAGCCAATAGATTTAAAGATCAATATGTGTAACCAATAAGTTTTAACTGTAACCTTGCTCATATAACCTGTGCCCCTAAAAAGTATAAAAACTACTTGTAATAGCCATTCAGGGTCACCTTCTCATCACTCACTTTGAGGGACTGATTGAGGGTTGACCCCAAAAAATGTGAAGGAAAATAAACCTCTTGCTTTTGAATTGATCTGCATCTCAGTATCTCAATTCAGGGGTGTCTCAAGGTAAATACCACTGACCAAGGGTCAAGGTCTTACACCTGAAGCCCCTCATGTAATTCATATTGTGTTTTTATTATTTTCGTAGTTGAGAAATTATATATTTCTGAACTCATGTATCTAGAGCTCTTTCCACAGCTATCCAGAGGCTCCCATTATTTACCATTTTGCCCAAACATTAGTCACAGCTTTGCCTCCTGGACTCATGCTGTCTCTGATTATCATGGAGTCATTAATGTTAACAGCGAGGGCATTATTTGAAGGAAAGGGTCCTCCACTGCTAGTAGGTCCATAAAATATGAACATTATTACATAAACAAGCCCCTTATGCCCACAGTAGCCACCAATACTCGTGGGCTCTCACACTGGAGCCCTGCCCAAGGGGCAGGAACCATGTCACTCTGTTCCCCCTAGGGCCACTCCAGACTCAGCAGTATACTACCATGCCTGGGTCCATATGGACTCCAGGGAGCCCCACCTGGTCTTCATGCCTGCATGCTTGCATGGCAAAGTAAATGGTTTACTTATGGAGCCATTTCTCCAGCCCATGATACCTCCATTTTAAAGACATCTTTTCCTCCATTCCCCTGAAGACACAGCAGCATATAGGCATCCCAGGAGGACCACTGCACATGGGGCAACTGGTAATAACCCTCCTGAAGTCCCAGAACTGCCAGTGGGAGCACAGTGGACACAGGACCCATCACTCCCCAAAACCCCTTCACCCCTAATTCCACTCCCCTTCAGGCCGACACCATCTGCTGGAGCAGACTGCCAACTAGTCTGCTCCCCTGAAGACACCACAACCTACAGGCATCCCAGGAGATCCCCTACACACAGAGCAACTGACACCACAGCTTAGAGGCATCCCAGGAGTTCCTCTGTATACCAGGTAACTGGGGAACTGATACCACACTCTGAAGACTTCCCAAGGGTTCCAAGGCATGTAGAGCAAATGACCCAACTGACTGGAAAGCCTCCCTGGAGTTCTGTTGCACACAGAGAAACAGAAAGCACAGTCCATAGGCCCTACTGGAGAACAGTTTCACACAAGACAACAGTTTGACTCCTCTGAAGCCCCAATAGTTTGAAGGCCTACCAGGAGATCTGCTGGGTGCAGCTAGGGCAACAGTTTCACAGTTTCTCTACCACTCTGAAGAACCCACTGTCAGAAGATCCCACAGAAGGTCTGCTACAGCCAGGGAAGCAGGCCGACCAGAAGACTTGAAGCAACTTCAGGGACAAAAGAGGCAGGCTCCAGACAGAGACACCCACACCAGCAAACACCAGGGATAACCAGATGGTAAGAAACAAATATGCAAGACCATGAGCAACAGAAGCCAATATACATGGGCATCATAAGAACCCAGTTCTTCTACCACAGCAAGCCCTGAATACACCCAAAACACTTGACAATCAGAAGACTGACCTAAAATCCTTGCATGAAGATAGTAGAGTCATTTAAGGTGAATATAAATAAGTCTCTGAAAGAAATACAGGTAAATAGGTAGAAGCCGTTAAAGAAGAAAAAAATAAATACTTTAAAGAAATATAGAAAAACACAATCAAACAGGTGAAGGAATTGCATAAAGCAGTCTAAGACCTAAACATGGAAGTAGAAACAATAAAGAAAACACAAACAGAGTCAACCCTGGGAATGAAAAACCTAAACAGATGGTGTAAGTATCACCAAGAGAATACAAGAGATTCAAGAATCTCAAGTGTAGAAGATATTGTAGAAAAGATTGACATGACTGTCAAATAAAATTCAAAACATAAAAAGCTCCTAACCCAAAACATCCAGGATATCTGGGATACAGTGAAAAGACCAAATCTAAGAATAATTGGAATAGAAGAGAACAAATATTCCCAGCTCAAAGGACCTGAAAACATCTTCAACAAAATCATAGAAGAAAACTTTCCCAACATAAAAAGATAACCAAAAATGTACAAGAAGACCATAGAACACCAAATAAATGGAACAAGCAAAGAAAGTCCTTTTGCCACACAATAATCAAAACACTAAATGCACAAAACAAAGAAAAGATATTAAAAGGTGCAAGGGAAATTGGCCAAGTAACATATATAAGGCAGACTATACGAATTACACCAGACTTCTCACCAGAGATTACGAAAGCCAGAAGATCCTGGGCAGATCTTCATACAGAACCTAAGAGAACACAAATGCCAGCCAGCATATTATATTCAGCAAAACTCACAATCAACATAGATCAAGAAACTAAAATATCCCAGGACAAAGCCAAGTTCAAACAGTATCTATCTTCAAATACAGCCCTGCAAAGGATTCTAGAACAAAAACTCTTAATACATGGAAGTTACCTACATCAAAGATATCATCTCACAACAAAGCCAAAAGTGGAGAACCTCGTGCACATAATACCACCTACAAAAACATAAATAACAGAAACTAGCAATCATCTCTCTTTAATATCTCTCAATACTAATGGACTGAACTCACCTATAAAAAGGCATAAATTAATAGACTGGATATACAAACAGGATCCAACATTTTGTCACATGTAAGAAACACACCTCGATAACAAAGACAAACACTACCTCAGAGTAAATGGCTGGAAAAAGGTCTTCCAAACAAATGGTCCCAAGAAACAAGCTGGAGTTGCCAACTGAACACTCAATAAAATAAATTTTCAACCAAGAGTTATGAAGTGAGATGAGGAAGGATACTTCATATTCATTAAAGGAAAAATCCACCAAGAAAAAGTCTCAATCCTGAATATCTATGCCGCAAATGTAAGAGCACCAACATTCACAAAGCAAACAAACAACTTTACAAAAGCTCAAAACACACACTGAACCCCACACAATAATAGACAATAATAGTAGGAGACTTCAACACCCCACTCTCACTAATGTGCAGATCATTGAAACAGAAACTTAAAAGAGACACAATGAAACTAATAGAGGTTATGAACCAAATGGATTTCACCCTAAAACAAAAAAGTACACTTATTTCTCAGCACCTTATGGTACCTTCTCCAAAGCTGAACTTATAATTGGGCACAAAGCAAGACAGTATCCAAATAAACAAAATCAGAAATGAATAGGGAAATATAACAACAGAAACTGAGGAAATTCAAAAAAATCATCAGATCCCATTACAAAAGCCTACACTCAACAAAACAGGAAAATCTGGATTAAATGAACAGTTTTTTTTTTTTTTAATTTTATTAATTTGAATCTTTCTTATATACATTTCGAGTGTTATTCCCTTTCCCGGTTCCCGGGCAATCATCCCCCCCCCCCCTCCCCTCCCTTATGGGTGTCCCCCTCCCCACCCTCCCCCCATTGCCGCCCTACCCCCGACAGTCTAGTTCACTGGGGTTTCAGTAATAGCAGGACCCAGGGCTTCCCCTTCAATGAACAGTTTTCTAGACAGACACCAGGTACCAAAGTTAAATCAGGATCAGACAAACCATCTAAACAGTCCTATAACCCCTAAAGAAATAGAAACCTTCATTAAAAATCTCCCAACCAAAAAAAAGTCCAGGAATAAATGGACTTAATGCAGAATTTTAACAGACCTTCATAGAAGACCTAATATGAATACTCTTCAAATTCTACAAAATAAAAACAGAAACAATATTACCTAGTTCATTCTATGAAACCACAATTATTCTGATATCTAAACCACACAAGGATGCAACAAAAGAAATAGAACTTCAGACCAATTTCACTTATGAATATCAATGTAAAAATATTCAATTAAATTCTTGCAAACCAAACCCAAGAACACATCAAAACCATCATTCACTACAAACAAGTAGGCTTCATCCCAGGTATGCAAGATTGGTTCAATATACAAAATCCATTAACATAATCTACCATATAAACAAACTAAAGGAAAAAATTACATGATTTTCCCCTTAGATGAAGAAAAAACATTTGACAAAATACAACATCCCTTCATGCTAAAAGTATTGGAGAGATCAGGAATTCAAGACCCATTCCTAAACATAATAAAAGCAATTTGCTGCAAACCAACAGCCAATATCAAATTAAATGGAGAGATACTTAAATCAATCCCACTAAAACCTGGGATAAGACAATCCCACTAAAACCTGGGATAAGACAAGGATGTCCACTCTCCCCATAACTATTCAATATAGTACTCAAAGTGCTAGTTAGAATAATAAAACAACAAAAAGAGATCAAGGGGATACAAATTGGCAAGAAAGAAGTAAAAGTATCAATCACTATTTGCAGATGATATGATAGTATACATAAGTAACTCCAAAAATTCCACCAGAGAACTTCTCCAGCTGATAAACAACTTTAGCAAAGTGGCCTGATATATAACTAACTTAAATCAGTAGCCTTCCTTTATACAAATGATAAACAGGCTGAGAAAGAAATTAAGGAAACAACTCCCTTCACAATAGCAACAAGTAATATAAAATATCTTGAGGGTAACTCTAACCAAACAAGTGAAAGATCTCTAGGACAATAACTTCAAGTCTCTGAGGAAGGAAATTGAAGATCTCAGAAAATGGAGAGATCTCTCATGCTCATGGATTGACAGAATGAACATAGTAAAAATTGCCATCCTAGCAAGGGCAATTTACAGATTCACTGCAATCCCTATCAAAATGCCAACACAATTCTTCAAAGACAAATTCTAAAACCCATCTGGAAAGGCAAAAAACTTATAATATTGAAAATATGTCTTAACAATAAAAGAACAGCGGGAGGAATCAGCATCCCTGACCTCAAGCTCTACTACAGAGCAATGGTGATAAAAACTGCATGGTATTGGTACAGAGATACACGTGCTGATCAATGGAATAGAATTGAAGACCCAGAATCATATAAGCAACCTGAAGAGATGTTTCAGTAGCTAAGAACAATTGTTGCAGAGGGTAACAAATGCAGAAATCCATAGTCAGAAATAATGCGCAGAGGGAAAGCTCTAGATGTGAAATCCCTTCCTTTGGGATTCAGGAAATCTGCAGAAGAAAAGATGGAAAGTCTGTTCTCTCTGTGTGTGTATTACGACTTCCAATTTAGTGTTTCTATGGGATTCTTTAATATAAGAATGAGTGAATCTCTGAATCCGTACCTGTGCCTCTTCTTGTGTGCTTTTCCTTTTGTTCTTTTGTTTTACCCTATTCTGATGTGTTAGTTTTTGTTTTTACCATGTATTATATTATATTTATTATTTTTATCATCTCATATTACATATATTATATGTAGAAACCTGTTTGTGTTTCAATGAGAGGCAGAAAGGGAATGGGTTGAAGGGAGGGGAAGAGGGGAGGAACTGGGAGGAGCAGAAGAAAACTATTATCGGAATACATTATATGAGAACAGAAGCTAGTTTTAATTAAAAGGGGAAAAGTGTTTTCTGTTATTGCAACAGAACTGCAATCTGATCTTAACACCCTTATTAGAAACCCTCCAACTTCTTATAATTCCAGCTCCTCAGTATATGATACCCCAGTACTACTATATGGGTGGCCTCAAGTACATGTAGAAACATACATGAATTTAAAGTTCTTAAATTTTTTTAGATCACATAAACCTTAAAATATATCAATTCATTCAAATATGTGTTTTATCAAGAAGAATACCATCTATCTAAATATAAATAAACACTTCTCAGAGATTCAATATACTCAAATGTAATCCTAAGACATGGCTGTAAAACACGTTTTGTTTTACTCTGAATTTGAAATCTTCATTACAACAGATTTAATCACATCATCACTGCAGTGTGAAAAGAAATAGGCCAGATTCTAGAGGTCAGAAAAAACAACCAAAACAAAAACAAAAAAAAGAGCAAAAACAGAAAATGCAAACAAACAAACAAAAAAACATAATAGGTACCCGGCCCATGAAGCAGCTATCATACATTAACAGTTTACACAGCATATATTTTTCAAAAAAATTCTACTTATAATAAAAGGCTACAAAGAAATATGTATGAAAACATGTTACCTAATGAAGAATTCCTTTAGTTGCACAGTAGCAACTTTTATTGATTGTACACTTACTACTTTTCCATTCATTGAATCTTATTCTGTGGTACAAGTAAATTTAAATTCACTGTGAAAAATATTTTCTATTATGGTAATTTATGTGATTTTCATTATGAAATCAATTTCTGTTGGCACAAAAATATGTTTCCAGATGATAAGGCAAAGCACTTTGGGAGAGTGATCACCAATTACATACTCCTTCCACTAGTCCATAAAAACTAAATTATTTCTGATAATATTTGAATTACTCCATAATATCTAACTTGTATATACAATAGTTTATTTACAACATATTATTTGAAGAGAATATTCTCTTCAAAACAGATGTCTTAGCTAATGATATATACCAGATTATTTTATTGAGGACAAGAGAAAGCTAGTTCTCAATAGATATTATTTATATGTATAATATATAATATAGTAAATAGATATAAAATTTTATGTTAAATGTATGTTATATTATTTATCATATATGATATATAATAATACATAAGTTTAAGTAATTTATAGTAAATATTAAATATTATGCATAACATATAACATATATAAATTATAATATGATAATATATTATATTACCATATGCATTACATATTACAATTATACATATTTACTTTTTACTTTATGTTTACTTTTTATACATACATGTATAATTAATATATATTAAGTATGTACTAGTATATTATAATATATTATATACATATATAATTTACTTATAGTCATAAATCTATGACTCCTGAAAATTTCAAACTGCAACTTCATAACTGAAACTTGCCCTTTAAATTATGAAGAACAGTAGTATGTATCTATATCTGTGTACACTGACGAAGGTTTATGATGTAATATTCTTTTGGTGATTGGTTGTTTGATTGTGTTGGAGATTTTATTTCTCTTTTACAAGGAAGAAGAACTTGCAGCTGCCCACAAAATAATCAAGTGTCAGGGAACAATGTGGTGAGAAAGGGCAAATATGCACCATGGTCCAAGAGAGCTAGGTGTCAGCTTCAGCTATGATAGCCAAATAACCTGGGGCAACACCTAGCCAAACTTTGGCCTATTCCTGTAGCTGAAGCGCTTGATCAGTCTCCAAGACTACTTCAAGGGACAACCACATCTAACACCATTCATTTCCAGCATCCCAATGGAACAGACAAGTGCATCAAAGAGTTGAGTTTATTTCAGTTAAGTAGGACTAACAACAACTAACTGTTTACACATACTAGCCAATTTATCTGCAAAGAGCCCCTGGTCCCCTGTGGGCCAAAAGTGCCCTTGAGAGTAGAGAAGTTACTATAGAAAAGAGGAAAATGTACAAAAAAGAAAAAAATTAGCTTCCTTCTGCAAGTGTGGCTGGGTGCTGTGCCATTTGAAGAGAAGAGAGAAGAGAACCTTAACTGAGGAATGGCTTTTATCTCAGTAGAGTGAGGACATGTTTGTGGGGCATTTTCTTTTTTTTTTTACTGGATATTTTTTATTTATTTACGTTTCAAATGTTATCCCCTTTGCCAGTTCCCTGCCCATAAACCCCCTATCCTATCCCCTTCCCTGTCTTCTATGAAGGTGTTCCCTCACCCAACCACCCATCCCTTTCTTCTTCCCTGCCCTGACATTCCCCTACACTGGGGATGGGGGTTACAGCCTTGGCAGGACCAGGGGCTTCTCCTCCCATTAGTGCCCTACAAGGCCATCCTCTGCTGCATATGCAGCTGGAGCCATGGGTCTGTCCATGTGTACTCTTTGAATGGTGATTTAGTCCCTGGGAGTTCTGGTTGGCTGGTGTTGTTGTTGTTATGGGGTTGCAAGCCCCTTCAGGTCCTTCAATCCTTTCTCTAACTCCTCCAATGGGGATCCCGTCCTCGGTTCAATGATTGGCTGTGAGAGTACACCTCTGTCATGCTCTGGCAGAGCCTCTCAGGGACAGCTACATCAAGCTCCTGTCAGCATGCACTTCTTGGCATCAGCAATGTTGTCTGAGTTTGGTGGCTGCATATATATGGGCTGAATACCCAGATGGGGCAGACTCTGAATGGCATTCCTTCAGTCTCTGCTCCAAATTTTGTTTCCATATCTCCTCCTATGAATATTTTTGTTTCCCCTTCTAAAAAGGACTAAAACATCCACAGTTTGGTTGTCCTTCTTGAGCTTCATGTGGTCTATAGGTTATATCTTCGGTAATCCGAGCTTTTGGGCTAATATCCACTTATCAGTGACTACATACCATGTGTGTTCTTTTGTGATTGGGTTACCTCACTCAGGATGATATTTTCTAGTTCCATCCATTTGCCTCAGAATTTCATGAAGTCATTGTTTGTAATGGCTGAGCAGTACTCCATTGTGTAGATGTACCACATTTTCTGTATCCATTCCTCCAGTGAAGAACAGCTGGGTTCTTTTCATCTTCTGGCTATTATAAATAAGGCTACTATGAACATAGTAGAAAATGTGTCCTTGATGTTGAAGCGTGTTTGGGGTATATGCCCAGGAGTGATGTAGCTGGGTCCTCAGGTAGTCCTATGTCAAATTTTTCTTTTTTTTTTTTATTAACTTGAATATTTCTTATATACATTTAGTGTTATTCCCTTTCGGTTTCGGCAAACATCCCCCCCTCCCTTCCTTATGGGTGTTCCCCTCCCCACCTCCCCCATTGCCGCCCTCCCCCCAACAGTCTGGTTCACTGGGGGTTCAGTCTTAGCAGGACCCAGGGCTTCCCCTTCCACTGGTGCTCTTACTAGGATACTCATTGCTACCTATGAGGTCAGAGTCCAGGGTCAGTCCATGTATAGTCTTTAGGTGGTGGCTTAGTCCCTGGAAGCTCTGGTTGCTTGGCATTGTTGTACATGTGGGTCTAGAGCCCCTTCAAGCTCTTCCAGTTCTTTCTCTGATTCCTTCAACGGGGGTCCTATTCTCAGTTCAGTAGTTTGCTGCTGGCATTAGCCTCTGTATTTGCTGTATTCTGGCTGTGTCTCTCAGGGCGATCTACATCCGGCTCCTGTCGGTCTGCACTTCTTTGCTTCATCCATCTTGTCTAATTGGGTGGCTGTATGTATATGGGCCACATGTGGGGCAGGCTCTGAATGGGTGTCCCTTCATCTCTGTTTTAATCTTTGCCTCTCTCTTCCCTGCCAAGGGTATTCTTGTTCCCCTTTTAAAGAAGGAGTGAAGCATTCACATTTTGATCATCCGTCTTGAGTTTCATTTGTTCTAGGCATCTAGGGTAATTCAGGCATTTGGGCTAATAGTCACTTATCAATGAGTGCATACCATGTATGTCTTTCTGTGATTGGGTTAGCTCACTCAGGATGATATTTTCCAGTTCCAACCATTTGCCTACAAATTTCATAAACTCGTTGTTTTTGATAGCTGAGTAATATTCCATTGTGTAGATGTACCACATTTTCTGTATCCATTCCTCTGTTGAAGGGCATCTGGGTTCTTTCCAGCTTCTGGCTATTATAAATAAGGCTGCGATGAACATAGTGGAGCACGTGTCTTTTTTATATGTTGGGGCATCTTGTGGGTATATGCCCAAGAGAGGTATAGCTGGATCCTCAGGCAGTTCAATGTCCAATTTTCTGAGGAACCTCCAGACTGATTTCCAGAATGGTTGTACCAGTCTGCAACCCCACCAACAATGGAGAGTGTTCCTCTTTCTCCGCATCCTGCCAGCATTTGCTGTCACCTGAGTTTTTGATCTTAGCCATTCTCACTGGTGTGAGGTGAAATCTCAGGGTTGTTTTGATTTGCATTTCCCTGATGACAAAGATGTTGAACATTTCTTTAGGTTTTTTTCTCAGCCATTCGGCATTCCTCAGCTGTGAATTCTTTGTTTAGCTCTGAACCCCATTTTTTAATAGGGTTATTTGTCTCCCTCGGTCTAACTTTTTGAGTTCTTTGTATATTTTGGATATATGATTTCCAGAGTTGTACCAGCTCGCAAACCCACCAACAATGGAGGAGTGTTCCTCTTTCTCCACATCCTTGTCAGCATCTGTTATCATCTGAATTTTTATCCTAGCAATTCTGACTGGTGTGAGGTGGAATTTCAGGGTTGTTTTGATTTGCATTTCTCTGATGACTAAGGATGTTGAACATTTTCTTGATTGCTAACTGATGTAGGAGGACCCATCTCACTCTGGGTAGTGCTACTCCTGGGAAGAAGGACTTAGGCTGCATAAGAGAGATAGTCCAAAGAAACTGAAATTAAGTAGCATTCTGACATTGTTTGTATGTCAAGTTTCTATGTCAGTTTCAGGCTCTGCTGGAGTATTTCCCTTGGTATTCCCTCAGTAATAGGGTGATGAACAGTTACCTAGATGTATATGACAAAAAATCCATTTATCTCTTGCCCTTAGTGTTTACCAAAGCAGCTTAAAAGAAATTAGAATAATTCCATCCTAAGAACTGTGAGTTACAAAGTCATGTAGAAATGATTTAGTTCTCCTTGATTTTTTGAATCCTACATGCTAACATTATGAATATTATAATTCTTTTTCTCAAGACTGGTTTCTCTGTTTATCCCTAGTGGATGAATATTTTATTTCTTATAGTAACCATATATCATGGATTTTCCACAGAAGCCTCAACTCTAACGGATTTGCCCATGATTTAAACTAAGTTTCAGACTTTATCTTTTTACAATTTAAAGTTTACAAAATACTATTTCCTATATTTCTTATTTTTCCTTGTCTTTCTTCTCTGATTATAATAACAAAATGAAATGAAAAGATAAAAAAAACAGATTTCATACCCTTGTATTTGGCAAATGATCTCATAATTTGTTACAAGTCAGAAGGAGTTGCAGTCTAACATAAGATTTCCCCGTTAGGTAATAAGTGACCATACAGAGTTTAAAATATATGTCAAGGAAAGCTAGACTTGCTCAACTGCTAATGGCACTTCCTAGAAACTGTATTAAGATCTTTATTGGTTAAAAATACCAACCAGGTTTGCAAGCCAGCCAATTGTCTTCTGGGCAGGATACACAGGGGTCTCAGGAGCTTAAAGCCCTAGTTGCTACATGAGAATCTACACAGGAGACGAAAGAGGACATAAAAGATTGTCAGACATAGCCCACATAGAACACAAAAATATATGGAGGAACAAAGGTATGTATTTCTTTTATTTTTTTTACTTTTGCCATAAACATTATGAGACCACTAGTTCACAAAATATTATCATGTTTTAAAACTTCAGGTAATTCTTAAAAACTATAGAGTGTCAAAAATGCACATGCATACCATTTAATGGTTACTTTCATGAAAATCATGCCTCCTCATCAAGCTGCCCATAAACATCTATTCAAAACCTATGGCAAGTAGAGATAGTACTGCAAGATATCCTTGGAGAACAGTGGCCAGAAGGGTCTTAGTCTGGTTGACCACTCAGTCTGTGGATAGCTCAGTGACTTCAAGATTCAGTCTCGAAAACAAAGAGGATCTCTGAGGCTGTATCAAGGGTAGTTACTCATGTTTACTAGTAACTTCCAACTCTCTAAAGTAACTCAGGACTTAAGATTGTGGTGACCTTAAATGAAAGTCACTGAGTCGAAAATTGGGAGTCAAATGTAGAAAGAAACAAAAGATGTTTTCAATGAAGCTGAGGTAAACAAAGCCACTACTGTACACTCTGCCCTAGAATAGACAAAAATAAAGTGGGACATTTTAAGATCAGACTTGAGTGGTAAAGGTCAGAGGAGACGTTTCTGCCAATGGCATTTGGCCAAGATAAAACAGAACAAGAGGAAGAGCACACGGGCTCTCTTTAGAATCTAAAAGAGAAATCTCACTATGGAAGTGGAACTTCAGGTTATATAAGAGGAAAAACATGAGACCTGGGTCACTTACAAACATTGATACCCCTCTATGAAGCCTTCAACAATGCAGCAGACATCTTTGTGTCTGTAATAACTAGAATACAAGACTGACAAAACAAGAATTCAGGTCATACATAAATGAGATATTAATATACTGGTACATTGTATATGTACAAAAATGCATATACTTTACTTAGTTAAAAAATCCATTGAGTTCCTGAAATCTGACACTTCACCCCAACTTTTCTCTACAAAGGTACTGAGAATAAAACACATTTTTAATATAATTCACATCAATATAATCACATGGAATTCATTCAGTATATTTAGAATGCTTAATTTCTACTTAACTGTGTATGTATTAATAAGAATTAGGGGTGAAAACATTAAGAGGTCACCATCAAGGTATATATGTTCAATTAAAGTTATATTTCACACAAATTATCTTTAATCACTACACAAATACATTGTAATAATGTCTTAGGTAAAGAACATTCCTGAAAACCATAAAGAAAATAAGAGAAAAGTAACCACAAAAATATCTGGAAAGACTCTTAGAAAAGTAATGAGCTTTACAGACTGATCAAAAACATCAAGAAATCCTCCAAAGGATATTTGACATTTGAATAATCAGTCAGTCAGAAGAGACTTGGCAATTGGTCAAGAGAAATATGAATAAAAGTTCCTCTCCTCCATCACACAGTGCACTCGAATCCAATTATGGCTAGCTGGGTCTTGGTTTCATTTCTAAGAGTCCATAATTTAAAGATTTGGCTTTATGAACTAGCTTAGATTTCCTTTTCTTTCAGCTTAGAAAGCATGCAGTTCCCACTCACACAGGGTCTGGGGAAGACTATAATGATCATCCCATTCATCTACATTGGCCTTTACTTTGGCCAGTGGCTGGGGCAAAGCTGTCATGCCTATCATGCATTGCAGAGGTCGGAGCTTCCAGCCAAGTGTTAGGAAGCACACTCTGCTATAGCAACAGACTAAACAGAGGAAAAGGCAGAGTGAGAAGAGGTGAGTGCTTCCAAAGTCAAGGAATTATGGAAGTAAGACGTTTTCAAAGCACAATCACAGAAAATAAGAACCAAGATCATACACATCCTAGTCAATGGCTCAAAAGTATAAATACTTATTTTCTACTAGTGTTTTACCAGTATTCCTTTTAGGAATTTGTTTGATGCTTTAACTTGTATCCATGAACTAAATATGCAAAGATTAACTTGAAAATAAAAATTCAAAAACAATTTTCAAATGCTAATTCCTTAAATAATAATGTAGGATTAATTCATCCTTTAAAAGCATTTCTGTACAGGGTTCCAGGTGGAAAAGCAAGTTTTAGCAGCACGGAATGTAAGTTACAGAGAAAAAGGAAAGATACTCTCTGTCAGGGTCCTCTCGTCCATATCCCCCCTCCCTGTTTTCTCTCTCTCTCTCTCTCTCTCTCTCTCTCTCTCTCTCTCTCTCTCTCTCTCTCTCTCTCACACACACACACACACACACACACACAACACACACGAATATTAATAGTAATAACAAAATAGTAATAAAATAAAACAAACTATTTTACTTTTCAATTAAAATATAATTACATTTTGTCTTTCCCTTTTTTCCTGTAACCCTTTTCCTACACCCTAAATGTATAAATACACCAGCTCATTCTATATGATGCTACTTGTATGTATATAATTTCAGGACTAACAACTGGCTGTTGCATCCAGAATCAAGGAAATATCTCCTTACAGTAGATGGAGACCAATATAAAACAACCTACAACTAATCAAGATGAAGAGAGCACTCAACAGTGTGGTACTCTGCCCCACCCACGTCTTCATACCCACGCCTAAGGATCAGGGAATCCTTGCAGAAGAGGGGGCAGAGAGACCAGCCGAGCCAGAGAACCAGAAAATACACTATGAGATTTTTGTCTCCTAAAAGCGTCACAGAATCCATACCATGATATTTCAACAACACAGCTGCCTGTCCAAGACCTGAACAAGAATGACACCAACATATTAACACAGAAGGGAGAAACCCCACAAGGCCTCAGCCTATTACAAAGAATTAAGGGCTAATAAGGAATGCTGAGAGCTAGAAAAATATTCCTCGATATCTCAAATAAAAATTAATAATTTTTTTTAATTTCTTTATTTTTATTTTTGTGTGCATAAATACTTTGCCTACCTGAATGTATGTAATGCCCTTGGAGATCAAAGAGTGAACCAAGTTTCCTGGAATTGGAGTTATGAACTTTTGTTAGGTAGTATTCTCAAACTCTGAGCTCTCTCTCCAGCTCCCAAATTAAAAAAAAAAATACACCATAAAGCTATGGGCTCAGGATATTAACTGAAGAGAATGTTGGAAGTTTTGTTTTGTTTATGCCTCTAGAAACATAATTTACATGGCATCTTCATTTAAGGGACTAGGAGTAAAGCAGCATATCTTGTTACGTTTGCCAAAATGTTTCTGTGGAATGAGTATTTTACTGAAAGTTATCTGGTCCACCAAGAAAATGACTTTATCCAATCAGGTTGGCTAGCTGAAGCCGCACCACATTATTCCCATTATAGACAGCTTTGCTGGTTTTGTAACCCAGTGGTTTTAATCTATCCTGTTCATTTATAAAAATACATCGGCACCTAAGTTTCTTTCTAAGTGTTTTATTGTTTTGGGGACAGAGATAACTATCTAATACTGGAGCTTTCTGTGTCTTCATTTTTAAAAATGACATCAAAATGTGTTATTTGGTATTTATCCATTAAAAATAATCAAATTCCAGTTCTATTTTTCCACACTGTTTGAGACAAAGTCTTTTTAAATAAATTTTTAAAGAAATACATCACTGCTATGGCCTTCTGTCTTAGTCAGAATTAGGAATTCTTTTTAAAAAGAATTATTATTATGGCCAAAAAAATAGTTATCATTTTATGTATAAGACAAGGCATCCTCTTCTCTTGCAATAAAACTTGCCATTTCTCTGGCCTCATTCTGTGGCAGAAGGTTAAATCATTTCCAGACTTTATGCTATTTTTACATTAGGGCTCTGACCAAATTTTATTCAGCATACTCCTCTTCTTAGAAATAAATTTTCAGGCAAACTATACAATCTCGAAGAGAAGTTCATAAAATTGATTTTTTTTGGTCTATGTAAATTTATTATAAATGAATTGTTTAAAGAAGATGAAACTTAGCTGTAAGGGGACCTAGAGAAGACAGGGTGCTCTGCCAGGCGAGGCTCCAGAGAAGACACGAGACATTTTACCAGTTGGCCAAAAGTGGGCCATCTATTTTTAAGAAACAGTATTTGTAAAAGAAATACTACTAGTAGTGGCTACCCTGAATGAATTTAATCTTCCATTGACATGTATAAACATTAGAGAAGACTCCACTGTTTGGTTCAAGAAGGCACTTTTGTATAAACTAGACATATGTGTTAAGTTAAGCATTGCGATGAGTCACTTAAACTCTTAAAGGCTTTGCAATAAGGACATTGAATATGATGGACATGCGTCTCCCTAAAAACTTATGTTACTCCAAAGCCAAACTCTAACTTTATCTTAAAGGAATGTAAGGAGGGAGCCATGGATTTGGATGACTAACTCCAAACTTTACCACAGTAAGGAAATTCTTTTTGGCTCCCTTAAGCATGAAATCTTTCCAGTAATTCCTATACTGTGGTTGGAAAAAAATGATACTTTTACTCAAAAAAAAATTAATTCCATACTTAGTAGAGTTAATAAATCATACCTCATCTTTTCCTCTCTGAAATGGTTAGTCACAGGCTTTTCTTTTTAAAACCTCAATTTTCCACAATTTACCATAGAACAGCTTAATGATGATCCTACTTTAAATTTTCTGGAATTTTAAACTCTAGATCTCAGAAGCAGATGAAAAGTCCATAAAGCATGTATAGAAAGCTGGGTGCTCTCTACCAGTTTGAACATATGGACAAATGTGATAGTTATTTTAGGAACTAAGAAAATTCCATTCTGTGCATATTATGACCACCAACTTGTGGAATGATTATAACATGCTTCTTGCCCAGAATACCATTGTAAATGACTGGGTGGTTCTCTTCTGCTACCCACAAGTCAACAGGAGGTACAAAAGTTCTTTTTTATAGTATCTTAAGGAAAGATAGATTTCAAATTATATGGAAAACAACATGGATCATTTTAAGATCTTTTTACAATGTAAAATAGAGTAGTGTTATGCTTCTGTGCATGAGGCAATACAGAATACTAAACTGATATAATGAGACATATTATAATGGTGGAAAGTATAGCATACTTAGCTTGTGAATATTATTAAATTCTTATTTCTTAGTACCACTTGAAAGTATATATATATATATATATATATATATATATATATATATATATATATATATATATATATATGGTTTTGGCCCATGATTTATTACTTAATTTCTTTGAGCATTACTTTTGCCAATGGCAATTGTAAACAAGTCATTGCCTCATATCTATAGAAAATTATATTATATTATTAAAGAGGAAAAATAAGGTATTCAAAGAGATAAAAACATAGGTCACCATCTCATATAAAAAAGAAATCAATGTGAGGAAGCACCCGCATCCTCATGATTACTGCAGTATTCATTACCAAACTCAAGAAAAAACAACTAAATGTCCATCAACTGATGGCTTGATTAAAATAAATGTAATCAATATACACAAAAGGAGGAGATTCTGAAATTTGTAATAATTGAGTTAGATATTTTGCTGAGTAAAATATGTCTGGCACAAGAATTTGAGTATCACATGCTTTGAGAGGATAAATGATAGATGGTAGATAGATAGATAGATAGATAGATAGATAGATAGATAGATAGATGATATAGGTGATAGATTATTTTATAGATGATAGAGATAAATATATGAGAGAGATTGATAGGTAGATTGATAAAGATTGATGATAGATATTGAAAGATAGAGAAATGGTATATATAATATAAACATAGGTAAACAGAGAAAGGATAGATACATATAGAGATAAGTAGATAGATATATGATAGGTAGATATATGATAGGTAGATATAGAAAGATGGTAGGTGATAGATTAATAAAAATATTAAATACTGTATATCTCATATTACATATACATAAGATCTTAAAAATCAATAAATAGGGAGCAAAACAGTGATTGTCTTGAAAAGGTAGAAAATGAAAAGAAAGTTTGATCAAAATATTTTTAAAATTTTGTTAATAAAATTAAATTCAGGATATTTATTGTATACATGAGATTATTATTAATAACAGTTCATTGTCTGTATAATTCCCAAGATAATAGATCTTAAGTGTTCTTATCTTTAAAAAGTATCTATACATTAGTTTGACTTAAAAGTTCCATTAGGCAAGCATGTTGTTGTATAATTATAATAATGGCTTGTCTTTTACCCCCACTCGGTCTGGCATCGCAGTGCACCAAGACATCTGATAGATATCTTAATCTCAGTTAGCAAAGCATCTCACTCGCTTTGCTCCATCCCATATCACACTGCCAAAGGCCTCTCTCTGAGCCTGGCAGCAATCTCTCTACCTATCTAGTTCCCAAGGCAGGTTTCCATGCCACAAACACACATCCCAACTCCATGGTAGCCCAGTGCCTCTAGCTGCTGCACACGCTCTTAAATTGCTACACGAAAGAACACACAACACAATAACCTTTGATCCAATTGATAAGACATAATTGCCCACCTAAACATACAAAGCCCTATACACATCCATTCCTGAAGAACATTCATAACAAACTGTAAAGGTACAGCGTGGAATCTTAACGTCAGCTTCCATGTTGTCTACCGGAAGCAGCTTCTCTCCGTCCCTTCTCTCTCTTCCTCCTTTCCATTCCAGTCTCCTCCCCTTCTCTCAAACTTTTCTCCCGTCATCCTTTCTTCTCATCCAATGACAGGTCTCATACTATCTTGTACCTGCCTCACCTGTGACATCATCCCATACAAACATATTTCCAAATTATGTTATATATGGCAAATGCACATTTAATTTGTCAATAAATAAGATTTCTGTGTGATGAATAAAAATTAATGGATAACTGATCCTAATATGATAAATTCTTTTAGCCATTCCAGATAGTTCTGGGACAAAACTAATACAAAATGAGGAATCCTCTCAAAGTATTTACAAGCATTTACAGAGTGCAAATTATATCGTGAGGGTATTGTATCAGACAGCACATGGCATTTTATGTATGGTATCCTGTAACCTTTCCCATATTTGGACCTCAAGTTCTACCTTCTCATTTTAGTCTTACGGTTATTTATCGCTCACAACTGGCATTACCTTTGTCACAACCCTATTATGCTATCCTTTGTTACATAACCAATTTACTCCAGGTTCTACTTTTCTTTTTTCATTCTTTTTTTTTTTTTTTTTTTTGGTTTTTTTTTCGGAGCTGGGGACTGAACCCAGGGCCTTGCGCTTCCTAGGCAAGCGCTCTACCACTGAGCTAAATCCCCAACCTCCCCTTTTTCATTCTTTATTGGTTATTTTAGTTATTTACATTAAATGTTATCCTGCTTCCAAGTTTCCCTTCCACAAACCTCCTGTCCTCTCCCCCTACCTCCATGAAAGTGTTCCCCCAACTGCCTACCCACTCTTGCCTTAGCAACCTAGCATTCCCCTACGCTGGGTCATCAAGCCTCCACAGGGCCAAGGAGTTCCCCTCCCAGTGATGTCAGATAAGGCACTCCTCTGCTATATATTGAGCTAGGGCTATGGGTACTCTTTGCTTGGTGGTTTAGTCCTTGGGAGCTTTATTGGGTCTGGTTGGTTGATATTGTTGTTCTTCCTATGGGGTTGCAATCCCCTTCAGCTCCTACAGTCTTTGCCCTAACTTCTCCATGGGGTCCTGCACTCAGTCCTATGTTTGGTTGCATACATCTCCATTTGTATTGGTCAGCCTCTGGTAGAGCCTTTCAGGGGACAGCTATACCAGGCTCTTGTCAGTGAATGCTTCTTGGCATCAGCAATGGTGTCTGGGTTTGTTGTCTGCAGAAGGGATGGATAAGGTTACACTTTTTAAAAAATCAACTTTTTCCTAGGGAACCTCTCAGGAAGGCACATAATGTAAATGCAGAAACAAAGAGCTTTGTTGAAATGATGTTAGATGAACATTACCTTCCCTTATTTTCCTGGTGGAAAAATGCACCAAAGGATGTTTTAAAGTAAAAATAAAATAAAATAAAATAAAACACAAAATTGTGATGTTCAGTCTTAAAGTAGTTTGTGTTCAAAGTTAGCATAAAATATTATACTGTCTTTGGTCAGTTTAGCTAGTATTAAAAACTAAAACCACATATATAAGTAGTCTTCAAGGATTTCTGGTGGTCACTAGACACTTGAGTCCATGCTTAATCATTTCTAGATTTATGTAATCAATGTTTGCTATTGCGTGGATCTGAAATCTCCACAGAGGCTGTAAACCCTTAGGAGAGATGGCAGAGAAGCAGCTGTTAGATCATAATGGGCTTCAAAGGCTGATCTTCATTTGATTCCTCCATCATTCTCCACATCTTGACTGTTGTGATAAAAAGAATCTCTGCTACATGCTCATTATGCCACAAACTAAGCTACTCAGCTATGCCTTCCTCACCATAATGAATGGAAAAAACTTTTTTTCTGTTTTCTATTGAGTACTTTATCACAATATTGCATAATTAGCTGATATAGAAAATCAATGTTATAGTTGAGACTCAACTTGACCAAGCAGTTCTTAAGCTTTGGGCAGAAATTAGGAAATGGTTAAGGTTGTGGCAGGCTACAGTCAGAGTCTGCTGCAAACAGAACTTATGGGTCATACTGATCGGTGTTCTGAGTGATGGAGTTCTCACAGAAATGTAAATGCTGAAGACTGTGCTCCATGGAATCAAGATAGGAGCAAGATCTGCATTAGGAATTAGACTAGAAAGCATTTATGTTACATTCTGACACAGAATTTGTATATAATTTGCTTTTGATCTGAAAATTTAAGTGAGGCTAAACTCAAAAGCAATGGATTAATTACTTTTGTTGGAATAAATATTGAAATATCAAAGCATAGAAGGTACTGTACTTTTTGTTGTTGTTTCATTAATTTTACTTTTAAAATACTAACTACAATTCTCACTTCCCTTTCCTCCCTCCAGACCCATTCATATACTCTTCTCCACTCTGCCTCTTACCAGCTATTATGTATACCTTAGCTTTGTCGGTATTTCCTCCTTAAAACACACGCAACAAGAGAAAACCATGCCTGGTACTGAAAACCTAGCAACTACTCAGTGTTTGGGAAGTTGTGGTTATTGTAGAAGGGTCGACAACCACTAATTCACTAAACTAGTTAAAATACCCAACAAAGGAGAGAGAGAACCTATAGAACCCCATCATGTAGATACGCATGGCCCCAAGTTGAAGGATAGGGCCACCCACCCATCTCAAAATGTTTAACCCAAATTTGTTCCTGTCTAAAGGAAATGCAGGGACAAAAATATGGAGCAGAGACTGAAGGAAAGGCCATCTACAGACAGTCTCACCTAGGGATTCATCCCTTCTGCAGACACCAAACCCTAAGACTATTGCTCATGTCAAGAAGCACTTGCTGACAGGACCCTGGTAATGCTGTCCCCTGAGAGATTTTGTCAGCACCTGAACAATTCAGCTGCAGATACTCACAGCCAACCATCTGACTGAGCCTGCAGCCACCAATAGAAGAGTTAGGGGAAGGACTGAAAGAGCCGAATGGGATTGCAAGCCCATAGGAAGAGCAACAATATCAAATACTAACTGAACAACCCAGAGCTCCCAGGGACTAAACTGCCAATCAGAGTATACACTGAGAAACCCATGGCTCCATATGTAGCACAGGATTGCCTATCTAGCATCAATGGGAGGGGAGGCCGTTGGTACTGAGGAGGTTTGATGTCCCAGCATAGGGGGATGTTAGAGCAGTGAGGGAGGTGGTTGGGTGGGTGAGCACCCTCATAGAGGCAAGTGGGAGGGGGATAAAAGGGGGGCTTGCTGAGGGGAAACCTTGAAGGGGAACAATAATGAGTAAAACAATCTTTAATACATTTTTAAAATATATATTGTTGTTATGGTGGTAGTGCTAATAACAATCATTCAGACTAATTACCAGAGTTTTCATGTTCTCTTCTCTGTGGCGTTCACTACTTGAATGTGTAGCTCTGGAAATTAGGCAGCATACCCATGGTAGAAATATGCAAGTGAATCCTAGGAAAGATGGGGTAACTAACCGTAGTCATGTGCTAAAGCAGAATCTCCTGGAGGAATCAAAAATATAGTTGCCATTCTTAGTGGTTAAATAAAAAAAAATAAAATAAGAAAACATAATGTTGAGCAGGAACTACAAGAATACAGTTAACGAGCTGACTCTACACTGTGTCACCTGAAGCCCAAAGATACTCTTGACTCAATGTACATCGCTTACATGTAAGTCGTCCACAGCCAAATGAAAGCTCCTGGCCTGAATTTTTCAACGAGAATATAGTAACTCTAGAGCAGTGGTTCTCAACCTTCCTAATGCTTCATCCCTTTAATACCGTCCATGTCTTGATGATCCCCCCAAATATAAAATTATTTTCATTGCTACTTCATAATTGTAAGTTTGCTATTGTTGTAAATCATAATGTAAACATGCCATATGCAGGGTATGTGAAATACAACTTCTGGAAAAGGGTGGATCAACTCCCAAAGAAGTTGCAACTCACAGGTTGAAAACCACTGACCTAGTGTAAATGATGACCAGAAGGATAATTCTATTATTAAAGAAAAATGATCTCAGGAAAAAAATTCTGTCACAATTTAAATCAGTGTGATAGTTTTTAGTATATTCCCCTTCCATGTAGGTTAAGTAGATACTCTACATCCTGTTAAATAATGGGATAAATAGTATGATAGCTGGATTCAGGAAAAGTTTAAACATCTCTTATAGAATCAAGCTGTTTTTGTTTCAATTTTTGGAAAATTAATTAATGAGGTAATTTTTCAGTGACACTAAAATTTCTCACATTGTTCTCTGGAATGTATGACATATAAAAACAAATGGTGTCAGCATCTTCTTCTATTAGTACAGAATATAAACAATTTTAGTTTGTTCATGTTAGCTGATAACTTTGACCAATTTCAGAACATTTACATCACTCAAAATATGAACTTTGGACTTGAGAGATCATTTAGCTTATAAAGGGCATGACTTATAAGCACAAGGAGCTGAGTTCAAGTCCCAACCCTTACACACACACACACACACACACACACACACATACACAAACACACACACACACACACATATATATATATATATATGAGCACACAGGTATACACTCTGAATATGCATAAATATACACACAATGCATATACATATATTCACACACAAATACACAATAGAAAAGAGTTAACTGAAAGATCATGTGTGGTAAAAATTCCTAAGCTCTAACAGGAACTGGAATAAGTTTTAATATGTAGAGTTAAAGCGGGCCACAGAGAAGCCCTAACCACTGTGAAAAAGTGTTCCCACTTCATCATTAGCCTTTTAATACTCTCACTTCATTCACAAACTAGGGAAAATCAGGAAAGTCCAGAGGTTTACTGCTGCTACCCCCTCCACTGCAACCAATAGAAAAATTCCTGTACTGAAAATTATGTCTAAATATACATATCAACATCCAATTATTGTGACTCATTCCAACAGAAGTGTATTGTCCTACTTCTAGGTTTAGAGGTTGTGCTGACACAGCAATGATATAATTTTACTGACATTTTCCACCACTCAATTGTCACATTATTGTTCCATTTCAATCTGCCACTGTCAAGAGCCACTCAAAATTCAATGGCTGGGGAAAATAAAAGATAAAGGGTGAAATTTAATCCCATTGGTTAGTTAAATTAATATAGTATCTAAATGTACGTGTTCATAGACAATTTTCTCTCTCAACCTTAACGAGAAAAGCCTCTTTCCAGTGAGCTAGGATGAATTCTGAGTTTATGGATTAACAAGGTGCTGAGAATAAGGGAGAGTTGATGGTCATCCCTAAATAAGACATTTGTATTATTCTCTCCAAGTCCTAGGGGACATTATTGACAAAGGAGGTGGAAAAATTTTAAGATCTGGATGAGAGAAGGAAGGACTGTAAAATATATCTGGAAAACTCACAACAATTGTCATCTCATTATATATGGCTACACAAGAATATACTCGTTATATGAGAATGAAGGAGATACTCAGGGACCCCTAATTCTCAAGACTGAGCTACTTCCAGTGGATAGAATCAGGGAAAGGGTAAGCCATTGCCTTCAACTGATGGTGATCCATCATTCTTACTCACTGGTGATCCCTTCAGGCTCCAATGGATAGTCCTAATCTAATGGTCACATAGATGTTCCTGATTAAACAAAATTGGTCTGATAAAAAAATCGAATGTGATAATCTTGGAAAAGAACAGATAATTGGAAGAAGTGACTGATAAGGGTAGAGGGAGAGGAGAGGGAGACAGCTAAACTCATTATGAACATGAGAGAGAGAGAGAGAGAGAGAGAGAGAGAGAGAGAGAGAGAGAGAGAGACTTGGAAGAAAAGGGGAGCAAAAAGGAGTAAAATGTGGGGCTAATTTGATCTTTGTGCTCTTCTTCCCAAGAACCAAAAATCTCAGTCTAAAATGAGACAAATAAAGCAGAAAGGAACTTAGCATTCTACAAGACACTTGATTACTAATCTTCAAAACTATAAGAAAAATAAGGAAGCATATAAAGCCCTGTTACAGTGGAGAACTAGAGGAGAGATGCTGGTAATGTGCTATGTGATATTCCTGATGAGATCCTGGAAAAAAAAGAGAAATATCAAGGAAAAGCTAAGGAAATCTGAGTAAAGTGAAGGAGATTCTTTCATGACAGTGAGTCTATATTTGTATCTGCATTATAACAGATTTGCCATGTTAAATACAGTGATTTGAAGAAGAATGAGTTCTGTAGGCTCATACACTATTTGAATATTTGGTTCCCAGTTGGACTGTTTAAGAAGGATTCAGAGGTGTGGCCTTGAAGGAAGTTTGGGATAGGGGTGAGTTTAATTGTCTTTCCACTCTCTGCTTTCCTGCATTCAAGTATTATAGTTGTTATGGGACTCCTCCTAATAATTCAATATTATCCTAGTTCCATCTTGTCGGTCAGATATACAGTCTCAACTACTGTTCTAGCCCCATGCCTCACTACCTGCAACCATGCTTGTGATGATATTAATCATGGACTAACCCTCTGAAACAAACCACCAATTAAATGGTTTTATTTTTACATGTAGCATTAGACATGGTATCTTTTAACAGTAATAAAACAGTAACAATGTCATCAATATAAGGCACTAGCACAGGCCAAAAACTAGAGAAAATAGAAACTCTCCATATTGTACTCACAAGATTTCTGTCAGTAGTCATTTTACTTTAAAAATATTGTAACTCTAAATACTTCAAAAACTAACACATGAATTTAGAGTTGCTGTCTAATCTGAACTGAATTCACCATTAATTTTTAAAATGCAGTAAAATTGCATGCTGAATAGAATAATTCTGATTGGTCTAAGTAATTAAAACCATAATTAAGATGCTTGAAATACAGGGTACCTCTTCTGCTTCCTCAAATGGCTCCTAGCCCAAAACATCAAGGAAATCCAAGACACAATGAGAAGATCAAACTAAGGATAATAGGTATAGAAGAGAGCAAAGATTCCAAATTTAAATGGCCAATAAATATCTTCAACTAAATTATAGAAGAAAAATTCCCTAACATACAGAAAGAGATGCCCATAAACATGCAAGAAGCCTACAGAACTCCAAATAGATTGGAACAGAAAAGAGATTACTCCTGACACATAATAGTCAAAACACCAAATGCATAAAACAACGAAAGAATATTAAAAGCAATAAGGGAAAAGGGTCAAATAACCTCAGGGACAAAGAAGAAACTACCTCAGAATAAAAGTCTGGAAAAGAACTTTCCAAGCAAATGGTCCAAAGAAATAAGCTGGAGTGGCCATTCTAATATTGAATAAAATCGACTATCAACCAAAAGTTGATATCAAAAAAGTTATCAAAAAAGATGAAAAAGGACACTTATTATTCATCAAAGGAAAAATCCACCAAGAAGAACTCTCAATCCTAAATATCTATGCTCCAAATGCAAGAGCAACTACCTTCATAAAACAAACCTTACTAAAGCTCAAATCACACATTGCACCTCACAGATTAATAGTAGGAGATTTCAGCACCCACTGTCATCATCAGACAGATCATGGAAACAGAAATTAAACATAGACATAGAGAAACTAAAAGAACTTGTGAACCACATGGATTTAACAGATATTTATACAGATTATTTCATCCGAAAACAAAAGAGTATACCTTCTTCTCAGAACCTCAGAACTTGCTCTCTTCTATACCTATTATCCTTAGATTTGATCTTCTCATTGTGTCTTGGATTTCCTTGATGTTTTGGGCTAGGAGCCATTTGAGGAAGCAGAAGAAGTACCTCAGAAGAGTATACCTTCACCAAAATTGACCACAAAATTGGTCACAAAACAGGCCTCAACAGATACAGAAGATAGAAATATTCCCATGCATCGTATCAGATCACCATGGACTAAGGCTGGTCTTCAATAAAAACAAAAACTACAGAAAGTCCACATATACATGGAAGTTGAACAACACTCTACTCAATGGCAACTTGGTCAAGGAAGAAATAAAGAAAGAAATTAAAAACTTTTTAAAATTTAATAAAAATGAAGGCACAAAATACCATAACTTATGGGAAACAATGAAATCAGTGCTAAGAGGAAAACTCATAGCTCTGAGTGTCTCTAAAAAGAAACAGAAGAGAATGTACATTAATAGCCTGACAGCACACCTAAAAGCTCTAGAACAAAAAGAAGCAAATATACCCAAGAGGAGTAGGCAGGAAATAATCAAACTCAAAGCTGAAATCAATGAAGTAGAAACAAATAGGACTATATAAACAATCAACAACCAGGAGTTGCTTCTCTGAAAAAATCAACAAGATAGATAAACCCTTATGCAAACTGACCAGAGGGCACAGAGATTGTATCCAAATTAAAAAATCAGAAATGAAAAGGGAGACATAACAACAGAAACTGAGGAAATTCAAAAAATCATCAGCTCCTACTTCAAAAAGCTATATTCAACAAAACTGGAAAATCTGGAGGAAATGGACAATTTTCTAGACAAACACAAGGTAACAAAGTTAAACCATCTAAACAATCCCATAATTCCTAAAGAAATAGTAGCAGTTATTAAAACCACAAGATCATTTCATTAGATGCTGATAGAGCATTTGACAAAATTCAACACCCCTTCATGATAAAAGTCCTGGAATGATCAGGAATTCAAGGCACATACCCAAGTCATATACAGCAAACCAGTAGCCAAAGTTAAACTAAATGGAGAGAAAATTGAAGCAACCCACTAAAATCAGGGACTAGATAACGCTGCTCCTTCTCTCACTACTTATTCAATATAGTACTCAAAGTTCTAGCCAAAGCACTCAGACAAGGAAAAGAGGTCAAAGCGATACAAATTAGAATAGAAGAAGTCAAAATATCACTCTTTGCAAATGATATGATAGTATACTTAAATGATCCCAAAAGTTCCACCAGAGAACTACTAAGCCTGATACACAATTTCAGCAAAGTGGCTGGGTATAAAATTAACTCAAACAAATCAGTAGCCTTTCTCTACTCAAAGGATAAACAGGCTGCGAAAGAAAGTAGGGACATGAAACCCTTCAAAATAGTCTCAAAAACATAAAATACCTCAGTGTGACTCTAACCAAGCAAGTGAAAAACTGTATGACAAGAACTTCAAGTATCTGAAGAAAGAAATTGAAGAGATCTCAGAAGATAGAAAGACCTCCCATGCTCATGGATTGGCAGGAACAATATAGTAAAAATGGCCATCTTGTCAAAAGCAGTCTACAGATTCAATGTAATCCCCACCAAAAATCCAAATCAATTCTTCATACAATTAGAAAGAGCAATTTGTAAATTCATTTGGAATAACAAAAAAGCAGGATAGCGAAAACTATAATCAACAATAAAAGAACTTCTGGGGGAATTACCATCTGTGACCTCAAACAGTATTACAGAGCAATAGTGATAAAAACTGTACGGTATTGGTACAGAGACAGGCAGGTATATCAGTGGAATAGAATTAAAGACCCAGAAATGAACCAACGCACCTATGGTCACTTGATCTTTGAGAAAGGAGCTAAAACCATTCAGTGGAAAAAAGACAGCAATTTCAACAAATGGTGCTGGTTCAACGGGAGGTCAGCATGTAGAAGAATGCAAATAGATCTATTCTCATCACACTGTACAAAGCTTATGTTCAAGAGGATCAAGGACAACCACATCAAACTAGCTACACTCAAATTAATAGAATAAAGAATGGGGAAGAGTCTTGATATCATGGGCACTGGGGAAAATTTTCTGAACAAAACACCAATGGCTTATGCTTTAAGATCAAGAATCAACAAATGGGACCTCATAAAACTGCAAAGCTTCTGTAAGGCAAAGGGCACTGTCACTAGGATGAAACAGCAACCAACAGATTAGGAAAAGATCTTTACCAATCCTACATCTGATAGAGAGCTAATTTCTAAAATATATGAAGGACTCAAGAAGTTAGACTCCAGAGAGCCAAATAACCCTATTAAAAAATGGGGTCCAGAGCTAACAAAGAAGTCTCAGCTGAGGAATATTTAATGGCTGAGAAGTACCTAAAGAAATGTTCAACGTCCTTACTCATCTGGTAAGTGCAAATCAAAACAACTATGAGATTCCACCTAACACCAGTGAGAATGGCTAAGATCAAAACTCAGGTAACAGCAGATGCTGGCAAGGATGTGGAGAAAGAGGAACACTCCTCCATTTTTGGTAGGATTGCAAACTGGTACAACCACTCTGGAAATCAGTCTGGAGTTTCCTCAGAAAATTGGACATTGCACTACCTGAGGACATAGCTATACCTCTCCTAGGCATATAGCCAAGAGATGTTCCAACATAAAACAAAGACACGTGCTCCACTATGCTCATAGCAGCCTTATTTATAATAGCCAGAAGCTGGAAATCACCCAGATGCCCTTCAACAGAGGAATGGATACAGTGGTACATCGACAGTATGAAGTACTACTCAGCTATCAAAAACAATGACCTCATGAAATTCATAGGCAAATGGATTGAACTAGAAAATATCATCCTGAGTGAGATAATCCACACATGGTGTGCACTCACTGATAAATGGGTATTAGCCCAAAAGTGTGGATTACCCAAGATACAATCAACAGACCACATGAAGCTCAGGAAGAAGGACCACCAAAGTGCCGACGCTTCACTCTTTCTAGAAAGGGAGAACAAAAATATTCATAGCAGGGGATATGGAGGCAAAGTTTGGAGCAGGGACTGAAGGAAAAGCCATTCAGAACCTGCCCCACAGGTGGCCCACATATATGCAGCCACTAAAACTAGATAAGATTAATGAAGCTAAGAAGTGCATGCTGACAGGAGCAGGATATAGATGTGTCCTGAAAGGCATAACCAGAGCGTGTCAAATACAGAGGTGAATGCTAGCAGCAAATCATTGAACTGAGAACAGGGTCCCCTCCCCATTGGAGGAGTTAGAGAAAGGATTGAAGAAGCTGAAGGGGCTTGCAACCCCATAAGAATAACAATACCAACCAACCAGAGCTCCAAGGTACTAAACCACCAACCAAAGAGTACGCATGGACAGAGTCATTGCTCCACCTGCATATGTGGTATAGGATGTAGTATAGGATGACCTCATTGGACACCAATGAGAGGAGAATCCCTTGGTCCTGCCAAGGCTGGACCTCCCAGTATAAGGGAATGTCAGGGCAGAGAGGCAGGAAGGGGTGGGTGGTTGGGTAGGCTAACATCCTCACAGAAGAACAGGGAGAGGATATGGGATACGTGTTTATGGATGGGAAACTGGGAAAGGAGAAAATATTTGAAATGTAAATAAAAAATACTCAATAAAAAATGCAACAATAAAAAAATAAATAGAATGCTTACTACATGTTTAAGAAATAGTGAGAAAATATCTGCTTCAGTTAAAAATCAACATTATTCTAATACTGCAAAATATAATTTTACATAATTTTTATAATCAAGATTTTCTATGTTACTAGTTTTTCCTACCCAAATGTCTTTTTTCCCCCATCTTTATTAACTTGAGTATTTCTTATTTACATTTCGATTGTTATTCCCCTTCCCAGGTTTCTGAGCCAACATCCCCTAACCCCCCCTCCTTCTATATGGGTGTTCCCTCCCATCCTTCCCCATTACCGCCCCTCTCCCCAACAATCACGTTCACTGGGGTTTCAGTCTTGGCAGGACAAAGGGCTTCTCCTCCCATTGGTGCCCAACAAGGCCATCCTCTGCTACATGTGCAGCTGAGCCATGGGTCTGTCCATGTGTACTCTTTGGATGGTGGTTTAGTCCCTGGAAGCTCTGGTTGGTTGGTATGGTCATTCGTTTTCTTTTTCTTTTTTTTTTTTTCTTTTTTTTTTTTTATCTTTATTAACTTGAGTATTTCTTATTTATATTTCTATTGTTATTCCCTTTCCTGGTTTCTGGGCCAACATCCCCTTAACCTCCCTTCCCCTTCTATATGGTGTTCCCCTCCCCATCCTTCCCCATTACGCCCTTCCCCAACAATCACATTCACTGGGGTTCAGTCTTGGCAGGACCAAGGGTTTCCCCTTCCACTGGTACTCTTACTAGGCTATTCATTGCTACCTATGAGGTTGGAGCCCAGGGTCAGTCCATGTATAGTCTTTGGTCTACCCAAATGTCTTATTAAATATAAATTGATATGCATAGTTTTTTTCAAAGCATAATAAGTTATCATTTGTAGGACCATTAAACCCTTTTCATTCTCTTTGCTTAATATCAGAGAATTCCTCACAATGGACAGCCTTTTGTTTACAAGGCAACAAACAGTAATCAGCTCTTACAAATCTGAAAAATGAGTAAGTTATGTTTAGATAACACAACCTTCCTAAGGTCTTATTTAAGAAAGTATGCATTTTTCTGCCAACTCTTGTTCATAATTGTAAGCATCTGTCTTCTTAGGCTGCATGATGAGCACATATCCTATTCCCCAAAGCCTGAAATAAAAAATGAGCTCTACTTTACCTAACAAAGTCGTTAAAATCCTTATCCAGCTTGTAATTTCAGAGCCTGTGCCTCAATAGAAAGCTAAGACAAATGATACCATCTATAGGGTTTCCCCTACCCCCATACTCTTTCATTTGATGCTCAAAACAAAAACTATCATAGGCTAGGCAAGTCGGAAAACACTATACTTTTTTTAGAGAGAAAAACTTGAAGTTGAGCTGAAATAACTGATTTTCAGGAGGTCACATACCACAAACTGCCACAGAGGAACTACCAAGATCCTGAGTCATTTACTCCATGTCTCCCCACAAAGCACGCTGCTTCTGATCAAGAATGTGTCTGAGACATAGCTTCTGGTTTACGGTTATGGGTAAAATAGAATGCTAAAGTTAAGGGAGCAGAGATTTTAAACATACATATTTACAAGGAGATGACTTTTATCAGTTGTTTTCTTTTTTAATAAACTTCTCAGTCCTCTATAGCATTTCACACATATTTCTCTTGTGAACTTGAGAATCTCCATGAAGCAAATAAGTGATCAGTTAATTAGCATATGCTCCACGTCCTTGAGTTAGCTCAGGGAACATGCTTGAAGCCTCAATAATAATGTCCCATTTGTCTGGAATTTCTGACACTACCCTCTCTGATAGGGCAGTACTAGGACTGGATGAAGTACCTAGATTCTTTGGGTGCCTAAAGATGGCTCTACAGGGGGGAAAATGGTAAAAAAACAAAGGGGTGGATACAAAAGAAAACAGTAGACCTCATGGACAGGCCAGGCTGCACAGCTTGCCTTCACATTAGGCAAATTGTAGCTGAGTAACTTAGACTTATATTCTAACTGTCCATTTTTCTGAAGGTACTTATGCCAAATGCTAGGTCACCAGGGCTTCATTTTAAAAGCTCAAACAAAACATTCAAATTTGAAACTATAGGTCTCATTTATTTCTAGTTCCTCAGCTGGCAAATATGAAAAGCACTCCAGTAGTAAAAGACGAAGAAATAACTTACATTGGATGGAAAATGTTAGGAAAGTGCGGGCTAGACAATTCTGAGTCACTTCTGAGATAGCTAATGGAATATGGACTCCAGTCCACTCATTAAAGTGTGGGTTGAAACGTTGCTTTATTTTTCAAGAATTTCCATGGGAGGCACTTGGAGAGAAAAACAGGAGGTAGTCATACTAGACTGCAGCCAGAAAAGGACCTTTGAGAGCAGTGAGATACTGGCACAAACAAGATACTCCACAGCACAGACAGAGTTGGTGGATTCAGTGATTTTAGACGGCTTTGTGTCACTATTTGAACAGTAAAATGCCGTCTTTAAAAACTTCCTCTAGGTGAATAAATGTTGCTTATAAGTTACTTTTCATTCTCTTCCAAGTTTATAAATAAAGCAGAGGTTGTCTAAAATTAAAAATATTAGATGTTTCTATTTCTTGCAAAGAAGAAAATTATTCTAAAATAGGGAATAGTTTTAGACTCACAGTTTTCTTTGTAAGAATTATTAGCTTTTATGTCAACAAATGAACACAGACAAAATAAACTTTAAAAATACCACTTAACTATCAGATATTACGTTAGATTAATACCCAGATACCTATATTTGCTTCATGGGAAAACATGTCTTGTATTCTCCAAGCAATCTTCCCCAATTAGACAAGTGTCAACTCCATCTGGTGAGAACACATGGTAGAAAGAAGACAGTGCAAATCCTAGTACTTTCACACACTAAAGGTGCAAAACCTCTAAAAAGACAAGAAAAAAATAGCATCTAATGCCAGAGATTATATGATAGATACACACACACACACACACACACACACACACACACACACACACACACAAGCAATCCATGTTGAAGTACAATCAAACATGTGTAAAAACAGCTGCAGAAAGCATTGTTAGACCTCTACAGATGTCAAACTCACATCTTTTACTCATCTCACTGCAAAGTGTTTGAAATTGTGGGGATGCTCCGTCACTTCAAACAAATATTTTCCTTCAGCTTTGTAAATTAACAACAAATTCATTAACTTCAATTTTGCTATTTGGATTTTAAACTTATCATTCACCTAAGGATGTCTCAGATATTTCAAGGATTGTGAAATAGAGTTATATTTCACCCTTTATGAACCCAAACTATTTAACAATTTCCAATTTTGGGTACCACGTACCCCAAGAGACAGCGAGAGAACACTAGGGACTTCAACAATACCCGAGAACAACTTTGTGGAAAGATCAGAAAGGAAATGATGCCCCCTGCTGTTTGTGAGGTGACAAAGGCCCAGCAGGACTTGCTCTGGATGTGTGAGTCATGAACACACAGAGAGAGGCTGAGTGTTTTCCTCCAGTACTTTCCTTGCAGCACGCAGTAACACACTTATGACCAGAAGGACATGACCAAACTACTACAGACAACTCCAGCTTTTGTCTTTCTCTGCACTTTACAAAGGTGTGAACTTGCCTGTGTTGCCTTTGATCTTTAAAACATCTGAAGGTGATATGTGCTCATCAATATGATTGTGTAATAATTCAAGAGTATTGCTTGCTCTGTTTATTAGTGATGACTGCCTAGAAACAGAGCAAGAACTATCTAAAGAAGTTCCTCAGTACTTCTGCCTTTGCCCAGAAGTGAAACTAGTAAAAATGGCATTCGGGTTTGTGAGAAGACCAGAACTTAGAGTTTTTAAATGACCTAATATTGGTTTCATATAACTCTGAAAAGTTCATATAACTCAACATATATTTTACAATAATTGATGAGCGACATCTATACACTCCTATTGATCCAGGGTACACATATGATTAAGACTCTGAACTTAGATGACTCACTTCAAATCTCACCAGCATGAGTAGCTATTTGGGTTCAGATTGTTTGCTCAGTTTTTATGCCTGCTCTTCCTTATCCACAAAATATGAGTAACATTTGCAGCTACCTCATTAGGCCGAATAGAATACAACATAGAGATAAGGACATTTAGCATGAGGGATTAAAAATATAAATATTACACATCATTTTATTTCTTCAAAACTCATTGCAATGATTTTTGCAAAACAAAATTTTCATAATAAAATAATTAAAATACTCAGTAACAATCAAGAGATAAATATCTGGGACTGGAGAGTTGGCTCTGAGATTAAGGGCACCAGCTCCACGTGGCAGTTCAGAACCATCTGCAACTCCAGTTCCATTGTATTTCATGACCTTTTCTGGCCTTGATGGGAACTATGCACATGTGGTGCACAGATATACTTCCAGGCAAAGCACCAATACATAGAAATTAAAAATAAGATATTCTTCTCAAAATAGAAAAAGGATTTAAATATTTCTGAGTAGGAAAGAGCATTTTCTCTTCATAGACACCTTCATAGCTACTTTAATCAGAAAAGAATTCTTAGTGAGATATATTTGGATAAATAACATCTCATTGTAGACTTATGTCTAATGTGCGGAGTGCAATTTCTTGTATTGTTTTCAATCCTCAGTTTAGACTTTTCTGATGAGTGTCTAAGACTATAATGATCAAGATTAATTTTTTCTTTTTGTACTGTCAAGGCTAGATCCTCAGGGGACACTTGGTCTTGAGAGGAACCTCAAGCTTCTCTAGCCTTCCTTTTACCAGTTGTCCATCAAATTGAGACTTGATCAAAGCCCTTGATCAGTCTCACTGTGTCTTCTCTTAAAAGTGTGGGACTCTTTCCTCTGCATTGGCTTTCTACTGGTAGAAAATATTTTGAGAGATGAGACACAGTCTCCTGAGACCTTATTGACCTTGAAGGGCAAGAGAAAAAGTATTCTCTCTCAATCTCTCTCAATCTCTCTGACCACATTAGAATAGTCTGCAAGTATGATTATTAAATACCTAGAAGATAAGTCATACCAATCTAGTGCTTTTAATTATTGCATAATATTTCAATAACCAGACATTTCTAACTCAACCTTGATTAAACATACATTTTGACCAAACCTTGTAATTGCTATCTTTGTTCTTATGAACCATCTGTGTTATCTCTAAGTCTCATCCTCTATGTTCCTTGCATAATTCCTTTGCTGCTGAGAGTGATTTGAATTGTACAGACCTGACTCAAGAGGTTTTAGAGGAGAAGAATTTTGGTATGTGCTGTAAAGACTGCTTTTGTATTGTAAAGACTGTATTTTGTATTTTGGTGAAGAATGTGGTTGTTTTTTGCCCTTGTCGGAAGAGTTGGCCTGAGGCTAAAGTGAAAAGACTCAGATTAATTAAATATGCAAAAGAAGGCTCAGAAATGCCCATCATAGATTTTATTCTCTGGGTAAGTCTCATGAAGAGCATTTTAATGAAAAAAAGAAAGTTGAGAAAGGAAAAATACAAAATATATGGTTCGAGTATTAAAGGGACACCTGGAAGTGAAATGGAGCTGAATCCTGTGTTCAAGGATATTAAATTGAACTAAGGAAGTAATGACCTTGGGGCAAGATCACACCCAGCTCGGTTATCTCCAGGCAACTTAGTACAAACCTTTAATCCCAAGAAATAGGCATAAAGATCTTTAAATTAAGGTCAATCTATAGAGCAAGATCCAGGACAGCCAAACTTAGGCAATGAAGGAGTTAGAAAAGAAGAAGCTAGTGATAATGTAATTGACCAAGGAGGGCCATGTTCCAGCTCGTGCAAGCAGCAGAACTCAGCAGCTTTGGCCATGTGTCTCTGGTTTTATATTCAAGAGGAGAAGGAGACAATCGATGCTGATTAGCTGGACCCAAAGATGTTAAAGATGCCAGAGTCATGGGCTATCTCTGAGGAAAGCTGCTAACAGGGAATGGAAGCAGCTCAGGAGAAAGAAATTTATTGAAGTCAACAAAGATGAAAAAGGAGTTGAAGATCTGAAGACCGCTTTGACATCAAACATGGAGATGACAGAGTTTGAAGTTTGCCCAAACTTGGCATCTCTGGAACACAGCTCTCAAAATACACTTCCTGGGGATTACACTTAAGTGATTAAATGGATCTTTGAAGAGACATTGAACTTTGGACCTTTAACCTTGTTGATAACTGCTATAGACTATGGGGACTTTGGAAGTTGAACTAAATGTACTTTTTTATTATGCTAAGTTTAGATATGGCCTCCATAGACTCATATGTTTAAACAAGCCTATGGAGACCAAGGAGTGGAATGTGATGGTTTGCATATCTTGGCCCAGGGAGTGACACTATTAGAAGGTGTGGCCTTGCTGGAGGAAGTGGGTCACTATTGGGGTGGGCTTGGAACCCCTCCTCCTAGCTGCCTGGGGATGCTCAGTTTGTTCCTGGCTTCCTTCGGGTGAAGATGTAGAACTCAGTTCCTCCTGCACCATATTTGCTTGGATGCTGCCATGCTCCTGCCTTGATGATAATGGACTAAACCTCTGAACCTATAAGCTAGCCTCAATTGAATGTTGTCCTTTATAAAACTTACATTGGTCATGGTATCTGATCACAGCAATAAAACCCTAAGACAGAAGTTGGTATGAAGCAGGCCAATCTTTGTGAATTGGAAGCTAGCCTTGTCTACATGGTGAAACCCTGTCCTAAAACAAAACAAAATAAAACATTAATGATTTTATTCATTTCTTTAAAATGACATCTAGGTTAGCAGTGATATAGGAGGAGATGGTACCCATGGACTAGGCAGGTAGACCCAAAATAACAAAGGGACAAAGGAAGAAAGTCCTTGGTCTTAACCCGTAAGAATGAGTCCATATGTTTTAGCACATACATTTTAGCTGTGGGTAGCTAGCACTGTCATCTTTGTTGTTTTATCTCTTCTCAGTAGCCAGCTGCAAAATGTACTTGTATCCTGATCATAGTAATTTCCATGGGCTATCCCTCCCTGTGCTGTCCAGAGACCTCCAAACCTAGGATCCTTTGCTGATCAGGAAAGCACCAGAGGGTCATTTTCCCAATGACAACAAATAGATAGATAGATAGATAGATAGATAGATAGATAGATAGATAGATAGATAGATAGATAGATAAAATTTTCTCCTGGGAGTAGACTTAAGAGTCTCCCTCCTTGGGTGAGCTAGGATCCTAGATGAGACTCCAAATTGTCAGAAATAAGTTTGTGGTCTTAAGGAAAGAGATCATTATTCTAACTAACGTGTTTAGATATAGGACAGTGGACCACGCCAGGAAACCTGATAAGGTTGAGCTGTGTTAGAAGCCCCAGGACCCAGAAAAGGACAATAGGAGCTCACCTGATTCTGACCAGGACCTTGTCACTTGTTGCATGACCACAACACTCCACGGAGAAGATCGTGACCATCAGTCAAGTAGGGGCAGCATCCGAAACCCCTCAACATGAAGATGAGGCATCCCTAACATCTCAGACCAAACCAAAAGAAAGCATCTGCTGTCAGACCCCAACCCACCCACCCCAAAACACATATAAGATCCTATCCAGAAGGAATAAAAGTGTGTGAAAATTACTTCATCCGCTGTATAAGAGCTGTAACACTTGGAAGAGAAAATTCACCACTAGAAGCTCCTCTGCGCCTTGCTTGCTAGTTGAGCAGTGGCAGCAATTGCACTTTGCCCTCCCTGATAGAGCCCTCTCCCCTTTGCTTGAACACTCCCACCAGGCCAGAGATCTCTGAGGGTAGCAGCCAGTTAGCAGACTGACAGGTAGACAAGAAAAACTTTGGATCAAGATGGTGTGCTTGGAAGAACATACATGACAAAGTACATTCACAAACCCTATATCTTACAAAGGGCTAATATCCAAAATATATAAAGAACTCAAGAAGTTAGACACTAGCAAGCCAAAGAAACTAATTAAAAATGGGGTGCGGGCCTAAATAGAGAATTCTCAACAGAGGAATCGCTAATGACTGAGGAAATACTTAAAGAAATGTTCAACATCTTAACTCATTAGGGAAATACAAATCAAAATGACTCTGAAATTCCAACTTATACCCATCAAAATGGCTGAGATCAAAAATTCAAATGACAGCACATACTGGTGAGGATGCAGAACAAGGGGAATACTCCTTCATTGCTGGTGGGGGTGCAAACTTGAACAATGACTTGAAATCAATTTGATAGATTCTCAGAAAATTGGCATTAGCTCTACCTGAAGACCCAGCTATACCACTCCTGGACATATACCGCCCCCAAAAAAAAACTGTTCCACCATACCACAAGGACACATGATCCACTCTGTTCACAGCAACTTTATTTATAATAGCCAGAAACTGGAATGCCTCTCAGCTGGAGAATGGATAAAGAAAATATGCTTCATTTACACAATGGAGTACTAGTCAGCTATTAAAAACAATGACTTCATGAATTTTGCAGGCAAATAGAGAGAACTAGAAACTATCATACTGACTGAGGTAACCCATATGCAAAAGGACATGCATAGTATGTCATTTATAAGTAAATGTTAGCCATAAAGTACAGGGTAACCCATTCTACAATCCACAGACCTAAAGAATTCAAATAACAAAGAAGCCAATTGCTAAGAGAAGATATTTGAATCTCACTCAGAAGGAGAAATGTAGGAGGTGGATAGAGAGGGAACTGGGTGAGAGAAGGGATGGAGAGATGGGGAGAGGAAATGAACAAGGGCTTTCAGGTGTAGGGAGAATGGGGGAGGGTAGGAGAACAGAAATCATTGGTGGGGAGGGTGATCTCTAGGACAAACCAGAGACCTGGGATGGGAAACATTCCAGGGAAATTATGGTCTATGGGGGACTAATGGAGACTCATAACAGTGGAGGCTGAAGTAGCTACTGCCAGTAGACAGGCAGGACTCCCATTGAAGGGAAAAGGACATCAACGCACCCACAAAATCTTCAACCCAAGATATGCCACAGAGACTCCGCTATTTACCTAAAAATAACTTGCCTTTATGAGGGAAGAATTATAGTGAGTAAATGACAGGTAGCTTCTGATTTAATGGAAAGTTTGGGGTAGAGAGAAAGAGAGTGATGGAAGTGTTAGCTTGCTTTTATTACCGCTAACATTACAGTATCTGTATTTTCAGTTGTTAATTCTGTACCCACAGGGAGCTAAGTGCTGACAGGGGTTTGGTAATGCCATGTCTATGACCCATCTCCTGGTTTTCTTCCACATTTGCCCAATAGACGAAGGTCGGGCAACCCTCGCTACCTAAAGCATCCTAAGAGATGTTCTAGCACTTTCTTACTGCTGATTGGTTATAAAAAAAAAAGATCTGACAGCCAATAGCTGGGGCAGAAAGTAAAGGGATAGACAAGCAGTGACAAGAGAATCAAAGCAGTCACAGTCAGGAACAAAAGAGAGACCAGAGCAGAGCAGGGAGCTAAAGTCAGGTTAAGTTAGAAGCTAGCGAATACTCATGTGCCCCACGCTGTGCTTGTGGATTCGGAGCCGGCACGGTGGATTCGATGCATTCAGGGCCCTTCGGGCAGATCTTCAGACCTCATAACTCCGTCTTTGGTCAGAGTAGGGCTGGGAACAACTGAGCCAGGGGGCACTACACAGAAGGTGCAAAGCTGGTTGACTCGGTGTTAGATGTTGTGAGGAAGGAAGCTGCGAGCCGTGACTGCCTGCAGGACTTCCAGCTGACCCACTCCCTGGGTGGGGAGACTGGGTCTGGTATGAGTACCCTCCTTATCAGCAAGATCTGGGAGGAGTACCCAGACAGAATCATGAACACCTTCAGTGTGGTACCTTCCCCGAAGGTGTCAGGCACAGTGATTGAACCCTACAATGCCACCCTTTCAGTTCACCATCTTCTTGAAAACACAGATGAGACCTATTGTATTGATAATGAAGCACTTTATGACATCTACTTCAGAACCTCAAAGCTGACCACACCCACTTATGGTGACCTGAACCATCTAGTGTCCACCACCATGAGTGGAGTAACCACTTACCTGCTAACCCTGACCAACTGAATGCTGACCTGTGGAAACTAGCTGTAAATATGGTGCCCTCCCCTCGCCTCCATTTCTTCATGCATGGCTTTTCCCCCTTGACCAGCTGGGGAAAGAAGCAGTACCATGCCCTGGCAGTTCCTGAGCTCGCCCAGCAGATGTTTAATGCCAAGAACATGATGGCTGTCTGTGATCCCACACTATGGGAGCTACTTGACTGTGACTGCCATGTTCAGGGATTGCATGTCTATTAAGGAGTAGACAAACAGATGCTTAACGTCCAAAACAAGAACAGCGGCTACTTGGTTAAGTGGATCCCCAACAATGTGAAAACAGCTGTCTATCACATTGCGCTTCATGGCCTAAAAATGTCTGCCACCTTCGTCGGCAGCAGCATGGCAATTCAGGAGCTGTACAAGCGCATCTCAGAGCAGTTCACAGCCATGTTCCGATGTAAGGCCTTCCTACACTGGTACACGAGTGAGGGCATGGATGAGATGGAGTTCACCAAGGCTGAGAGCAACATGAATGACACAATGCCCGAGCACGAGCAGTACCAGGATGCTACAGTTGAGGAGGAGGAATAGTTTGAGAAGGAGGCTGAAGAGGACATGGCTTAGAGCTGTCTCAGTCACTAAAACATGGGAGCAGTGTGAACTCCTTATTCATTCACAGCTTGTCCGCTAGCCATGTCCACTGTGCATTTGCTGTCCTGTGTCCTGATATCACTTGTGCAGATACCACCATTAAAGCAATTCACAGTGTGATAAAAAAAAAGAAAGAAGCTAGCTGATAGTCTGCCCCAACTAAAGGAAACAACTTTAACTATATAGAAGTCTCTCCTGTCTTATTAAAACCTCAACTGGTCTGTCAAAGCCCCACAATACAAATCAGGTCTATAAAATTCCAAAACTATATTATACAGTAGTCAGTCTAGAATTCCTTAGGAGTCAATACCCTCTGATAGTCATTTCCATGACTGGCAGGATCGGTGCATATCTAATTTTACCTCAGTTGGGATGTTTGAGGTATTATATACTCCCAGAATTTCCCAGGAGAAACAGTATCTTTTTGATAATGTACCCACTGTAGTCTGAATTATCTGTCTAGCATTGACACAATGGAATATAAACTTACAAGTTAATAGTATTAGGAAATTGAACACTTTACAAGTAGTTATACTGTGAAGAATGTCATGAAAATGCGATGGGGTCCTTATAAGAGTCTAGAAAACTAAGCTGTTTCTTCACCCATGGGAAGATAACGATTCAAAGAAATCAGTCCACAACCCAATAAACTGATTCTCATCACCCACCAAACTTGACAGCAACTTGATTTTAAACCTGCCAGTCTCCAGAACACAGAGAAACAAACTACCATTGCTCATAAAGTATTCAGTTGGCATTATTTTGTTATGGTAATCCCAATAGACTGCAGTGTCTTCCTGTCTCTTTCCTTCCAATCCCTTGCCAACATCTTCTGGAATCAGCATGTACATTCCACTCTCAATCAAAACCATGACTTAGCATCTGCTGTTGGGATATATAATAGAGGCACCTAAATTTGCTCCCTCTAATTGTAAATACTGTACTTATACAATCTTTTTCCTGTAGGCTCTACAAAAACACATGTAATGATGCAGAAGTTATTATATCCAATTTATGTTCATCCACTTTACTATCTAACAGAAAAACTTAGCCTATACTCTAGTTATTTCAGAGATACTTGGAAATGCAATTAAATATGCTTAACATAAATGTTCCTAAATGAAACTCATTTTTAAGCAATATGCTCATATGAACTCATTGGAAAATTTCAAAGTAATAGTTAAATATCTCTTCAAATATATTCTGGGCATTCGTTCAAGAAGACTCAAAATATATTAGAATTTTGTTTTCCTTCTGCACAGATACCCTCAAGTGAAAGAAAATATCTCTCTTATATTTTCCATGCAGTGTGACATCTGGTTCTCGTTTACAGGCTTGTGTAATGAAGAACCGTCTCTATGAGTGCATTCTTCTACCTGATAATCCCCTGCTGCTAGAAGTATTACTTTTCAAGAGAAAAATGACTCATGGAAAATGTATACATTATCAAATGAACTAAAACCTAACATTCCTCCTGGAATATACCTCATGAAAATTTATAGTTTTTTCTCCATCTTTAAATATTTGATAATTTTGGTTCATATTCTACCAATTTTTACATGGCATCTTAATATAGGAAGAACAAAACAGAAGTACAAGAAGAATCACGCCAGAAAGCATAATTATTCATCACACATAAGGATATAGTTTCATGGGTTTTGCCAAAATAATGAGACAATTAGATAAAGCAATGAAATAATTTGGAGAGCAATAATAGCTAACAAATTGTTCAGTGCTTCTCACTTGGCATTTACTCAGGTAAATCCCATACATGAAGAACCTAGCTTAGTTATTTCATCAAATTTCTGGGGGTCATTCTGATAAATCTCTCCTTTTATAGAGACTGAAAAAAATTTCATAGTTTAAGCTAAACTCAAATTGCAAGAATGATGGAGTTAGGATTTAGGCCCAGTTGCTCTGATATAAATGTGTTCTGTACACCCAGATCATTAATCAATTAATTAAAACTAAGTTAAGTAACTGTCATTTCTAGAAATGATATCTAGAAATCTTTACTCTGTTAGTTTGAATCATAAGTATAAAGAAAATTATTTTTGAAGCTTATTTGACAATGTTACATTTGTATTAAATAGTTTAAGGGAGAAATATTAAATGGGAATATACTTTCTACATGATTTCTTGAGGATTAAAGTTAGGAAAGTATTACAATTTGGTATGTAAAATTATTTTTACCTCAGTAAGCAAAATACTGGGGGGGAAAGATGTCAAATGGCTTAAGTATTCTTTCTGAAAATAGTTAGCTCAAGATTTGGCCAATTAATCTATCATTGAATTATCAATTCATTCATTAGTTCACTTATTCATTTATTCATTGGTTTTTCTAGACATGGCTGTCCTGGAATTTGCTCTGAATATACTACGCTGGCCTCAAACTCAGAGATCTGCCTACCTCTACCACTTAAATGTTGATATTATAGACATGCACCACTATAGCCTGGCAGGTTTAGCTGATTCTTAAAGTCAAAGTTAGCTTTTATATAAATTTTTAAAATCTTACATATTCAACTGATGAACATACTTTATCTTTTTATTTTTTAAGCTATCATACAGTGTAATTGGTGGCATTTGGCATTTTCAGACATTCATATCATTACATTTTGTTTTGTCTTTCATCCCCTTCCTCTAACAATGCTCACACTCTCTGCATCTCTCTTACTGCTCTTCTTCCCTCCTCACCTTTAAGTTACAAGTATCTCATCACTGTATCTCTTCTGTTCTTTCCATCTCCCTTCCCCCAAAATGCCTAAATGTCTTTCTGTTCTTGTATGCTCCCCTTTCTACATTTATAGCACACACATACATATATAGATATAGATATGGATATATATGGAACTATATATCTGTGTGTATATACAATATACATGTATCTATGTGTATTTGTATTCATATGTGTATATGTATATGATATACATATACGCACAAGTATACATATCTGTATATATACAGATATGGATATATATGGAAATATGTGTATATATGAAATATGTGTATATAATATGTATAATATATTCATTAACATATATTATACACATATACATGTATGCACATTACATAGACACACACACTATATATATATGGAGGGAGAGAGACAAAGAAAGAGTCCACTTCTGAAAGAAAATGTGATATTAATCATTTTTCCGAGTCAGGTTTGTTTTGCTCTGCATGATGAGTTGCATCCACTTTCTTGAATATTTTCATTTTCTTGGTAGCTGAATTCAATTCCCTGTGTATATGAACCACACTTTCTTTGTCCATTCATCTGTTTATAAACATTGAGGCTAGTCCAATTTCTTAGCTATTATTAATAGTGCAGCACTAAATACATGTGATCGTGCATCTCTGTGGTGTGTTGATTTAAAGTCCTTCTGATATATACCCAGGCATGGTTTAACTGGGTCATACAGTAGTTATATTTATATTTTTTTCTATTATTACACTCATTTTGTGTCTGTGTGTCTGGGTGTCTATATGTCCAGCTGTTGCGTGTGTGTGTGTGTGTGTGTGTGTGTGTGTGTAGGTACATGCATGCACATGTATGGGAAAATAAAGGAACAGTTGTATGAGTTTTCTCTTTCCACCATGTAGGGGTTTAATGTAGGTCATTAGGCTTGGTCTTTATCCACTGAGTCATCTCCCTGGTGAGTTCTCTTAATTTCCTAGATTTATGGGATACTGATGCTTTTTAAACAAATTTATGAAAAGTAAGAAATCATAATTTTCTGCTTCATTCTCAATTCTTTCTGAAAGTCTAATTACATGTGTACTACATGCTATGCTGATCACATTTGTCAACTTGACACAAATTACAATTGCTTCCATTAGATTGATTTGAGCATTACTACTACTACTACTACTACTACTACTACTACTACTACTACTACTACTAATTATTATTGTTGTTGTTGTTGTTGTTGTTGTTGTTGTTGTTAACAATTGACACAGAAAAGCTTAGCCTCACTGTGGGCAGTGCCAGTCCCCTTCAAATATTCCTGAGCTGTATAAGAAAGCAAACTAAGTAAGCTATGTAGAACAAGCTAGTAAGCCATGTTTCTCCATGGTCTCTGCCTCCAGATTCCTGACTTGAACTCCTGCCCTGACTTCCTCAATGATAGATTGTGACCTAGAAAACATACAAATATTAATAATGATTAAAGTAGTGTTTTATTGCAGTGTTTTATTGTATAACTTTTGAACATTTCATACACAGTCCTCACAGAAAACAATTTGGTTTGGCTTCCTAGATGTTTTTCAGGTTTTACATAACACAAGTTAGCCTCAAATTCATTGTGAAGCAGGGAAAGACTTTGAACTCCTAGCCCTCCTGTTCTAACCTTCCAAGTTCAAGGAATAAAAGTTCATATTACCAGGTAAACATTTTGTTTAAAAAGAAAAAAGAAAAGAAGAACAAAATGTCACTATGAAGACTGGGGAGTCAGCTCAATTGTTCCCTATAAACTGAATGTGTTTGGTGAACATCTGTAACCCACTGCTTGGAAAAATCAAAAATCTTTAGTTACACAGGAACAATAAAAGTTAACAATAAGATCTAGAAAGATCAATGGTAAACACCACTGATTTTTCTTTCTTTCCATCTACTTTTCCTTTTTTTTATTTTTACTTTCTTTTTTGTTGGACATTTTATTACTAACATTTCAAATGTTATTCCCTTTCCTGGTTCCCTTCCAGAAACCCCTTATTCCATCCATCATTGAGTACTCTTTGGTTGGTGGTTTAGTCCCTGGGAGCTCTGGGGGGGCCTGACTGGTTGATATTGTTGTTCTTCTAATGAGGTTTCAAAACCCATCAGCTCATTCAGTCCTTTCTCTAACTCCACCATTGGAGACCCTGTACTCAGTCCAATGGTTGGCTCTAAGCATGAGCCTCCATATTTGTCAGGCTCTGGCAGAGCCTCTCAGGAGACATCCATATCAGGCTCCTGTCAGCAAGAACTTCCTGACATCCTCAGTAGTGTCTGGGTTTGGTATCTGTATATGGGATGGATCCCCAGGTGGTGTTGTCTCTGGATGTCCTTTCCTTCAGTCTCTGCTCCACACTTTGTCCTCTATCAGTTGCTCTAAGATCAAGAATCAACAAATGAGATGACATAAAATTTCAAACCTTCTGTAATGCAAAGACATTATCAATAGGACAAAACAGTAACCAAAAGATTGGGAAAAGATCTTTACAAATCCCATGTCTAATAGAGGGTTAATATTTAAAATATACAAAGAACTCAAGAAGTTAGATGCCAGATGATCAAATAACCCTGTTGAAAAAATGGTGTACAGAGCTAAACAAAGAATTCTCAACTGAGGAATACTGAATGACTGAGAAGCACCTAAAGAAATATTCAACATACTTAGTCATCAGGGAAATGAAATCAAAACAACCCTGAGATTAAACCTCACACCAGTCAGAATGGCTAAGATCAAAAACTCAGGTGACAGCAGATATTGGCAAGGATGTGAATAAAGACTTCTCCATTGCTGGTGGGATTGCAAACTGGTACAACCATTCTGGAAATCAGTCTGAGGGTTCCACAGAAAATTGGACATAGTACTACCTGAGGACCCAGCTATACCACTCCTGGGCATATACCCAAAAGATTCTCCAACATACAAAAAAGACACATGCTCCACTGTGTTCATAGTAGCCTTATTTATAATAGCCAGAAACGGGAAAGAACCCAGATGTCCTTCAACCGAGGAATGGATACAGAAAATGTGGTACATTTACACAATGGATTTCTACTGAGCTGTTTTTTGGGGTTTTTTTTCCATCTTTATTAACCTTAATATTTCTTATTTACATTTTCGATTGTTATTCCCCTTCCCGGTTTCCAGGCCAACATCCCCCTAACCGTCTCCCTCCCCTTCTGTATGAGTGTTCCCCTCCCCATTCTCCCCCCATTACCACCCTCCCCCTCAACAATCACGTTCACTGGGGGATCAGTCTCAGCAGGACCAAGGGCTTCCCCTTCCATTGGTGCTCGTACTAGGCTATTCATTGCTACCTGTGAGGTTGGAGCCCAGGGTCAGTCCATGTATAGTCTTTAGGTAGTGGCTTAGTCCTGGAAGCTCTGGTTGGTTGGCATTGTTGTTCATATGGGGTCTCGAGACCCTTCAAGCTCCTCCAGTCCTTTCTAAGATTCCTTCAACAGGGGACCCGTTCTCAGTTCAGTGGTTTGCTGCTGGCATTCGCCTATGTACTTGCTGTATCTCTCAGGAGAGATCTACATCCGGTTCCTGTCAGCCTGCACTTCCCTACTCCCTCCCAAGTATATTCTTGTTCCCCTTTTAAGGAAGGAGTGAAGTATTCACATTTTGGTCTCCTTCTTGAGTTTCATGTGTTCTGTGCATCTAGCGTAATTCAAGCATTTGGGCTAATAGCCACTTATCAATGAGTGCAAACAACGACTACATGAAATTTTTAGGTAAATGGATGGAACTTGAAAATATCATCCTGAATAAGGTAGCCCAATCACAAAAGAACACACATGGTATACACTCACTGATAAGTGCATATTAGCCCAAAAGATTGGAACACCTAAGGAAAAATTCATAGATCATATGAAGCTCAAGAAGAAGGAAGACCAAAATATGAATGCTTCATTCATTCTTAGAAGGGAGAAAATACAGGTAGGTACTAATAGTGGAACAGGGACTGAAGAAAAGGTCATCCAAAGACTGCCCCACCTGGGGATCCATCCCATATGTAGCCACCAAATCCAGTCACTATTGCTGATACCAAGAAGTGCTTGCTGACAGGAGCTAGATGTGGTGTCTCTTGAAAGGTTCTGCCAGAGCAGATACAGATGAGAAGGCTTGCAGCTAACCATTGGACTGAATGAACAAGGTGAGCCCAATGCAGGAGTTAGAGAAAAAGACTGAAGGAGTTGAAGGAATTTGCAACCTCACAGGAAGAACAACAATATCAATGACCCAGAGCTCCCTGGAACTAAGCCACCAACCAATGAGTACACATGGAGGGACCTATGACTCCAGCTACATATGTATCAGAGGATGGCATTGTCCAGCATCAGTAGGAAACAAAACCCTTGGTCCTGTGACGACTCGTTTTCCCAATGTAGGGGAATGGCAAGGCGTTGAGGTGGGAGTGAGTTGCTGGAAGTGGGAGCATCCTCTTGGAAGCAGAGTGAGTGGCAGGGGGTATTGGAGAGGGAGGTAAAGGGATAACACTTGAAATATAAATACATAACACACCCAAGAAAGATAAAATGTTTTAAAAGGGCATGCTACACTTTTGCATCTACTTAATTCTTCCTTGGAGACAATAATCAGGACAGAAAATATCCTAGAATAAAACAAAAAATATATTTTGTAAAATAAAACCAAAGACAATTCTAAATAAATTATTTTATTATTTGATATATATTGTTTAAAAATGATTGACAATTTGAACTATAATAATGAAACAGACCTTAAAACAAAATTTTAAGAGATATTAGAGATTATTATTTAAACATTATTTATCTGCAACATTTCCCATTACTAGTTAAAACACGTTTTATAACAATAATTAAAATTTCTACTAGTAAAATAAAGAGTTAAGGTCATCCTGTGTTTCATGAGGCCTGATCTCAACAAAAGAAAAAAAGTAATACCATTACCATGAATGTCATATTTCTCCTGTTATCCTGTTAATATTATCATTTTAAGACTAACTTTAAGGTACAGAACATAGAAGTTGAAAGTTAATATAATATCCCATCTAACTGCTTCAAACATGTATGCAATAGAGCTAATTTATTCCTAACACTTTCATTTTTATATACTACAGACAAGACTAAACCAAGCTTCTTTCTATTTGTACATTCCAGGAACTTTTTTCCTGTCAACATACTTTATTTCTTCTTCTTTATCACTATATTTATAAGTGGATCTCCTTTCTTTTCAGTTAGAGTATATTTCTAGTACAAAATAATGGGTCTCGTGAAATACTCATCTGTGCATATCGTGTAGTTTGATTATATTGACACCATATACACTGTCTTCTCTTGCCTCTCTACTGGTCCACTTCCATTTTCCAAATCTTGGACCTTCTTGGTTCATGACTTTATATTTTACCTAGTATCTGTATATGAAAAAAACATGCAATATTTATCTACATCTAGTTCATTTTGCTTAACATGCTGATCATCAGTTCTTGTTTTTCTGCAAATAATTTCAATCTTCTGTGTATCTAAATAAAATTTCTTTGTGTGTATATATCATATTTTCATTATCCACATACCTAGGCTGAATCTATATGTTGGGTACAGTGAATAGTGATAATAAATCCAAATGTGCAAGTACATATGTGACATGCTTGAATTCCTCGAGCATGTAAGTTGAGAGTCACATATCTGAATTACATAGAAATCCTGTTTTTAGATTTTTGATAAACATTCATATTAGTTTGTAGCAGGAATTTTTTGCTACACTGCCTTTGTGCTCCTGGTAGGACAAGCATTTCCAGCCACCCACCCAGGAACTCTTTGATCTGCAAATGAAACACACACACACACACACACACACACACACACACACACACACACACACACACACAAGCTTAATTTTGAAATGCCTTGGCTACTCAAAGGCTAGATAATTCTAAACCTTCCCCTGTTTCCCAGACCCAATTGAGGAAGTAGGCAGTGGCCACTCACCCAAATTTTCACATGGATGGTTTCTTTCCCGAAGCTCCTGCATCCCATCCTTCTCCAACTCATGGTGATTCTCTGTCTCCCAACTCCTGCATCCTTGCCCATGCAAATCTAAGGTTCCTGCCCTTCCCTCTTTGCCCAACCATTGGCTCTGACATTTTTATTGGTTGATCAGTATTTGGACATAAAGATTCCCAATTAATTCAAAGCATTAGGACCAATCTCCAACACTAGTTTCCATAACAGCTGGACTAATTGCATTCCTGACATCAGAGTAACTATTCACTCTTCACAGATCTCCCCTAGCATTTGCCACTATTTCTTGAAGCTTTCTAGACTACGTGGGATGAGACAAAATCTCAACATAGTTTTCATTTGTACCTCACTAAGCAAAGAATATTGAACATTTTTTCAAGTCATTATTGAACTATGTGAATTATTTAATTATTGAATTATTTATTCAATTCCTTTGACCATAAAATTCCTTCATTTGGTTTTTGCTTTTGTTTTTGTACTGTCTTATTTTTGTGCATGTGTGTAAATGGTAATATACATGGATGTATTTGTGTACATGGTAATAATATACATGATGCATTTTTATTAATAAGTATGAATATATAGTTTACAAACACAACTTTTAAAAGAAAATAAAATTTCTCTCTAGTGTATGTTTTTGGCATCTTTGTAAAAAGTGGATGTCTGTACATATGAGGATTTATTTCTTGATTCTCTATTCTGTTTCACTGGCATATATGGGAGTCTAACTAGTTAATTGTTACTGAAAATTTTATACCTTCATATAATATGTTGTGGTCACACACACACACACACACACACACACACACACACACACACGGACAGCAACTCCTTCCTCTACAATTCCTCCCCTATATTATTCTCTACCACTCTTGTAACTTTAATTTTTTTCAAAACCTATTTTTAGTGATGGTTTTTAAATGCGTTAACCTCCCTTATAGCCCACCACCCAACAGAAGTAGTGGAAAATATGGAGAAGTGAACCTGTTTAGAAAGGTTCTTCTGAGCAACTCCCATCTGCATTGTCTAGAAATCAGCAGTTCAGTTCACACATTAGCAGTGGCAGCTTGATCCACTCACAAACACTTCATGGATACACCAGCAGTCCAGTTTGGTAGAGTTAAGATAGGTGACATGAGTCAGTATTAGTGGAACTACCTAGCAGAGATAGCCGTGCCTCAGCTTCAGCAGAAGTCAGTCAGAGGAACACAAGGAGAAGTTCTCAGCTGTGCCTCTTTCGGGGAAGTGAAGCTCAGTGAAGATACAAACCCCACACGCATTGCACAGCTAGTTCTCTAAGCAAGTCAAGCTCTGCCTCTTCACTGCCTTTCTAATCCGGTTTACACCTTCCAAACATCACGTGTCCTCCATGAGTCTTGCTTCAAGCATGTGCCTTGCTTCAGCACATGGATCTATCTCAGCTGACATCACTCTGCCAATCAGCCGAAGACTTCAGAAGCTGCAAGAAACTGCAGCACACCGCCAGAAGCTTTTTGGTGCATTTCTCTTTATGGAGTCCTGACAAATGCAGCTCAACTATGCAATGTGAGGCCTTTGTGTTGTTAGCAAGAAATCCTTCATCGCATGTCCTTTCCAATGCTTGCTTTAACAGGACAACCTTTGTCCTGTGTCTGCTTCAGGTAATGTTCCTTCCATGAGTCTGCCTTAGTCTTTCACCTCTGTTCATGTCAGGAAAACACTCCTTCAGGTAAAATGTCATCCAATTGGCTTTCAAAAAAACCTTCAGTTTCCACTTCAACTGTTAAATCCTAACTTGATGTTTTCTCTCACTTTTCAAATAAACTGACCCCATTCTTTGCTCCCTGTATGTGGCTAGATGCATGACTATTTACCAAATCAAGATTGACATCATCCTCAAAAGAAAATTTATGCTCCCTCCCACAGAAGCCATCAATTTCCAATAACATCTGAGATGGGGCTGGGGATGCACGAGCCCCTCCCTTGCCTGGCTTTTGTTCGGGATTTATGTACATAGTCATAGCTGCTGTGAGTTCATATATGCAGAAGCTGTCATGCAGCCAATATTGTTCTCCTGACAATATCGACTACCCCTGGCTCTTATAGTAATTCTAACTCCCTTTTCCCTGATGAACCCCAACTTTGAGGATAAATGGGTATGATGTCGATTTCCTGTTTTCCACTGTGCCAATTCTGGATCTCTGTACTGGTCATCATCTACAACAACTAGAAGCTTCACTGATGCAGACTGAGGGATGCACTAATCTATAGATATAAGATGATGACTGGGGTTGGGATTTAGCTCAGTGGTGAGAGCACTTGCCTAGGCGCCGCAAGGCCCTGGGTTGGGTCCCCAGCTCAAAAAAAAAAAAAAAAAAAAAAGATGATGACTGAGGAATGGTTTAATACTATGTCCACCTGCTGAAACTATAGCATTAGGCTCTCTCCTGGGATCTAGGTCTGAGCCAGTCACGTGGTTTTGGCCCAGTTTATAGTACCAGGTATGAAATCCATCTTGTGGAGTAGATTTTAAATCCTCTCCATAAATTGAATACTCTGTACCATTCATGCCAGTATTGTACCAGTGAGTACATCTAGACTGGCCAGTTGTTATTAAACCTAACAAGGTTCACAGTTGCACACAATTGTTGGTGTCTTTTTCTCCTCTGGAAGCATGCATGAGCTCCTATAATACTTTGAAAGTAAACCAGTAGGGGTGAAACTTCCAGTTCGGTTCCAGCTTGGTTTTTCTGTATCCAATGGCTCGTGCATGTGTGGTCTTCTGCAATACATTCTTACCATCAAGTTTGGGACCTGGAGGAGACTGAAAAAGAACAATGTCAACAGTCTAAAATGCTTGGAGGGACTCTGTGGTACTCTGCTGCCTACCAGTTTGAAGCACGGTGGTCTATGCTTGCACTAGGCATTTTATTAGATTGCTAATAGTGTTTCCGGGAGGTATTGTGCTTCTGTTACAGAATAGTTCAAATTAAATCACATATATGTATCATATACATCTATACACATACAAATCCATATAAACATACACATACACATGCATAGGTATATTTTAGGAAGTTTCTACACTAACAGAGTCCCATGTGGTGTTTTTCAAAAGGCCTAGTGTTTTAAAGCTTACCCCCAACTGTGCTCTGTCTTCCCACTCTTACTCCTTTAATCTTTCTGTTCTATAATGTCCTTTCTTGCTTCATGCCACCAGCATTCTTTTCTCCTTTCCTTGAATTCTATTCTACACATGGCCCTTTACCAGCTTCCTAATTTCTGTGGACATTCTCATTTAAACACACACATCTAAACAGTTAAACTTAGCAGCCACATTGAGAAAAAAAATATGGCATTTTTATTTCTGGGTCTTGGTTGGTTCATTCAGAATAATTGTTTCCAGAACAACTATTTATCTAGAAATTTCATAATTTTTTTCTTTTTTAAAAAATTATCTTTTTTTTTACAGTTTAGTTGTTATCCCCCTTTTGATCTGCACTCTGACAAATCCTCATCCCATCCCCCCACAACTCCAAGAGGATGTCCCCACCCCGAACCCATCATGCCAGGTCTCCCCACTCCCAGGGCCTCAAGTCTCTTGAGGGTTATGTGCATGTCCTCTGACAGAAGCCAGACCATGCAGTCCTCTGCTGTATATATATCAGTGGCCTCGGACCTCCTAGCATATGCTGCCTGGTTGCTGGCTCAGTGTCTGAGAGGTCTTGGGGGTCCAGGTTCATTGAGACTGCTGGTCTTCTTGTGGGATTACTGCCTTCCTCCTCAACTTCTCCCAGCCTTTCCCTAATTCAAACACAGGGGCCCCTGACTTCAGTTCAGTGATTGAGTGTAAGTACCTTCATCTGTCTTAGCCAGCTGCTTATTGGGCCTCTTGGAGGATAGCCATGCTAGGCTCCTGTCTGTAAGCACACCATAGCATGAGTAATAGTGTCAGGCCTTGGAGTCTCCCCTTGAGATGGATCTCAATTTGGGCTGGTTACTGGACCTTCTTTCCCTCAAGCTCTTTTCCATTTTTGTTCCTGCAGTCCTTTTAGACAGGGACAATTCTGAGTCAGAGGGGTTTTTAGTTTGGTTGGTTGGTTGGTTGGTTGGTTGGTTGGTTGGTTGGTTGGTTTATTGGGTTTTTTGTTTGTTTCTTTTTCTTTATTGGATATATTTCTTTATTTACATTTCAAATGTTATTCCCTTTCCCAGTTTCCTGTCCATAAGCCCCTTATCCCCTCCCCCTCTCCCATAAGAGTGTTCCCCCCATTCACCCCTTCTTACCACCACCACCCCCAATATTCCCCTGCTCTGGGGGTCCAACCTTGGCAGGACCAAGGGCTTCCCCTTCCACTGGTGCTCAACAAGGCTATTCTCTGCTACATATGCAGTTGGAGCCCTGGGTCAGTCCATGTATAGTCTTTGGGTAGTGGTTTAGTCTGAATCAGAGTTTTTGACTGTGAGATAGCAATGCCGTCCCTCCACTTGATGCCCTGTCTTTCTACTGGAGATGGAGTTCCCTCTCTCCACTGTTAGGCATTTCATCTAAGGTCCTTCTATTTGGGTCCACAGAGTTTCTCACCTCCCAGGTCTCTGGTATATTCCAGAGGGTACCACTACCTCCCACCTCCTGAGGATTCCTATTCCCATTCATTCTTCTGGGCCTCAGGACTACACCCCAATACCTGATCATGTTCTCCCTTTCCCTTGCCCCTTCCCTCCTAGGTTAGTCCCTCCCTCTGCCTGATGTGGAATTGAAGCATCTTCACTTGAGCCCTTTGGCTTGTTAACCTGCTTGAGTTCTGTGGATTGTATCTTGGGTATTCTGTATTTTTTTTCCAGGCATTGTCTTTGAAGTAGTATCTATCTTTGTCACTAAGGTATGTTTTTTTATATGCAGAAAAGTGCTAGGTCCTGCTTATGTATCCAGTGTTTTAGACTATGGCTTTTTATTGGGCAATTGAGTTCATTGATATTGAGAGACAATAAAGACCAATGACTTGATTTCTGTAATTTTTGTCTTTAGAGGTGGTATTGCTTTTGGGTGGATCTCTTCTTTTGGAATTGTGAGAAGATTAATTTCTTGGTTTTTCTTGGGTGTACTTTCCCTTTTTGTTGAAATTTTCCATCCAGTTTCCTCTGTAGGGCTGTATTAGTTGAAAGATGTTGTTTAAATTTGGTTTTGTCATGGAATATCTTGGTTTCTCCATCTATGTTAATTGAGAGTTTTGCTGGGTAGAGTAGCCTGGGCTGGCATTTCTGTTCTCTTAGGGTCTACATGACATCTGTCTTCCAACTTTTAGAGTCTCTGCTGAGAAGTCTGGTGCAATTCTGATAAGTCGGCTATTATATGTTACTTGGCCTTTTTTCCTTACCACTTTTAATATTCTTCTCTGTTGTGTGTATTTAGTGTTTTGATGATTATGTGATGGGAGGATTTTCTTTTCTAGTCAAATCTATTTGGTGTTCTCCAGGATTCTTGTATGTTTATGCCAATCTCTTTCTTTAAGTTAGGGAAGTCTTCTATCATTTTATTGAAGATGTTTTCTGACCCTTTGAGTTGGAATTCTTCACCCTCTTCCACTCCTATTATACTTAGGTATGATCTTTTCATTGTGTCCTGAATTTCCTGGATGTTTTAGGCTAGGAGCTTTTTACACTTTGTATTTTCTTAGACTGATGTGTTAGTATTTTCTATCATATCTTCTATGCCTGAGATTCTGTTGGTTATGCTTGCATTTATCTGTAGTTCCTGATCTCTTTCCTAAGTTGTCAATCTCCCAGGTTGCCTTCATTTATGTTTTCTTTGTTGTTTCTATGTCCATTTTTAGTTCAATTTCCTTGCCTGCTTATATTTTTCTGTATTTCTTTAAGGGATTTGCTTCTTTTTAAAGGCCTTCTACCTGTTTACCTGTGTTTTCCTGTATTTCTTTAACAGAGTTCTTCTATCTTCTTCATGAGATGGGATTTTAGGAAAGTCTCTTGCTTGTCATGAGTGTTAGGGTAACCCAGGCTTGTTGTGATGGGAGAGCTTGGTTCTGATGCTGTCAAATTGCATTAGGTTCAATCACTTATGATCTTGTGCTGGCCTCTAGCCATCTGCTTCTCTCTGGTGTTAACTGACCTAGGTGTCTGTGAATCAAACTGGACTCCTTAGAGGCAGGTAGGGCTCTGTGACCTTTTAGAGCTTGTCTCCTTGGAGGCATGCAGTGTTGGCCTCCTATGTCCATGGTTACTGTGGACATTCTGTGTCCCTGTTTATTGCGACCTCCTGTGCCCTTGGTTACTGTGGACCTCACGGGAGATTCACAGGTTGTAGTGTTTGGGCAGGTATAGGGCCACTCATCTGGCTAAGGGCTGGGGGAGTGGAACAGAGAGTAGATGAATTGCAGGGTGGTAGGGGTAGGTCCTGTGTCTGTTGGGCTATGTGGGTGTCCTGGTTGGCTTAGGTATTTGGCTGAAATTCTCAACTGTGTCCTTGGTCACTGCAGACATCCTGGGGAGCATGCAGGCTGCAGCATTTGGGGGAGTATCAGCTGGGCTGTTGATCTGGCCCCCATGGGCAAGAATGCCAGAAGGAAGATCTGGTACATTATTTTTATAACTTATTTTATTTAATGTGCCTTGTATTTTAAATTTTTACATGTATGTAATAAAATAATAAAAATTGTTATGATAGCCAATATCAGAGTGCAGTGTGTCCATATGTGAATTCCATGATGACCCCAATTCATAGTTGTAGTAAAAAATTATTTTATAAATGTGTACATGTTTGCACAAGTGACTATTTTTAGGTGAGGGAAGAGAGAAATGGTCAAGGTTTGAGAACTGTCCAACATCAATTGTACATCTAGTTTCCTCATGCTTTTTCCTCAAAGAACTGAGGCAAACTCTTGTGGATAAGTCTAACGTCTTCCTTATTGCCATTTATCTTGACACTTTGCTTTAATTATTACTATTGCTAGGGTTTTGTCTTTTACTGCCTATTATAATGCTAACTGCTGTCCCCCTCCTTCCCCTCCAAACCTGGAATCTGCAACCTGGCTCCCAGTTAATTGTGATTAGTAAATAAAGATGCCAACAGTCAATAGCTGGGAAGAAGACACATAGCTGGGGTTGAGGTAGTGTGGGCTTGGAGAGAGGGGACCATGAGGAAGAAAGAGGAAAGAAACTGCCATGACGTAAAGGAAGAATGAGCAAAAGGAAGAAGAGTCTCCATAGGTTAAGGGTCAATAGAACTTGGCCCACTGGGATGTCCAATGGGAGTTAAATGCAGCCAGATGGAACATACTCAATAGTAATTGATAACTTAGGCTCACCAATAGGGAGATAGATTCTATTAGGGAGGGTGGGCAATGCCCAGGTGTTGTGCTGCCTATGGCTATTTAAAAAACTAAACGGGCGGTTTCTGCCTGCACCCTGAACTGATCCTGTCCCACAGTCTTCTGTACCCAGATCCCCTAAGGAAAGAGAAGGACTCTCAGAAATGCAGACAATCCTGAGAGCACAGGGGACAACACCACATCTTTTCATATTACGGGCCCAAGAGGAACCCACCTGGAGTCGTCTGGACTTAGGAAACAAGGAGCATTCTGGGACTGGATCCTTCATGTTTCTGCCTGAACCCAGAGCTGACACCGCGATACAGCTCTCGGTACCCAGATCCTACTGGAAGAAAGGAGGTTTCAAGGATTGGGGACACACAGGCTTTCAGGAGGGTCAAGCCACTGTCAGAAACAGCAAGACTAGATAATATCAGGGATAAACAGATGGTGAGAGGCAAGATCAGGAACCTAAGCCACAGAAACCAAGACTACTTAGAAACATCAGAGCCCAGTTCTCCCACTAAAGCAAATACTGGATATCCCAACACATCTGAAAAGCAAGATTTGTATTTAAAAATCACATCTCATGAAGATGATAGAGGACTTTAAGAAGGATATAAATAACTCCCTTAAAGAAATACAAAAACAAAAACAAAAAACCATAGGTAAACAAGTAGAACCCCTGAAAGAGGAAACACAAAAGTCCCTTAAAGAATTACAGGAAAACACAAACAGGTGAAGGGATTTAATAAAATAATCCAGGATCTAAAAATGGAAATAGATACAATGAAGAAAGTACAAAGGGAGACAACCTTGGAGATAGAAAACCTAGGAAGGAGATCAGGAGTCATAGACACAAGCATTCCCAACAAAATACAAGAAATAGAAGAAAGAATATCAAGGAAAGAAGATACCATAGAAAACATTGAAACAACCATCAAAGAAAATGAAAAATGCAAAAAGCTCCTAACCAAAAGCATCCAGGAAATCCAGAACACAGTGAAAAGATTGAAGCTAAGGATAATAGGTATAAAAGAGAGCAAAGACTCACAAATTAAAGGTCAGTAAATATCTTCAATGAAATTATAGAAGAAAACATCCCTAACCTAAAGAAAGAGATGCCCATAAACATACGAGAATCTTACAGAACTCCAAATAGATTGGACCAGAAGAGAAATTCCTCCTGTCACATAATAGTTAAAACACCAAATGCACAAAACACAGAAAGAATATTAAAAGCAGTAAGGGGAAAAGGTCAAGTAACATATAAAGACAGACCTATCAGAAATACACCAGAATTCTTAACAGGGAATATGAAAGCTAGAAGACCCTGGGCAAATGTCACACAGACCCTAAAAGAACACAAATGCCAGCCCAGGCTACTGTATCAAGCAAATCTCTAGATTACCATAGATGGAGAAACCAAGATATTCCATGACAAAACCAAATTTACACAATGTCTTTCCACAAATTCATCCCTAGAAAGGATAATAAATAGAAAACTCCAACACAAGGAGGGAAACTACACCCTAGAAAAGGCAAGAAAGAAACCTTACTGCAACAAACCCAAAAGAAGAGAGCCACACAAACATAATTCCACCTCTAAAAACAAAAATAACAGGGAAGAAAAACCACTGTTCTTAATATCTCTTAACATAAATGGACTCAAATCCCCAATACAAAGAAATAGACAAACAGACTAGATATGTAAAGAGGACCTAGCATTTTACTGCATACTGGAAACACATTTCAGTGACAAAGACAGATACTACCTCAAGTAAAAGTCTGAAAAACAATTTTCCAAGCAAATGGTCCCAAGAAATAAGCTGGCATAGCCATTCTAATATCAAAAGAAATTGACTTTCAGCATAAACTTATCAAAAAAGATAAGGAAGGACACTTCATATTTATCAAAGGAAAAATGATGACCTCTCAATCTTGAATATGTATGGTCCAAATACAAGGGCACCTACATACGTAAAAGAAACCTTACTAAAGCTCAAAACACACATTGCACCTCACACAATAATAGTAGGAGACCTCAACACCCCACTCTCATCAATGGACAGGTCATGGAAAAAGAAATTAAACAGAGACACACAGAAATGAAAAGAAGTTATCAACCAAATGGATTTAACAGATACCTACAGAACATTTCACTCTAAAACAAAAGAATATACCATTTTCTCAGCACTTCATGGTACCTTCTCCAAAATTGACCATATAATCAGTCAAAACACAGATCTCAACAGATAAAAAAGAGATTGAAATAATCCCATGCATCCTATTAGATCACTACAGACAAAGGCTGGTCTTCAATAGCAAGGAAAAGGACAGAAATCCCACATAAACATGGAAGTTGAACAATGCTCTACTCAGTGATGACTTTCTCAAGGATAAATAAAAAAAAATTAAGGACTTATTTGAATTTAATGAAAATATATACACAACATACCCTAATTTATGGGACACAATGAAAGCAGTGCTAAGAGAAAAACTCATAGTTCCGAGTGCCTCCAAAAAGAAACTGGAGAGAGCAAACACTAGCAGCTTGACAGCACACCTAAAAGCTCTAGAACAAAAACAAGCAAATAACCCAAGAGGATCACACAGCAGTAAATAATCAAACTTTGGGATGAAATCAACCAAGTAGGAAAAAAAAGAACTATACAAAGAATCAACAAAACCAGTACCTGGTTCTTTGAGAAAATCAACAATATAGATGAAGTCTTAGCCAGACTAACCACACAGCACAGAGAGAGTATACAAATTAACAAAATCAAAAATGAAAAGGGAAATATAACAACAGAATCTGAGGAAATTCAAAAAAATCATCAGAGCCTACTACAAAAGCCTATATTCAACAAAACTGGAAAATCTAGAGGAAATGGACAATTTTCTAGAGAGATACAAGGTGCAAATGTTAAATCAGGATAAGATGAACAATCTAAGCAGTCTCATAGTTCCTAAAGAAATGGAGGCAGTTATTTAAGGTCTCCCAACCAAAAAATGCCCAGGACCAGAAGGGTTTAGTGCAGAATTCTATGAGATCTTCATAGAAGACATAATACCAATAATGTCCAAACTATTTCATAAAATAGAATCAGAAGGAACACTACCCAATTCCTTCTATGAAGCCACAATTATGCTTATACCTAAACCACACAAAGACCCAACAAAAAAAGAACTTCAGAACAATTTCCCTTATGAATATCAATGCAAAAATACCCAATAAAATTCTCACAAACTGAATTCAAGAAGACATCAAAATGATCATCCATCATAATCAAGTAGCCTTCATCCCAGGGATGCAAGTATGTTTCAGTATATGGAAATTCATCAATGTAATCTACTATATAAACAAACACAAAGGAAAAAAAAACACATGATCATCTCATTAGATGCTGAGAAAGCATTTGACAAAATTCAACACTTTTTCATGTTAAAAGTCTTGGAAAGATCAGGAATTCAAGGTCTGTACCTAAACAAAGGAAAAGAAATATACAGCAAACCAGTAGCCAACATCAAACTAAATGGAGAGAAACTTGAAGCAATCCCACTAAAATCAGGGACTAGATAAGGCTGCCCACTCTCTCCAAATTTATTCAATATTGAACTTGATGTCCTAGCCAGAGCAATCAGAAAACAAAAGGAGGTCAAAGGAATATGAATTGCTAAGGAGGAACTCAAACTATCACTATTTGCAGACGATATGATAGTATCCTTAAGTGACCCCAAAAGTTTCACCAGAGAACTACTAAACCTGATAAATAACTTCAGAAAGTGGCTAGATATAAATTTCACTCAAACAAATCAGTAGATCTCCTCTACTCAAAGGGTAAACAGGCTGACAAAGAAATAAGGGAAACAACACACTTCACAATAGTCACAAATATTGAAGAAGATCTCAGAAGATGGAAAGATCTCACGTGATCATGGATTGGCAGGATTAACAATGTAAAAATAGCCATCTTGCCAAAAGCAAACTACAGATTCAATGCAAGCCCCATCAAATTTCCAATTGACTTTCTCATGGAGTTAGAAAAAACAATTTGAAAATTCATTTGGACTATAAAAAAACCCAGGAGAGCAAAAGCTATCCTCAACAACAAAAGAACTTCTGGGGGAATCACCATCCCTTACCTAAAGCAGTATTACAGAGCAATAGTGATAAAATTGTATATCGGTACAGAGACAGTCAAGAGGATCAATGGAATAGAATTGAAGACCCAGAAATGATTCCACACACCCATGGTCACTTGATCTTTGACAAAGGAGCTAAAACCATCCAGTGGAAAAAGGATAGCATTTTCAACAAATGGTGCTGGTTCAACTGGAGGTCAGCATGTAGAAGAATGCAAATTGAACTACTCTTATCACCCTGTACAAACTCAAGTCCAAATGGACCAAGAACAACCACATCAAACCAGATACAATCAACCTATTAGAAGAAAGAGTGGGGAAGAGCCTCGAACACATGGGCACAGGGAAAATTTTCCTGAACAGAACACCAATGGATTATGCCCTAAGATCAAAGATCAAGAATCAACAAATGGGACCTCATAAAACTACAAAGCTTCTGTAAGGCAAAGAACACTGTCATTAAGACAAAATGGCAATGAACAGATTGCAAAAAGATCTTTACCAGTTCTACATTTGATAGAGGGCTAATATCCAAAATATACAAAGAACACAAGAACTTAGACCCAAGAGAAACAAATAACCCTGTTAAAAAATGGGGTATAAAGTGAAACAGAATTCTCAACTGAACAATATCAAATGACTGAGAAACACCTAAAGAAATGTTCAACATCCTTAGTCACCAGGGAAATGCAAATCACCCTGAAACTTCACCTCACACCAATCAGAATGGCTAAGATCAAAAACTCAGGTGACAACAGATGCTGGAGATGAATTGGAGAAAGAGGAACACTCTTCCAATGTTTGTGGGATTGTACACTGGTACAACCTCTCTGGAAATCAGTCTGGAGGTTCATCAGGAAATTGGACATAGTACTATCTGAGGACTCAGCATACCACTCCTGGGCATATACCTAAAAGATGCTCCAACATAGAACAAGGACACATGCTCCACTATGATCAAAGCAGCCTTATTTATAAAAGCCAGAAGCTGGAAAGAATCCAGATGCCCTTCAACAGATTAATGGATACAGAAAATGTGGTACATTCACACAATGGAATACCACTCAGCTATTAAAAACAATGACTTCGGGGCTGGGGATTTAGCTCAGTGGTAGAGCGCTTACCTAGGAAGCGCAAGGCCCTGGGTTCGGTCCCCAGCTCCGAAAAAAAAGAACCAAAAAAAAAAACAATGACTTCATGAAACTCATAGGCAAATGGATGGAACTGGAAAATATCATCCTGAGTGAGGCAACCCAATCACAAAAAATACACACATGGTATGCACTCACTGATATGTGCATATTAGTCCAAAAGCTAGGATTACCCACTGATGCAATCCATAAACCACATGAAACTCAAGAAGAATGACGACCAAATTGTGTCCTTCTTGAAGGAGGAACAAAAATATTCATAGGAGGAGATATGGAGATCAAGTTTAGAGCAGAGCCTGAAGGAATGCCATTCCTGTCCCACCTGGGAATCCAGCCCATATACATACAGCCACCAAACCTAAACAATATTGCTGAAGCCAAGAAGTGCATGCTGACAGGAGCCTGATATAGGTGTCTCCTGAGAGTCTCTGCCAGAGCATGACAAATACTCAGAAGTGAATGCTCACAGTCCCCACTGGAGGAGTTAGAGAAAGGATTGAAGGAACTGAAGGGGCTTGCAACTCCACAAGAACAACATTACCAACCAACCAGAGCTCCCAGGGACTAAACCAAAGTGTACACATATACAGTACACATGGCTCCAACTGCATACATAGCAGAGGATGGCCTTGTTGGGCACCAATGGGAGGAGAAGCCCTTGGTCCTGACAAAGCTGGAACTCCCCCCACCTCCTGCCCTGAGTAGAAATGTCAGAATGGGGGGGGGCAGTAAGGGGTTTGTGGTTGGTTGGGGGAATACCCTCATAGAAGAAGAGGGGATGGGACAGGTGGTTTATGGACAGGAAACTGGGAAAGAGGATAATGTTTGAAATGTAAATAAAAATATCCAACAAAATGAAAACAAAAAAAATCTAAAGACCACATGTGTCTTTCATGTGGAAACTTAAATGGTCTAAAGAATAGAAGAAGCTCCATGCTTGGATTTTTTGAAATAATTTTTTACTCTAACTATGAATTATTAGGGAACAGGGTCATTATGGAATTCATACACAGAAACATGTCATTTTTGCATTATCTGATATTAGATTGTATAAAATAATTTTACTATTAGAAATATAAATCTATCAAAATTACTTAGACATGTTTGGAAACCCCTTTGCAATGAATGTTAATATAAATCACAGTGTATGGTCTTTTGTGTTGATTCTATTTTTGCATCTTAAATTTAAAAATGGAAGAAGTTGGAAAATGGGAGAATAGAAAGAGGGTGAACCAAGTTGAAAAGTGGGAGAACAGGAAGAGAGTAAACTAAACAACCAGAGAGTGTTCTTTCACCAGATGCATGAGGGAAGAGATTTAATTGGGGGTTTGATGCACATTTTTTAATTAAAGACACATTTGAGATCATTTTTCAAAATGATATACACAGATACTGAATTAGCATACCAAATTATCTCTAATATATGAGTGATCCAGAACCAATCTAGATCCTTTGGTGTGCTTGTGAATGCAGATGCTGGGCCTATAGCCAGTATTACAAACTCCAAATTCTACAGGAATGAGTTGGGAAAGTGGCTCAGGTAAGACTTAGTGACTACCAAGTCAGAGTACTTGCCTGGCATTTCTTATCTATGGATGTTGCTGTGAGCGAATAAAGATCCTGTATTGCATGATCCAATTGTCAGTCAGAAGTGGGACTCTTAAATTTTAAGCTTACTCTATTAATTTTCATAATCTGGCAACTGTTATGAAATATAATCTAAAATGCTGTATAAGAAACTGAACAAGTGTCTGGACTGAACCCAGTCTGTCCCCATATGTACAGTGTGATCTGTAGAACCCAGGGAAGGATGGGTGTGGAACTTGGACTAAGAACTGCCATTCCAAAGAAAGGGTGTTTGAGGGAATTGCCAAGAGTTAGACAGATCTAGGAGAGGAAATAGGGCAGGCATGAGACATATAAGAGGTTGGAAGAAGTGATCCTTCCTTTGGGTTTCTTCTGTCAAATGCCTATTAAATGAAGGAATGACATATATTAAGATAAAGTTATAAAATTTTATATTTCTTGTTACATTTATATTTTTGTGTTTATTACTAGAAAACCCTGTGACCATATTTAGATCATAATAATTGTTAAAGTTTAGCTTTATTCATTAGGATCTTGGAAGGAAAAGGAAGAATGAGGGATCTCACTTACAAATGTAAGGAAGCTTTAGGGGTAGAAATTACCAGCCTACATGTGTAGTGAATAATCTAGACTACTAGTGTAGGTAGAAAATGTATCCCAAGAATGTTATCCAATACTTGAGAGCTTGGGTTAGACAAAAAAAGGACATTAGCCAGCCATCCAATCCTGGTAGTGACTTGGCAAGGCTGGTCCAAGTAGAAGCCAAGGTGAGATCCTGAACTGGGTGCCTAACTCCTGAGTCAGAACTGTTGGATATAGAACTGGGATCTGGAGGCAATTTGGAATGAGATGTATCTGGACTGGGGAGAGCAGGGCTATCTTTCAAATATGTATCCCCTAGTTTAGTAGTTTTAAAATGGAAAAATTGCTAAACTCATAGAATTGTTTAAAATTGTATAAAATAGTATTTTTTCTTCAGCCTTTGTTTTTAGTCCATGTTGAATTAGAAGTTAAACCAATTTTAAATGTGGAATTTTGTTTAAAACCTAAAGCACTGAAATATATCATCTTTCCAACAAATGTTTAAAACATCTCTTTCAGCCAAGTTGCTTAAGAACAACAATTGAAGCAGAACTGCACGACTTCCAAGCTTTGTTGACTGCAGGATGGAAACAGGAACCCTTGGGAATATCTGTGAGTCACAAATGTGAAGAACTTTCCAAAGCCGTTTTCTTGCTAGGATGGAGAGTTCTAATCTTACATTGGCAGGCTCTGCTGGACACAAGGTACAATATTTACTTTGATTCCTTCTCAGCTGTTCTTTGTGCTCTTGGATCACCAAGTTTCGATATATTGGAGTAGGAACATAGTAGAGAAATACGGTAACCCCTTCTGCTCTTATCTCTTCAAATAGATGAAAATCAGAATTTTAATCTGTGCTTGTTTTATGGACATTTTTATCTCACTTGACTGTGAAGAAAGGGAGATGGAGCGTGACCAAAACTCTGGAATATTCCCAGCAAGTCTAAACCCTTGTAGTGCTAGAAATTGGCAGTGAATGCTTGCCTTCAATTAAAAGGAGGTGTTAAGATATATTTTAAAAATGATTCCAGAGGCCCTTCTGGCTTGTACCTATACCTGGAGCATAGCCTGTGCTCTGGACCACCACCCACTCACCACACACCTAGTCAAAGCTTGAACCCCCCAGGTGTTCTCACACATCCAGGATCACAGGTAAAAGACCAAGTCCTACCCTAAGAGCTACATAACCAGGACCCAGGAATGCGACTACCCTGACAAGCCAGAAACCCACACTCCTTCCATTTTTCACTGGTGCCAAGAGCAGAGCCTGTGCTCTGGATGCCCAACCACTGAGCCCACAGGCAGATGCAGATTGTTGTCAAGTACTTCTGAAATATCCAGGATCATAGGATCACAGACCCACAGAAGGGACAGATTAGCTAACACCAGAGATAACTAGATGGTGAGAGGCAAGCATAAGAATATAAGAAACAGAAACCCAACTTGGCAACATCAGAACCCAGTCCTCCCACCACAACAAGCCCTAGATACTCCAACATACCTGAAAATCAAGATTCACATCTAAAAATCACATCTCATGAAGATGATAGAGGATGTTAAAAAGGACATAAATAATTCTTTTAAAAAAAAAAAAAACAGAGGTAAAACATGTAGAAGCACTTAAGGAGGAACACATGAATCCTTTAAAAGAAATACAGGAAAATACAGTTGAAGAGGTGAAGTAATTGAAAAAAAACATCCAGGATTTAAATGGAATTAGAAATGTTAAAGAAAACACAAAACAAAGGAACACTAGAGATGGAAAACTTACGAAAAAGCAGGAGTCACAGATGCAAATATCACCAACAAAATACAAGAGGTAGAAAAGATAATCTCAGGAATAGAAGATACTATAGAAGACATTGACACAAAAGTCAAATAAAATTCAAAAAACAAAAAGCTCCTAACTCAAAACACTCAAGAAATATGGGGTACAATGAAAAGACCAAATCTAAGAATAATAGGTATTGAAGAGAGTAAAGACTTCCAACTCAAAGGCCTAACAAACATCTTCAACAAAATTCTAGAAAAAAATTATCATAACATAAAGAAAGAACTACCCATAAACATATAAGAAGCCTGCAGAACACCAGATAGGACAAGAAAAGAAATTTCTCCTGTCACATAATAATTAAAACAACAAATGTACTGAACAAAAAATGAATATTAAAAGTGGTAAGGCTAAAATGTCATGTACCATATAAAGACTTCTAACAGAGACTCCATAAGCCAGAATAATCTGGACAGATGTCATACAGACCCAAAAGGAACAAAACAAATGAGATCTCATAAAACTGCAAAGCTTCTGTAAGGCAAAGGACACTGTGGTTAGGACAAAACGGCAACCAACAGATTGGGAAAAGATCTTTACCAATCCTACAACAGATAGAGGGCTTATATCCAAAATATACAAAGAACTGAAGAAGTTAGACAGCAAGGAGACAAATAACCCTATTAAAAAATGGGGTTCAGAGCTAAACAGAGAATTCACAGCTGAGGAATGCCGAATGGCTGAGAAACACCTAAAAGAAATGTTCAACATCGTTAGTCATAAGGAAATGCAAATCAAAACAACCCTGAGATTTCACCTCACACCAGTGAGAATGGCTAAGATCAAAAACTCAGGTGACAGCAAATGCTGGCAGGATGTGGAGAAAGGGGAACACTCCTCCATTGTTGGTGGGATTGCAGACTGGTACAACCATTCTGGAAATCAGTCTGGAGGTTCCTCAGAAAATTGGACATTGAACTGCCTGAGGATCCAGCTATACCTCTCCTGGGCATATACCCAAAAGATGCCCCAACATATAAAAAGACACGTGCTCCACTATGTTCATCGCAGCCTTATTTATAATAGCCAGAAGCTGGAAAGAACCCAGATGCCCTTCAACAGAGGAATGGATACAGAAAATGTGGTACATCTACACAATGGAATATTACTCAGCTATCAAAACAATGACTTTTATGAAATTCAGAGGCAAATGGTTGAACTGGAAAATATCATCCTGAGTGAGCTAACCCAATCACAGAAAGACATACATGGTATGTACTCATTGATAAGTGGCTATTAGCCCAAATGCTTGAGTTACCCTAGATGCCTAGAACAAATGAAACTCAAGACGGATGATCAAAATGTGAGTGCAGATCGCTCATGAGAGACACAGCCAGAATACAGCAAATACAGAGGCGAATGCCAGCAGGAAACCACTGAACTGAGAACGGGACCCCTGTTGAAGGAATCAGAGAAAGAACTGAAAGAGCTTGAAGGAGCTCGAGACCCCATATGTACAGCAATGCCAACCAACCAGAGCTTCCAGGGACTAAGCCACTACCCAAAGACTATACATGGACTGACCCTGGACTCTGACCTCGTAGGTTGCAATGAATATCCTAGTAAGAGCACCAGTGGAAGGGGAAGCCCTGGGTCCTGCTAAGACTGAACCCCTAGTGAACTAGACTGTTGGGGAGAGGGCAGCAATGGGGGGAGGGTTGGGAGGGAACACCCATAAGGAAGGGAGGGGGAGGGGATGTTTGCCGGAAACAGGAAAGGGAATAACATTCAAATGTATATAAGAAATACTCAAGTTAATAATAAAAAAAAAAAATGCCAGCCCAGGCTATTATACCCAGCAAAACTATCAATTATCACAGACTGAGAAATCAAGGCATTCCGAGACAAAAGCAAATTTAAACAATATCATTCCGCTAATCCAGTCCTGCAGAGGATAATAAAAGGAAAAGTCCAACACAAAGAATGATACTATACCCAAGAAAGAGCAAGAAATTAATCCTCTCACAACAAACCCGAAAAAAGAGAAACACACAAACATGAGTCTACCTCTAACAACAAAAATAACAGGAAGCAACAATCACTGGTCCCTAATATATCTCAACATCAATGGACTCAATTCCCCAATAAAAAGACATAGGCTAACAGACTCGATATATAAAAAAAAGACACAGCATTTTGCTTCATATAAGAAATGTACCTCAGCCACAAAAATAGACACTACATCAAAGTAAAAGGCTGGAAAATTTTTTCCAAACAAATAGCTGGAGTAATCATTCTAATACCCAATAAAATAGACTTTCAACCAGAACTTATCAAAAATATGGGGAAGGACACTACACACTCATCAAAGGAAAAATCCACCAAGATGAACTCTTAATTTTGAACATCTATGCCTCAAATACAAGGGCACAAACATTTTTAAAACAAATGTTACTGAACCTCAAAGCACAAATTGAACCTCACACAATAATAGTATGAGATTTCAACATCACACTCTCACCAATGGACAAATCATGGAAAGAGAAAGTAAACAGAGAAACAGTGAAATTAACAGAAGTTATGAAATGAATGGATTGGGGCTGACAGAAAATTTCCCCCTAAAAAAAAAAAAAAAGAGAGAATATACCTTCTTCTCAGCACCCTCATGGTACCTTCTCCAAAACTGACCAAATAATTGATCACAAAACAGGCCTCAACAGATACAGAAGATAGAAATAATCCCATGTATCCTATCATATCACCATGGACTAAGGCTGGTCTTCAATAAAAACAAAAATGACAGAAAGCCAACATGCACATAGAGCTGAACAACACTCTACTCAATGACAACTTAGTTAAGGAAGAAATAAAGAAAGAAATTAAAGACATTTTAGAATTCAGTGAAAATGTAGGCACAACATACCCAAACTTATGGGACACAATGAAAGCAGTGCTAAGAGGAAAACTCATAGCTGAGTGCCTCCAAAAAGAATCTGGAGAGAGAAAACACTAGCAGCTTCACAGCATGCCTAAGAGCTCTAAAACAAAAAGAAGCAAATACACCGAGGAGGAGTAGAAAGCAGGAAATAATCAAACTCAGGGTTGAAATTAACCAAGTAGAAAAAAAAAAAGAACTATACAAAGAATCAACAGAACCAAAAGCTGGTTCTTTGAGAAAATCAACAAGATAGATAAACCCTTAACCAGACTAACCAGAGGGCACAAAGAAAGTTTCCAAATTAACAAAATGAGATATAAAAAGAGACATAATAACAGAAAATGAGGAAATTTAAAAAATTATCATATCCTACTACAAAAGACTATACTCAAGAAAATTGGAAATCTGGAGGAAATGGAAAATTTTCTACAGAGATACCAGGTGACATTGTTAAATCAGGATAAGATAATCCATCTAAACAGTCTCTTAACTCCTAAAGAAATAGAAGCAGTCATGAAATGTCTTCCAATCAAAAAATACCCAGGTCCAGAAGGGTTTAGGGCAGAATTCTATCAGATCTTCATAGAAAGTCTAATACCAATACTGTCCAAACGATTTCACAAAATAGTAACAGAAGGGACACTACCCAATTCCTTCTAGGAAGGGACAATTACACTTATAACTAAAACAAAAAGACCCAAGAAAGAAAGAAAACTTCAGACCAATTTCCCTTATGAATATTGAAGCAAAAATATTCAATAAAATTCTCACAAATCCCAGAACACATCAAAACAATCATGATCAAATAGTCTTCTTCCCAGGGATGCAGAGATGGTTCAATATACAGAAATCCATCAATGTAACCCACTATATAAACAAACTCAAAGGAAAAAACACATGATCATCTCAATAGATGCTGAGAAAGCATTTGACAAAATTCAATACCCCTTCATGATAAAAGTCTTGGAAAAATAAGGAATTCAAAGCTCATACCTTAACATAGGAAAAGCAATATACAGCAAACCAGTAGCTAACATTAAGGTAAATGGAGAGAAACTTGAAGCAATCCCACTAAAACCAGAAACTAAACAATGCTGTGCACTCTCTCCCTATCTATTCAATATAGTACTTGAAGTCCTCGACAGAGCAATCAGACAACAAAAGGAGGTCTAAAGGATACAAATTGGAAAGGAAGAAGTCAAAATATCACTATATGCAGATAATATGAAAGTATACTTAAGTGACCCCAAAAGTTCCACCAGAGAATTACTAAGCCTGATAAATAACCTCAGCAAAGTGGCTAGATATAAAATTAACTCCAACAAATTAGTAGCATTCCTCTACTCAAAGGATAAATAGGCTGAGAAAGAAAATAGGGAAATGATACCTTTTACAATAGGGACAAATAATAAATTACCTGGATGTGACTCTAACCAAGCAAGTGAAAGATCTGTATGACAAGAACTTCAAGTCTCTGAAGAAAGAAATTAAAGAAGATTTCAGAAGATTGAAGGATCTCCAATGCTCATGGATTGGCAGGATTAATATAGTAATAATGGCCATTTTGCCAGAAGCAATTTACAGATTCAATGCAATTCCCATCAAAACTCCAACTCAATTCTTCATAGAGTAAGAAAGAGCAATTTGCAAATTCATTTGAAATAACAAAAAACCCAGGATAGTGAAAACTATCCTCAACAATAAAAGACCTTCTGGGGGAATCATCATCCCTTACCTCAAGCTGTATCACAAAGAAATAGTGATAACAACTGTATGGTATTGGTAGAGAGACAGGCAGGTAGATCAGTGGAATAGAATTGAAGACCCAGAAATGAACCCACACACGTATGGTCACTTGATTTTTGACAAAGGAGGGAAAACCATCCAGTGGAAAACATGATAGCATTTTCAACAAAAGGTGGTGGTTCAACTCACAGTCAGTATGTAGAAGAACACAAATCGATCCATTCTTATTACCCTGTACAAAACTCAAGTCCAAATGGATCAAGAACCTAAAACCAGATAAAATACCACATAAAACCAGATAGAACCAAACTATTAGAAGAATAAGAAGAGCTTCAAACACGTGGGCAAAGGGGAAATTTTCCTGAACAGAACACCAATGCCTTATGCTCTAAGATCAAGAATTGACAAATGGGGCCCCAAACTTTTATAAGGCAAAGAGCACTGTCAATAGGACAAAACTGCAACCAACAGATTGGGAAAAAAACTTTACCAGCCATACATCTTATTGAGGTCTAATATTTAATATATACATAGAACTCAAGAAGATGACCCCAGAGAATCAAATATTAAAAATGGGGTACACAGCTAAAAAAAGAATTCTCAACAGAGCAATATCGAATGGCTGAGAACCTAAAAAATTATTCCACATCCTTAGTAATCAGGGAAATGCAAATGAAAACCCTGAGATTCCACCTCACACCAGTCAGAATGGCTAAGATCAAAAACTCAGGTGACAACAGATGCTCGCGAGGAGGTAGAGAAAGAGGAACACTCCTCCATTTTTGGTGGGATTGCAAGCTGGTACAATCACTCTTGAAATCAATCTGATGGTTTCCTCAGAAAATTAGACATAGTACTAACTGAGAAGTCAGCTATACCACTCCTGGGCATAGATGCTCCAAAATAGAACAAGGACATATAGTCCACTATGTTCATAGCAGCCTTATTTATAATATGCAGAAGCTGGAAAGAACCCTTCAACAAGAAATGGATACAAAAAATATGGCAAATTTACACAATGGAATACTACTCAGTTATTAAAACAATGACTTCATGAAATTCTTAGGCAAATGGATGGAACTTGAAAATATCATCTTGAGTGAGGCAACCCAATCACAAAAGAACACACATATATGCACTCACTGATAATGGGATATTAGCCCAAAAGCTTTGAATACCCAAGATAACAATTCACTAACCACATGAAGCTCAAGAAGGAAGAGCAGGGGCTGGAGAGATGGCTCAATGGTTAAGAGCGCTGACTGCTCTTCCAGAGGTCCTGAGTTCATTCCCAGCAACTACATGGTGGCTCACAACCATCTGTAATGGGATCTGATGTCCTCTTCTGGTGTGTCTGAAGACAGCTACAGTGTACACACATATAATAAATAAACAAATCTTAAAAAAAAAAAAGAAGGAAGAGTAAAGTGTGGATGCTTCAGACCTTCTTAGAGGGGTGAATAAAATTACTCACAGGAGGAAATACAGAGACAACATGTGGCGTACAAACTGAATCACCCTCCAGAGACTCCCCTACATGGGTTTGCATCCCATATACAGCCACCAAACCCAGACAATATTGCTGATGCTAAGAAATATACATGGTGACAGGAGCCTGATATAACTGACTGCTGAGAGGCTCTGCTAGAGCCTTACAAATACAGAGGTGAATGCTTGCAGCCAACCATTGAACTGAGAACAGGGTCCCGAATGGAGGAGTTAGAGAAAGGACTGAAGAAGTTGAAGGAATTTCCAGTCCCATAAGAAGAACTCAATATCAACCAATCAGATACCCAAGAGCTCCCAGGGTCTAAACCACCATCCCAAGAGAACACAGGGATGCACCTATGGCTCCATCTGCATATGCCAAAGACGGTGGCCTTGTTGGGCATCAATGGGAGGAGAGGCCCTTTGTCCTGTCAAGACTTGATGACCCAGTGTAGAGGAATGTCAGGGAGGGCCAGTGGGAGTGAGTGATTGGGTGGGTGAGGGAGCACTGTTATAAAAGCAGGAGTGTGTGGGATAGGTTTCTGAGGGGAAACTGGAAAATGGGATAACATTTAAAATGTAAATAAAAATGCCATTTAAATAAATGTATTAATTAATTAATTGATTAATTAATTAATTAATAAAAGAATGGTCATTCTGAGGGAAACTAGCCTGAGCAGCACTGTGGTGAGGTGTAGTGTGTTTGAAAGTGTTATAGAAATAGTTATGGTGATGGCAAATTTGCATCAGTTGAAAATGATGGATGTTCAGATATACCCTGGTTGCAAATGAAGGAACTACCTGAGGAAGTATTCACAGAAAGAATTCTGTGAATTTCACACACCAACAGTCTAACGATAGGTGTTACAAAGGAGTGGACATAGAGAACAGCTTTATTCCCTTTACTGAATTGGCAGAGTTTGAAAAATATTGCAAAAGTTTTCTCAGCTTTTGACACAGTTTATGCTGCAACTGTCTTGGGAATCTAGGAGAATATTACAGAAGGAATAATTTTGAGGATTTAGTCAGATTTTATCTACCCCTTGGTAAATGCATGAATATGTATAATTTAGGGTATTTATAAATAATGTACTTTTTATGTGATGTTGTGTCCCAAATAAAAAGGGAGTACTCAGTTTGCAAAACTGCTAAGTTGTTAAGTGACACAGCTCCAACCACTGCTGTCTTCATGACTACTAAGGGGCTGTGTTGAGCTTAAGATAGCTCATGCAGAAAAAAGATACCATAATCATCAAATTTCAAATGAATACATTGGAGTGTCCTGGTTAGTTAAGAAAGAAAGAAAGAAAGAAAGAAAGAAAGAAAGAAAGAAAGAAAGAAAGAAAGAAAGAAAGAGAGAGAGAGAGAGAGAGAGAGAAAGAAAGGAGGGAGGGAGGGAGGAAGGAAGGAAGGAAGGAAGGAAGGAAGGAAGGAAGGAAGGTAGGTAGGTTCAAAATCCCAACATCCTTAGTCACTAGGGAAGTACAAATCAAAACAACCCTGAGATTCTACCTCACACCAGCCATAATGGCTAACATAAAAACACAGGTGACACCAGATACTGACAAGGATGTGGAGAAAGAACATTCCTTCATTGTTGGTGGGATTGCAAACTGTTATAACCACTCTTGCAATCAGTCTTGTGGTTCCTCAGAAAATTGGACATAGTACTTCCTAAAGACCCAGTTACACAACTCCTGGGCATATACCCAAAAGATGCTCCAACATATAACAAGGATATATGCTCCCCTATGTTCATAGCACCCTTATTCATAATAGCCAGAAGATGGAGACAAATGAACCCAGATGTCCTTCAACAGAAGAATGGATACAAAAAAATATGGTACATTTGCACAATGGAGTACTACTCAACTATTAAAAACAATGACTACTTGAAATTCTTACGCAAATGGATGGAACTAGAAAATACCATCCTGAGTGAGTTAACCAAGTCACAAAAGAACACACATCATGTGTACTCACTGATAAGTGGACACAAGCCCAAAAGCTCAGAATAGCCAAGAAACAATTCACAGACCATCTGAAGCTCAAGAAGAAGGAAGACAAAAATGTGAATGCTTCATTCCTTCTAGAAGGGGGAACAAAATACACATGAGAGAAAATACAGGGAAAAGAGTGGAGCAGGGACTGAAGAAAAGGTTATCCAGAGTCTGCCTCACCTGGGGATCCATCCCATATGCAGCCACCAAACCCAGTCACTATTGCTGATGCCAAGAAGTGCTTGCTGACAGAAGCCTGATACGGATGTCTCCTGAGAGGCTCTGCCAGAGCATTACTGATACAGATGAGAATGATTATAGCTAACCATCGGACTGAGCATGGGGACCCCAATGGAGGAGTTAGAGAGAAGACTGAAGGAACTGAAGGGGTTGCAACCCCATAGAAAAAAATACCAATATCAACCAACCAGACCCCTCAGAATTCCTGGGGACTAAACCACCAACCAAGTGTATACATGAGGGACCCATGGCTCTAGCCGCATATGTAGCAGAGGATGGCATTATCTGGCATCAATAGGAGAAGAATTCCTTGGTCCTGTGAAGTCTTGCTTCTCCAGAGTGGGGGAATGCCAGGGTGTTGAATTGGGAGTAGGTGGGTGGGTGTGTGGGAGTGAGAGCATCATCATAAAAGCGGGGGGAGCACATGTGGCCCATACATATACAGCCACCCAATTAGACAAGATGGATGAAGCAAAGAAGTGCAGGCCGACAGGAGCCGGATGTAGATCTCTCCTGAGAGACACAGCCACAATACAGCAAACACAGAGGCGTATGCCAGCAGCGGACCACTGAATTGAGAATAGGACCCCCGTTGGAGGGATCGGAGAGGGAACTGGAAGAGCTTGGGGGGGCTGGAGACCCCATATGTACAACAATGCCAAGCAACCAGAGCTTCCAGGGACTGAGCCACTACCTAAAGACTATACATGGACTGACCCTGGACTCTGACCTCATAGGTAGCAATGAATATCCTAGTAAGAGCACCAGTGGAAGGGAAGCCCTGGGTCCTGCTAAGACTGAACCCCCAGTGAACTAGACTGTTGGGGGAGGGCGGCAAGGGGGAGGATGGGAGGGGAACACCCATCAAGAAGGGGGAGGGGAGGGGATGTTTGCCTGGAAACCGGAAAGGGAATAACACTAAAATGTATATAAGAAATACTCAAGTTAATGCAAAAAAAAAAAAAAAGCGGGGGGGAGGAGAAAGAGGACAACATTTAAAATGTGAATGCATAAAATATCCTATAAAATAAATTAATACATTTTAAAATAAGAAAATATCATTCTGAGTGAGGTAACCCAGTCACACACACACACACACACACACACACACACACACACACACACACACACACACACACCAGAAAATGGTTAAGCATTAACTTAACAAAGTGAACAAGAAGTGAGCCATTTTAAAAAGAAGATTGTAGAATTAATGAGACCCAGAAGCTTATGTTCTTGTTAACATGAAGGAAACATCTGTGGATAAAAGAGCTAACCAAATGGACATAAAGACCTAGAACTTGCATGTGATATTTTGCAGGGTTTGTGTAGGAAAGGGAAAGGGGAAATGTCATATTTTAATATAATAAAGAAATAAATACAAATAAAAGCAGTAAAAGGAAAGAAGGAATCCCAATATGTCCATTCATGGCATTACGTTAAATTACTACGTACTATTCAATATTAGTCAATTGATGAGAGTAAATGAATACTATGTAGAAAGAAGCTCTTGACTTCAGGAGAAAAAAAAGAAAATGATTAATTCAAACACACCCTGAATTAATTACTTTATTTATGTTGTTTCTTGCCAATTACTGGATACTAGCAAGTTCATGAACAACAAAAGACAATGGACTGCATTCCCCAGCACTCATCAACACAACCCTGAGCAAAGCTCTGGTCTCAGTTTGTATACTGTACAAAAAAATTAAACCAGATCAAGAGCAGAGCATGGGCCGTGAATCATTTCAGTAAGCTCAAAGCCTTGCTAGAACCTCATTGTGAAGCACTACTCAAGCTCAGTCTATCAAGTGCTTGCTGATTTCAGATCAGCAGCACCCACATAAAAGCTGAGTTTAGTTATCTCAGAACTGGGGAAGCAGAAAGAAAGGTGGATCCTTAAAGCTCATTGGCAGCCTGAGTCAGTACACTCCAGTGACTACCTGAGTCAGTACACTCCAGATTCCATGAGTGATTGAGAAAGAAACAACCAGCATACACACATGCACATACCTACCAATGCACATACATATAACACGCATGATAACTACATGTACATGCAAACACAGAAGTACGTGTATGCACATTCACCCACACACACACACACACAAACACACAGGTACATGCACAAAACATATACACATCAGAAGAATTACAAGGTATTTTCAATATTGAAAGGTTCGGTTTGGTCCTATTTGGAGCAACATAGGGATTCTACAAGTAAATTACCTAAGTAGTCACTTAAATTAAAGGCCAAATCAGAAGAGTACTTAAAAATATTAATCAAAAGCATGATGTGATGTTGTTACTTTATTTTTAATCGTTGTCTACATTCAAAACATAATACCATGAAAGAAGTCATGAAGCAAGAAAAAAGACCATGGTTTTTAACATAGAGGTTTAACGAAGAGGTCTGTCTTCATGGAGGTTAGAGAGAGAGTTAACTCAGGAAGCAGTTACAAAGCTAAGACACAGGAAGCAAAGGGAAAGGATAAACAGATAGTAGGAGGTGCCCCGCTTCTATACTTTAGGGAAAGATGTATGCTGCTGCCTGCAACAGGCTCCTCTGAGTAAAAAAATATGAGACTGTTTACAGACGTGTCAACAGAAGCAAACGGCTGGGACCACTCCATGGTTTCTGTCACAAGCCAATATGTGCTGTTTGGATAAAGTAAAATCGTAGAAACTGGAGAACGTCTTGCCTTCTCTCCCACTCTCATGCTGCAGTATCAAGTCCTACTCAATGCCTTCAGAAAGCTGTGTCTAAGATATGTGGCTTCTAAGGTCACTGTCCTAGAATCTCAGAGAAGAGTAAGTAAAAGAAAGCATGTGAGAAGCTGAGAGGTAAAATAGATAAATAGCCCACACAACTAAGTGAAATTGTGGATAAAAAACTGATGTTGAAGAAAATCTCTTACAGAATGGGTGGGTCATCAGGGGATTTATACATGAGCAAATATGCACAGGTCAGAGAAAAAGAGGGAAACTTGTTCCATTCTTAATATACATCATGCACCTGGAGAGAAGAGAGGAAAAACATTTCAACTTAATAGGAAAGATCTATATTAAAAGTGGAGGCTAGTGTTGCACATCTGTAACCCCAACACTCATGATGCTGAGCCAAGAGTTCAAGACCAACCTGAAATGAACAGTGAAAGTCAATCTCTAAATAAACAAGGGTGCAGGGTACAAGTCAGTGGCAGACTATTTGCTTAGCATACAAGGGTACTGAACTTGATCCCCAAAACGTAGGAGGTAAAAGTGAAAAATGACAATATGAAAACGTCTGTGTAATGAAACAAAATTAAGGCATGACTCTTAAATCAGTCACAAGAGCCATTATTAAATGCACCATAAAACCGTGTTCCCTGAAATATAGGCTTGCCTGGTTCAGACTCATGAGCGCCACTAGTGAGGAAGCGCTCCAGAGTTAGACAGAGCAACAGTGACATCTGCTGCCAGGGACTTATTTTGAAAGTGGCCAATTGCAGCATTTGCAAGCAGAGTCCTGCCAAACCACTGACTTGAGCTGATGAGTCAGCAGCCGGGAACTCCTGTTTGTAATTTATGCTATTAGGTTTTCCAAGGCAAACACAGAACATGGGAAAATGAGAATGTTTGAAAATGTAACTAAAACAAACAAAGCCAACGGAGACTGAGATGTAAGTGATGAGAAAAAGACCTCATTTTGTCCTTCCCCACCATGTTCCCCTCTGGCTAAGTATATTAAAATTAATTCTGCAGTTGTTAGCAAACATGAACTTGTTTTTGGTGAAAAGGATTCATTTAACCCTTGCCAGCTACCATGGATTCCAGCGCCATGCCCAGGCCAAAAAGCAAAAAGTCCAGAGATCAAAGGAGATTATGCATAAAAATTTAGGGTAACCCTTACTTTGGAAACCACTTCCTAATTATCTGTCTACCTTGGTTATTCGTCCTTCAACATCTGGTGACCCTTGGGCAATTTCTTTAACTTTTCTGAAAGCTGATGAACATAAGGTTTGAATTAGGCTTCACATTTAAAATAATAACTGCCAGTATAAAATGTTCACTGTAACTCAATTCTGTAAAGCAAAAGATAAGAGAGAAAGGGGAGTTAAATGTTTAATTATAAAAAGTACAAATGATCATGAATTCAGTTACTGTGAAAGCCAGTGAGCACGACCAATATTTTCACTGAAGAACTCCTGAGTTTGGACTTCTATTCAAAGATTTCTACCACACGTTGTTGTCGTAAATAAATAAAAATAAAGTAAAAGTAAAAATGTATAAACGAAAACCGGGGGTGGAATGTTTTCCCTCAGGGTGTTTTTCCCTGCTAGGGTTCCACACCTCGCTTCCCCAGATATCTTCTGGATATCTTGGCAGAAACACAACCCAGCCACACACTTTCTTATACTGAGACTCTTACACAAAAGAGCATACAACTGGTGTTTTTACCCTGCTAGGGTTCCACACCTCAGTGCCCCAGATATCTTCTGGATATCTTGGCATAAACTCAGCCCAGCCACACTTACTTAAATTGAGACTCTTTCTTAAAAAAAAAAAAACACACTCATTTAGCATTAAAGCAATCCAGCGTCTAGATTTGGCAGATCCACATTACACTGTCCTAATCCCAGTTCCCAAATTACTCATCCCTGCACCTTTTATTTACCAAGTCTCCAGCTTCTTCTCCCCCTGGTACTCTAACTCCTCTCAGTTCCCCATCGTCTCCCCAACTCCCTCTCTTCTTCCTCCTGGCTTCCTTCTCTAACCCCTCCTCCTTCAACTGTCAATCCTCACCCCCCCCTCCTCAGGTTCCACTCGCTCAACTGTCTCCAACTGTCAACTGTCAACCTAACCTCTGAATCTAATCCCCCTCTCACTCCCAACTCCTACCTCTGCCCAAATCTCACGCTCTTGCCTTTATTTAACAAATTCAGAGAAAACCCCAAGGCAAACCACAACATTTCCCCCTTTTTGTCCAGTTAAAAAACTTTTTCCTATACATAGGTGAACTAAGCATCATTATTACCATTCTGCAATTTATAAAACCAACAATACGCTGATCACCCAGTCCATCAATTTTGTTCATTAACCATGTCATCTATACTAAAAACTATACTTGACTATATCCTGGTTCTAGATCCTATGCCACCCTAAAACTACTCTAACAGATTTATCATCTTTCTCAATACTAAACCATTCGGGTTGTCTATGAGACTACTAGTCTCCAACCACATCAGAAATCCAAGAATGATTAATATTACCTGAAAACATAGGAAGCACAAAACATGGCTTCCTATAAAGACTGCTGATCACCTGGACAGTCCCCTTATTCCTTAATATGCTGGAGCATCAGTCTTCAGCCTTCTGGCCCAGGATCATCTGACAGACCTTATCAATGCAGATTTTGAAGGGCTGATCACCCTGCCTCGGCAGAGATTATCAGTCGACTATTCTGCATAATTTGTCCCTTTCTGGACAGTGTCTTGTCTGTAGATGAATTGAAGCAATTTGCTCAGTGGCTAAGTTACCACGATTTGAGCAACTCCATTGATGCTCAAGTTCTTCTTCGAGTCTAAGGGCCCTGTCAGGGGCAGACAAGTCTCTAGTAAAATGATCTAGATGAAGAAATGTCCATAAACAGGTTATTCTTTGGACTTCTGATGCCCTTGAAGATTTCCCTATCTACATAGGCGTTTCTGAACTGTTAAGCATAGAGTAAATTGGCCCTCTCTAATCAAGTATTTACAAAACCCATCTAAACTGACTTAGAACCATAACCTTGCCATCTGACCCTTAGCTGGTACTGGTTAATCAACTAAAATAATGTATAACAGCAGTTATAGGACCGGTCTAAGACTTGTATTCTTAGATGCATAGTGGAGGCACAATGCCCATGTTAAAGTAGCAATATTAATCTCAATTATAAATCAACAAGAAAGTATACCATTGAAACCTCGCATTTGTGTAAAATGCATTCTATACCAATGAAAAGATTACAGCTTCAACTTTGTATCAATTACAAACATTTCTATCAATGTAAAATATATGTAAAATTTTGTTTAAGAGTAAGTTTTGCCAATCTATCTGTTTGTCTATTTCTCTAATTTCTATGTATTACTATATCTAAGAAGGATACAAAAAGGAAAGGAAAAGTAGCAATCCCTGAGTTTACATTCTCTAGTTTCCCCTGCCCAAAGCTACATTTGTATTGTATCCTTAAAAGAAAACTTATCCAGTTCTTAAAATAAACAGAACCATCCACCCCAACATAAGGAAATGGACGACGATCTTCCTTGTCTGCTTCTTAGCTGGATTGGGGCGAAGAATTCCCCTTCTGGGGCCCAAGGGTATTAGGAAAAGTTGGCTTTGTCGAAGTAGAGCTAGCCGGGATTTGCCTGCCAGTCATTCTGTGCTGAGAAAGTTCATCGCTTAGCTGACATCTTGACTATGACAGTCTGAAGGGCTGGATAAGTAAGATGTCCATTCTGGGAAAGTTCTGAAAGCAGGCCTTTAAATCAAGCATCTTCAGTGTAATTAAGGGAGAATCAAACACGAAGTTGGACTGGAAAGTCCCGGAATCTCAGCATCCCAGAGTGTGTATCATTTCAGAGCTATCTTTCTCTTCCTTCATCCTGCAGCACACAAAACTTTACAAGCATTATATAGTTCTATAAGCATTTTCAAATGGGATAAGCAGGGTGCACAGTTTAGTAAATAAAGATCAAAAAAAAAAAATGACTACCTTTTTTCAGGTTAGGTTAATCATATAATCAAACCGTAACATAATTTTGTAATAAATACGTATTACAAGTTATGAGGAATTTGCACCCAAAATATCACTGGCTGTTTATAGACATTTCAGTCTCAGCCAATTCATACACGGAGACCTAAACAACCTCATATATACATCACCTATTTGTTGATCGTCTTAGTCTCCTTTTTTCTTCTGTGTTGCCAGGACTTCAGGAGGTCTCCCCCTGTCATTTCTGATTTTTATCAGCTTGGAAGGAACCCACAGCTTTTCTTCTCCTGTAGAAACATAGGCATAACCCTTCCCCAGCGTAACACATTTCCCATTTTCCATTCTGACGTCAGAATATCCTTAATATAAACAGGCTGGTTTAGTTCAGTAGTCTTTTCCACAATCCAATGTCTTTCAGCAGCTGTGCTGTTTTGTTCATCAACATTTAAAAAATTTAAGGTTAATAAAGCACTATGTATCCTATCTCTGGGAGTTTTTTGACCCTTTTGCCTGTTAAGCATCTCCTTTAGACTTGATTAGATCTCTCCACAATCGCTTGTCCTGTAGGATTGTGTGGTATACCTGTAACATGTTTTATATTATAATAGTCAAAGAAGCGCTTAATCTTGTTAGAGATATATGCTGGACCATTGTCCGTTTTAATTTGTATGGGTATTCCCATTATAGCCATAACTTCTAACAAATGTGTAATTACAGAATCGGCCTTTTCTGACGTTAAGGCAGTTGCCCATTGAAATCCTGAATATGTATCTATAGTATGATGTATGTATTTCAGCTTACCAAACTCTTTAAAATGGAGAACATCCATTTGCCAAATTTCATTTCTTTGGGTACCCTTAGGGTTAGTTCCTGTAGGCAATGGAGTTTGATTATATAACGAGCAGGTAGGACATTGCCTCACAATCTCTTTGGCTTGTTGCCAAGTGATAGAAAATTTTTTCTTTAAGCCTTTGCTGTTAACATGGTGTTTTTTATGAAATTCTGAAACATCTAGTACACTTCCTATCAGTAGCTGGTCAATTTCATTATTACCTTGTGTCAGAGGGCCTGGCAGACCTGTATGGGATCTTATGTGTGTTATATATAGTGGGTAACTCCTATTTCTGATTTTTTGTTGTAGCTGAATAAATAGTGATGTCAATTCGAATCATCCTGAATAAGTTCAGCAGTCTCTATGTGCAAAACAACCCTTTCTGCATATTGAGAGTCAGTTACTATATTAAGAGGCTCTCGAAAATCTGACAACACCATGAGTATTGCATACAGTTCAGATTTTGAACTGACTTATAGGGACTCTCAGTCACCTTGTTTACATTTTCCGATTTATATCCTGCCTTCCCTGACTTACTGGCATCAGTGTAAAATGTAGGGGCTCCAGATATTGAGTTCCTTTACTATGAGGGAGGATCCAGTTAGTTCGTTTTATGAACTGAAGTCTTTTGCTTTTAGGGTATTTGTTGTTAATGTCTCCCTAAGAAGTTACTGCATGCTCTTTGCCAATGTTCATTTTGTACCCACAAAAGAGTTAATTTCTGCATTAGTAAAAGGTACCACAATTTCAGCGGATCCATTCCAACTAATTGTCAAGTCTCAATTTTCCTTTAAGTATCAATTCAGAGACCTTCTCAATGTAGGTTTTCAGTTTCTTACTCTGTTTATGTGCTAAAATATCCATTCTAAGATATAATCTTCCCTTTGCATGAGAATTCCTGTGGGGAATGAGTAGAGGGCAAGATGACTAATATGCAGGCCATCTTTGGATCAATACGATCCAGATGTGCGTCCTGCAGTTTCCTTTCTACCAAAGCTAGCTCTTTCTCAGCCTCAGCTGATAGTTTCCTTGGGCTATTTAATTCTTTATCGCCTTGTAGTGTTTGAAATAAATTGCTCAACTCTTGAGTGGTCAAGCCAATCACAGGCCTCAACCAGTTAATGTCTCCAAGTAGTTTCTGAAAATCATTAATGTCCTTAATTTGCTTCTTTTGATTTGCACCTTTTGGCCTAATTCTTTGTACACTTATTTTATACCCTAGATAATTAATAGAATCCCTCTTTGTATTTTCTCAGGGCGATTCGTAATCCCCAGCATGGTAATGTTTTTTTACTTCATCAAACATTCTTTCCAGGATATTTATATCTGAATCAGACAATAAAATGTCATCCATGTAATGATAAATAATAGATTGGGGAAATTTTTTTAATTATATCTAATGGCTGCTGTACAAAATATTGACACAAGGTTGGGCTATTTAACATTCCTTGTGGAAGGACTTTCCATTGATATCTTTTATGGGAATGACCTCTATTAAGGGTAGGCACCGAAAAGGCAAACCTTTCCTTATCGCCTTCATGTAGAGGAATAGTGAAAAAGCAATCTTTTAAGTCAATCACTATAATAGGCCCCCCTAGGCAACAAAGAAGGCAGTGGGATCCCAGGCTGCATGGAACCCATCGGCTGAATAATCTTATTAATTGCTCTGAGATCTGTCAATACCTCCATTTGCCAGACTGTTTTTAATGACAAATACTGGAGAATTCCAAGGGCTGGTGGACTCCTCTATATGCTGAGCCTCCAGCTGCTCCTGGACTAGCTGCTCTAATGCCTGTAGTTTTTCTTTTGTCATGGACCACTGATCAATCCAGATGGGTTGGTCAGTCAGCCACCTTAGTGGCAAGGCTGTTGTTGTTTTAACAGCAGTGGCTCCTTGGGGTAGCACTAAATTGTCAGCCTCTGCTGTATCTTGCTTATGGACAGCTTGGACAGTCTCTAACTGTCCTTGATAACATTCCCTGACTAATTTAAAGTTTTTATTAGGAGTCTGATGAATTTTAGGGCCAGAACCTGAAACTGAGGGGATATTAATTTGAGTTTTCCACTGCTGTAGTAGATTTCTTCCGCATAAATTAATGGCTATATCAGCCACGATGGCCTTAATTTTCCTACCTGACCTTCTGGTCCCATACATTTAAGCCACCTGATGCTTTGTTTTATTTGGGATAAAGTGCCAACACCTTGAAACTGCATATCCACTCCTTGAAGTGGCCAACTAATGGGCCAAGATTTTGGAGAGATGATGGTAACATCTGCTCCAGTGTCAACCATTCCATCAATTTCGATATTATCTACCAGTATTTTTAGTTTTGGCCTTTGGTCCTCTATAGACGTTAGCCAAAATATTCGTTTTGAAGTCTTGTTGTTTAATCGTTCTGAGGAGGAGAACTCTCCCTGCCTGGTATTGGGGCCTGTAGAGGCCCCTTGGGAGTTTTTTTTTTGTCAGGATGCGGTCCCATCTGTCTGTTGTTGCTGTACACTTCCTAGTCAAATGTCCATATCTGCCACATCTTTGACACATTCTAGGAGGCACAGTCCCCTTTTTGTATCACTTTGGTTTTTATTACAGTAATATCTGAGATGGCCCTGCTTTTCACCACAATTAAAACATTTGAAATCTTGGGTCATCTCTAGCTGTCCAGTGGCAGCTTCTCCTATCAAAGTAGTATCAGGAGAACAAGATCCAACATCAGCTGTATATCTAATCCACTCATCTATTGGTGCGGACCTTGCCTTTAGTGGTCTAATTACTTCCCTGCATTTGGTATTTGCATTTTCAAAGGCTAAAGACTCAATTATCGCCTTTCTTGCCGCTGAATCTGATACACTCCTTTCCACAGCTGAGGTAAGCCTTTGTAAAAAGTCAGGGAAGGTTTCTTTAGGACCTTGTATGACTTGAGTGAATGTTTCAAGTCTTTTCCCTGATTCTGCGACTTTGTCCCAGGCCTTTAAGGCTGACAATCGACACCATGACAGAGTTTCTTCGTCATATATAGCCTGCACCTCTACTTCAGCAAAGCGGCCTTCACCAACAGTTGATCTGTGGAAATCTCTCTGCCCTAGCTCTATTTTGTCTTGCTATCTCCCCTCACTTCTTCTCTCCACCATGAAATCCATACCAAATTTTCAGCAGGCTCTAGAATTGCTCTTACCATATCTTTCCAGTCTTGGGGATTACTCTATTTTTAATAGCCCAAGAAATTAAGATTTGTTTTACAAATGGCTAATGCATTCCAAAAATTAGTTACACTTTCCTTAAATTTCCTTAATTCTAATACATCCATGGGTTGCCATTCAAATTCTTCATAACCCTGTGGATGATCATCGTTTGAGGCCTTTGTTGCACACTAACTGGATAGACTAAAGTTTGTTTCCTAAAACCTTAGGTTGGCTTTCTTAATTTTATCTTCTGTCTCTACCTGAGTTTTTTCTTTAGTTGTAATTTTAAATTCCTCTCTTAAAGTCTGTATCCGTGCTTCATATTTCTCTTTCTGTCTTTCCCCTGTTCTTTGAGTTCCTGAATTCTCTGTTCAAGGTTTTGCTTCCACACTTTGAATTTTTTCTTTATATTGTACTTCTAATAATTTGTTATCCATTATCTTTTGATTGATTAATTTTAAAAGTTATTCTCTAAGTCTTGCTTCCAAACCTCATTACTTTCTCTCTGCTGTTCAGTATGATCTGTGAGCTGTTGTATGTTCTGTTCTAACATCCTTTCTAGTTTCTGTCTATCACTTTCATTTTCATCTTTCTGTCTCTTATTCTGATCTATAATTTTCTGTGTCTTCAATTCTAGTGTTCCTTCTAGGCTACATTGCCAAGATTTAATTTTCTCTTTCTGTTGTTCATGTTGTTCCATAATTACCTGTATCTTCTGTTCTAAGGCTAGAAATTTGCTATTTAGGGCTGTGTGCTGTTGTATGTTCTGTTCTAACATCCTTTCTAGTTCCTGTCTATCACTTTCATTTTCATCTTTCTGTCTCTTATTCTGATCTATAATTTTCTGTGTCTTCAATTCTAGTGTTCCTTCTAGGCTATATTGCCAAGATTTAATTTCTCTTTCTGTTGTTCATGTTGTTCCATAATTACCTGTATCTTCTGTTCTAAAGCTAGAAATTTGTTATTTAGGGCCCTGTCTTTTGAGAAGATATAGTAAATCAGAAGAATGAATATTGCAATACTGGTAAATGATAAAGTGTCTTTTTCCTCAAAATACTCAACTGTCAGACCATTCAAAAATATCATTCCATAAGGCCCAAAAGATATTCATTATGTTTCTCATCTTTTAAGTATCATAAAGTTATATATCTCTTACATCAAAGTAGTATCTGATCTGAAGCCCCTTGTACCTTTTTCTCCCTCTGCTTCAGAATACGTGCAGTCCTCTCGATTCTTCTTCAGACCCGTCAATTCCCAATCCACTAGTACTCCTGCCTATTCTGGGGTTGAGAGGGAAGTAAACTTTTATCTCAGGTTAGTTGAGTTCTAATGGTTTAGTTGGGCGCCATAAGTTGTCGTAAATAAATAAAAATAAAGTAAAAGTAAAAATGTATAAACGAAAACCGGGGGTGGAATGTTTTCCCTCAGGGTGTTTTTTCCTGCTAGGGTTCCACACTGCTTCCCCAGATATCTTCTGGATATCTTGGCAGAAACACAACCCAGCCACACACTTTCTTATACTGAGACTCTTACACAAAAGAGCATACAACTGGTGTTTTTACCCTGCTAGGGTTCCACACCTCAGTGCCCCAGATATCTGCTGGATATCTTGGCATAAACTCAGCCCAGCCACACTTACTTAAATTGAGACTCTTTCTTAAAAAAAAACACACTCATTTAGCATTAAAGCAATCCAGCGTCTAGATTTGGCAGATCCACATTACACTGTCCTAATCCCAGTTCCCAAATTACTCATCCCTGCACCTTTTATTTACCAAGTCTCCAGCTTTTTCTCCCCTGGTACCTCTAACTCCTCTCAGTTCCCCATCGTCTCCCCAACTCCCCTCTTCTTCCTCCTGGCTTCCTTCTCTAACCCTCCTCCCTCAACTGTCAATCCTCACCCCCTCCTCAGGTTCCACTCGCTCAACTGTCTCCAACTGTCAACTGTCAACCTAACCTCTGAATCTAATCCCCCTCTCACTCCCAACTCCTACCTCTGCCCAAATCTCACGCTCTTGCCTTTATTTAACAAATTCAGAGAAAACCCCAAGGCAAACCACAACACACGTAATGTGGCATCTTGAGCAAATTACACTTCTCTAGGCCTCATTTTCCTGTGCTGTAAAAATGCAAAGATTGGACTGTATGCATAATGGCAGATGGACTGCTTGCTTATGAGTTCGTCTCATAGCTACATGCAGACTCCACCAGCTGGGTCTGTTGTGGAGAACAGGAGTATGGAGTCTCCATGTGCACCTCACACATGTTCTGGTCTACTATGGAGGACAGAAACATGGAGTCTCCATGTGCACCTCACAGATGTTATTGCCTCTGGAAGGATGATCTTCTTCTTTCTTTTTTTTTGCAGTGGTTGATTCTGTTATTAGCTATTCATTTAGTACAAACTGTGACTTCCCTCTACAAGATGCTCAACAAATATTATTTCTGGTTTTCACATTATTTCAAAGACAAGAAAAACGAGCCTCGGAGAATATAAGAAATTCCCCAGAGTCAGAAAACACAGAGCCAATAAGTAAGGTAATTTTCTGTCACTCCCTGTCATAAATTATCTTATTTCTTGTATTTTGGACCATAGCCTAGCCCTCCTAAAACATAAAAGCCATATATTACAGCATCACTGTACCTTGTCTGCCAGCACCATAATATACACATGTGCCTGCACAAAGGAAATACAGCTGTTCAGGCATGAAACCTGAAGCGACAGTACAGAGTCTCTGCTTTTTCTTTCAGAAATCAGACTAAATGGGTAGTTCTTTAAAAATTAAAAGTACTAAATGATAGAACAAATGATATATAAAAGTCATATTCAACTTAAAATATTTTTACTGACTAAATGCAGAATGGCATGGAAACCAAGGTTGGAAAAAATCCAAATGCACAGGTCACTATGTGTTGCATCAATTTGGATGTCTAGACGATGTCTGCTACAATGTTCAGACTTGTACGTGGTACAAGTGAACACTCAATAAGTACTAGCTGATGGTACTGGCTTATAAATAATATGAACAAGGAATTCATACTAAGAACAATGTTGCTGAGCTTTCCTTAATTGGAGGCATTGCCTCAGATTTAGCCATGCTTTAGTTCATAGTCTCTGTGTAGAGCAGAAAACAAACACTCTAACTTTCCATTATAGAACACTCGTGTCTTCCCATCAGATAGCAAAACCATGAGCAGCCTTCAAAAGTGGTTAATAGCTGCAGATTTGCTCACTGATGTTTTCAGTGATAGAACATTGCCTAAGAGAATCTCATTAAAAAAAAAAACAGATACAAGAATGGATCCATAGAAGAAAAATGAGTGCTAGCAGTCAAATTAGATTTCATATCAAAGTCCTGTGTGTTTCTTTATTACCTAGTTGATTCATCTCTGTTATAAGCATTTGTTCTTCATTTGAGGATAAATTCTCCAGTGACCCATCAGGAGGAACATACTTACAAATCAGTCTAGTTTTAAAAGGCAGGTAAGTGACGCTAGAGAGATGGCTCAGTTAGGAGCACTTGTTCTTGTGACATACCTGGGTTCAGTTCCCAGTATGTACATGACTGCTTACAGCTGCTGGCTGTAACTAGTTTTATGGACTCCTATGCCCTCTTCTGGGCATCAGGCACATGTGTGGTGCACCAACATACATGCAGACAACCACACATACACACATAACGAAAATAACAATCATTTTTAAATTTAAAAAAATAGATATGATTGGTTGGGTGTAGGCATATAAATAAATTAAAATACAAAAATCACAAAACATATGTATACTGTGAACAAGGGAAGTCATTTCTTTCATGGGAAGGATACTGAGAGATCAAAGATCAGAAAGACATAGAAGCACAAGAGGGAATTAGAGATACTAATTTATATGTTGTTTCCATAATATTAAAATAATAAAATTATAAACCTGAAATATAGACTCACGTGTACATAAAATAGGTCTACAAAGACAACAGTCAGCAATTACTGAGAAGGAATACTAAATAACCTTGCGAAGCAAAGTCCTACATTATATTTTATGACTAGTGTTCGCCACCAGTACCTTTCCAGGGTGTGAAGGCACACCATGATATCATGCACTGCTTCTGAACAAGGAAGTTCTGCACAGTGCTGCTCGACACTCTCTCCATGACTCAGTCTGTTTGTGGAGTGAGCTGTGGCTGCGGTCATACTCAGCCAGCCAAGACAATGTTTCCAGAGTGTAATTGTTCTGGACATCAAGGCACTTTACAACATGTTCCCATTGCCTTTTGATACGTTGTGGCCAGGAGACTGCTGAGAAAATATTATTCACCAGAATTAGACCGGACTAATTAGCTGGCTGGTTATTACGTCGCACGTCAGCTCAAGTCATGTCTGCAACTGAACTCACCAGATGTTTCCAATTTCTCTACCTCCTGAGCTACAAGTTGAACTTTTTTCCTGGCTTTGAAATATTTTAAACAAATAACTTTCTGGGATGTCTCATGAAACTTAAATAATAAGATCCCAGGTAGTATCATAATAAGAGTCCAGACTCTCTTGAGCTGCCACAGGCCTGACCCACCATTCTTTTGATGAGGTTTTCACTCAGGAGTCTCATTCCTATCTAGAAATTTTCATCAAGCTGACACACTTTAAAAAAAATCACTCAATTCTAAAGCTACCATACATATTCTGCTGAAGTATTAAGTTAAATGCATGTTTCAAGCAATTAAGCTCTTAACATGCACAAAAGTCACCAATTTATACACCTTTCAAATAAGTAATATGTTTTAGAAATATACCCAAAGGTTTTGCACATACTTAAAAAGAAACATACGTGCAGCCATTTTTTTTCTTTTTTTTCTTTTTGTATTGGTTATTTTATTTATTTACATTTCAAATGTTATCCCCTTCCCAGTTTCTTCTCCATAAGCCTATCCCCTTCCCTATTCCCCACTGCCTCTGTGAGGGTGCTCCCCCACTCCCACTTCAATGGCCTAGCATTCCCCCAGCCTTCTTGGCAGCAGCAATAGTGTCTGGGTTTGACGTCAGCAGATGGGATGCATCCCTAGGTGGAACAGCCTCTAGATGGCCTTTCCTTCGGTTTCTGCTCCATTCTTTATCCCTGCATTTCCTTTTGACAGGAGGAATTCTGGATTAATATTTTTTGAGGTGAGTGGATGGCCCCATCCCTCAACTGAGGCCCATGCCTATCGACTGGATATGGTCTCTACAGATTCTCTCTCCCTTCTGTTGGGTATTTCAGCTAATGCCCTCCCTGTTGGGCCCTGGAAACCTCTTGGATCTCTGGCATCTGAAACTTTCTAGTGTCTACCCCCAGCTCCCCCTCCCCCACTGCTACACACCTACTTTCAAATTCCTGACCCCTCTCTACTTGTTTGTCTTCCTTCCTCATTAGACTGAGATGTTTAAGGCTAAGATGCTGTTTTCATTTGCCAAGAGAATGATTCTAACCAGCACCTTACATTCATCTTTGCTAAAAGATGGTTTTTCAAAAAACAGGGACTTATTATTTAGTAAAACAATTTATTTCTATTAAAAAGAAATGCATACTTACACAATATCTGATTTATATTTCTCTATTGCATTAGAGTGATGAAAGCCCACAAAACTACATATGTGATAAATAAAATGAAAGTTTTATTACACAACTGAATTATTGCTAAGAGTCTGAAAAGTAGAGTAAATCTTGCAGCTGAAAGTTTTCTGAAGATCTCCCGAGTCTCTGGAGCCATATCAAGGTTCACTGGAGATAGGAAACTGTAAATTGTTGTCTTTAAGCAGGTGAATGCAGGCACAGAGAAGGCAAGGCCTGTGATTGGGCAGTGAAAAAGTAAGATGGGCACAGAGTTTGGAAGAGAAGAGAGAGTGAGAGGAGAAAGAGGGGGAAGAATCAAGATGGAGGCAGAGAGGGACAACCCAGAACCATGTGGCCTTAAATGACCACAGGTACTTATGAATATTTCATAAAGGATGGATTTTTATAGGACAACTGTCTTATCTAGGTGGGCAGTTTATATTACTATCAATTGTGAGTTTAGTGTGCAGACATTTTGTGGAGTTTGAATTTACTGATATAAATCTGATTGTTAAATTACAAGCTTATTGTATTTTGATTTTAACGGATTACTGGGAATTGTGGCTATAACCATAGGGGGCGGAAGTTGGGAATGTAAGCAGAGTCCACAGCTAGAGAGCCTGGAGATAGGAGAATACAGAGAGATATGCAGACTCTGTATGGAGCAGGCGTGGCTGCATTCCGCCTTGGGAACTGGATGGATGGCGAGATTGCTGCCTGGTTTAGAAAGTAGCAGGCAGCAGTGTGGGATGGAGAGTGGGAGCTTGGTGATTCGGGTGGGATGCTTTGCTGATTAAGATAGAAGATACCTCACAGATCCCATGTGGCCCACCTGAGCCGCACTAGCATGGGAAGGTAGATTCCTTTTTATTATGTACCGGGACTGGTGGGAACGTCTTAGACAAGAATCTATTAAAAGTTTAATATTATCAGTCTGAGAGTTTTATCTTCCAAGTCAAAAGGGTAATGCCACTGAGTCAGTCTTGCGGACTCAAGTGACTCAAGCAGGGAACCTTGAAACAAAGGAACAGAGGGGAAGTCTTTGCTCTAAGACTCTAGGCCCCCTGCTGTGAAAAGAAATGGTCTGCTTTAGGTCAAAGAGCTAAGAATGTGGCTTAATTCAAAGACTGGTTTATTTGCATTTAGAATAGACTTATATACAGAGTTTGTTCATATCTCACTGGGAATTTCCACCCATGATTCAGGACTGAGGTAGAAAAAAATAAAAGTCTGAAGCACCAGCAGAGTACATCAAAGACATATATTATAAAAGTTACCAGTGAGCTGAGCGGAGGTCTGAAGGTCCAGAAAGAGAGTTTAACAGATAGATGGTGTATTTTTGTCTGCAAGAGGCCCATATTATTTCTAACATGGACTCCACGGGAATTTTGGGTTGATTTCCTGGCATGACAGATTACAGAAGCCTAAAATATACTCATACAGTATTGTTTAGTTTACTTCACTTTTTAAAATTGTTTTAATTTTCAAAATGGGTGTGGTTTTTGGGTTTTGTGTTAATATTATTTCTCTGGGAGAGAATACAAGATACAAGCTTTTCTGGTTGCCGACTAAAGGTTGTACTAATTTGGGAAAAAGGTTTCGTCTTTGCATATTTAGAAAATGTGATTAGGTTCTAGATACCTTCCAGAGCTATACAGATCAAATAGATTCAAGAAAGTAAGAAAAAAATCATCCTAACCAGTCTGTACACCCTATACAGACTGATACAATCCATACAGATATCTTGGAGATACTAAAATTTTGTTTTGAGATTTATGTATTTCAGAATTACAGCTTTGATAAGTCTCATTGTCAGACATGCAGAACTGACCTGCTTTAACTCCTGATCTCAGGGACTTTCAGCCAGATCTAGTCAGGACAGACATCATAGACGACAAAAATCATTGGGTGGTCTTCTTACAGCCAAACAACTCCACCACTTTCCCTACCCTCCTTCAAGATATCTCAATGCCCATATTCAGCCTGAAGGAGTTAGGAAGAGTCACCAACCCAGTGTCTTGAACTTGTGGTCTGAAGGTGATTATTCTGAGGTTGTCTTTCTGGGGAATTTAGAAATGGTCATAATTTAACAGGAAAAATTTAGCTAGAATTAATTGTGCAGCCATAATATCATTTGGTAGAAATCATTATATTTGTTACTAAGTTGAAATTATAATCACTCACATAGGTACAGAATTTATTTGATACAAATTTAAAGTTTTCATTGGTATGAATTTCTTATTGATATAAAATTGAGGTTGATATTGTTACTTTCATAAGGGCATTGTGCCTATACAACACGTTTAAGAACACAAAGCTTAGACCCAGTCCTATAACTGCTTTTATTACTGAGCCGAGATGATTAAACATATGAGTAAAGGGCCAGATAGCAAATCCATGGCTCTGAGTTTACTGTTAGGGAGTTTTCAAGATAATTTATTAGAAATAGCTAAGAGTACTTAATGGATAACAATCCAGATTACATAGATAGATGGTTTTCAAAAATGTCAGAAATCCACAAAATGTGATATTTAGTGTTATTTATTCTTTTGTTGTTGAGACATAGCTGCTCCTAGCAGCTCCCCTTTTGTGGATTCAGAGAAGAAATTGAGTGTCTCTACATCCAGGTGAGGTAATAAATTTTGGCTAGATAACCACTAGTCAGAAATTGCCTATTTCATCTACAGACAAAATACTGTCTGGAAAAGAACACACAGAATAATCGACTGATTATCTCTGCCAAGTCAGAGTAATCAGTCCTTCAGAATTCTGTGTTACAAAGGTCTGTCAGAAGATATTGAGCCAGAAGGCTGAAGACTGATGCTTTTGTTTGTTGCTAACAGGTGATTGTATATGTAGACAGTTGTTTCTACAATTTGTCTCAGTTCTGGAAGCCGAGTTAGGCTTTCTATATTTTCAGATAGTATTGGTTATTCTCAGATTTCTGATGGGACTGTAGACTAATTACAGTCTCATAGCACTGCCAGAGTATTTAACATTGAGAATACATATTTAGTTATATAGTTCTCAGATAGTATACAAGCTAGCTAAGACATAACACATAGATTTTAAGCCTTTCTTAAGCTAACATAAATAACAGAATGTACTATTTAATTGACAAAAATAGTGGACTGGTTGTTTGGTATTTTATACTTTATAATTACGGAATGATAATAGTTGTGCTCAGCTTGCATTTGAGAGAAAAGTTCTTCTCTAATTAGACAGAGAGTGTGAAGTGTAGATTGTTGTCTTTAAGCAGGTGAAGGCAGCCACAAGATAAGGCAAGGCCTGTGATTGAGCAGTGAAAAAGTAAGATGGGCACGGAGTTTAGAAGGGAGGAGAGAGAAGAAAGAGGGAAAAGTACCAAGATAGAGGCAGAGAGGAACAACCCAGATCCATGTGGCCTTAAATGGTAACCGATAGTTATGAATATTTCATAAGGGATGAATTTTTATAGGACAATTGTCTTATCTAGGTGGGCAGTTTATATCATTATCAATTGATTTGTGAGTTTAATGTGCAGACATTTTGTGGAGTTTGAATTTACTGATATAAATCTGATTGTTAAATTACAAGCTTGATGAGTTTTGGTTTTAATGGATTACTGGAAGTTCTGACTATAACCATACGGGGCAGATGCTGGGGATGTGAGCAGAGTCCGCAGCAAGAGGCTGCAAGATGGGCAGACTCTGTATGGACATGGCATGGCGGCATTCCACCTTGGGAACTAGATGGATGGTGAGATTGCTGCCTGGCTCAGAAAGGAGCTGGCAGCAGTGTGGGATGGAGATTGGAAGCTTGGTTGGGATGCTTTGCTGATTAAGATGAAGATACTCACAGATCCCATGTGGCCCACCTGAGCCAGCACTACCGTGGGATGGTAGATTCCTTTTTATTATTTACCACTACAGGAAGCAAATACGGCCTTCAAGCCAGCTCTCATAACTTCTGGGGAGGCTGTCTTGCTATTGCAGTATTTAGGTGAAAGCTTTGGTACCAGTCTTGGAACATAGAAATCCACCCCCAAGTTACCATCCACCATCTGTTAGAGCCCCATGGGTTACTGCCTTACTACCCTCTTAACAAGCCTGCCCTCTCCAGAGCATTTCCAGGAAACAAAATGGAACCTTTCCGCCTCTCTGCTCTCTGCACAGCCCATTACTTTCTATCCTGATGGCAACCACCCTTCCAAATATGCAGCCAAAACACTTTTCTGTGCTCTCACATGCACTCTATTTCACAAGTTACACAAATCCCTCCTTATTTTTGAGGTTTAAATTTCTAGAATAAAAGCCAAGTTTTGTTCTCTCACTGAGCTACATCTATCCCTTGAGAGATTTAAACCAAATGTTTAAATAGGAAGATAAAAAGAAAAATACAGCTTGTTCCTCATAAACTAAGTTACTCTCACACCAAATGGTTCAGGTCTCCTTTCCAGCTCATCCATCACTGGCCTCTGGTCTTTCCTGTTTCTACTTCACTGTCATTGTAATTCTACTCCATCTTTCCCTGTCCCTGGGCCTTATCAGCTTACACCTGAATTATTACCACAGCCTCTCTGCACTTCTAAATCATGCTGTCCCTCTTTTCTTCTAGGAGAGCTTTTACCATACCTCTGTATACTCTTCCACAGGCTATCACAGAAAATTAAAATTCATCTGCTCACTTGAAAACTATTCATGTAAGTTGCTTCAGTCTAACTTGATTTGACCTAGTTCCCAACATTCGGCCTTTTCCCCAAGGAGAACCATCACTGATTTGTCCCCTCTCGTATTCCTTACAAATTTATGTAGCATTTCTTTACTTCACATGGTTACTATCATTTTCTCATCTTATATAAAATCTATCCAACTTTTAGAACCAATCTAGATACACCAATGAACCTAATCTCTCTCTGCTCCTGTACAATGTAGTTAAACCATAGATAATGAATTATCAACATTAGTATAAAATTCTCTTAATTATTAGGTACCTATTTCTTTCATTTTACTTTTTTGTCTGTTCCATTTGATGCAGACACCTTGAAGACGGGCTCCATGTCTTCTCATTGTATTCACCACAGACATAAATGTGATAGGCAACTCATGGGAATTATCTACCAACAGGGCACCTTCTCAAGACTACTTATTTCTTCTACCATCAGCATATACATGGCTACATGACATCTTTGCCCCAAGAAAAAGAAAAAAAACTTTTATAGTTATAGTTAATACAGAAATTCAAAATATAAAAATAAAGAATAGAACTGATAATTTTCAAAATTAGGATGTAAAACAGTCATAAGTGTAAAATATAGAGTATAAAATAGATGTGTCAAAAGATAATAAAAATAAAATAATAAAAGGTAATAAAAAGATATTACCTTTCTTATTTAAGAAAAACATCATAAAATTATTTCTTTTATTTTTTATATCATACTATAATTACGTCATTCCTCTTCTTTCCTTTACACCTTCCCATATACCATTATTCTTTCAATTCATGACTTCTTTTGTCATTACTTTTCTTACATGAACATGTATATATATTTTAATGTCTCTCATTTGTAAAATAAGAGTGTGCAAGGAAATAATAAAATATAATATTTACACAGCATTACTCCCTTAGCAGAGCTTCAACCCTATCATATGCCCCTGTTTGCCCAAAATAGGAATAACAAGAATCTTGGCTATGCTGTTTACAATATACTGCCTTAGTGAGGGACAAGTAACTGTTCCAAATCAATAGTAGCATAAAGAACAGAGGGACATTCATGACCTAGAGGGAATAGGAAGCTGGAACCTTAATAAAACATAAATGTCTTCACTTAAAAATAATAATAAAAGAAGAAACAGAAAGAAAAAGTCAGTCCACAAACCATCTTGAAAAATGAGCAGACTAAACTTGTGCCTCTAGGTGAAGTAGCTGATCAGAGTAGAGTTTGAGCTACAAATTATTGATGATGATGATGATGATGATGATGATGGTGATGATGATGATGATGATGGCAACAACAATGAAAACAATAATAACAACAATAATAACAACATATAGCCAAATTTATTTCCTAGGAAATATCAAGTTTACTGAATCAATTGACCAAGTGATTAATTCTTAGTTGATCAACTCATAATAAAAAATTTCAGAAAGACTCAAGACTTGAAAACACAATTTCTAAATAGTCTTGAGACCATTTTAAGAAAGACAATAAAATTTAAGTTAGAATCTCATAGACCAAAAAATATCCCCTAGAAAAGTGTAATGGCAATGTCGTTTGTTTTACTAGATATGAATATAACCTCTACATACTGAACTGAAAGCATGCATGGTAACATAACACAATCACCAAGAGTAACAATACTATGGACAATTTTAAGATATTTATTCTTATACAAGCTAAGATGCATAGACTGTAGGAAAATGAGGAGTGACTTTAAGAGACTTTGCAAAACATATTTTATAAAATGTCATAAATCTATAAATTGCTATCATCATTGATAAATCCTCAAAAATATTACATGTATCATTACATGTTTGGATAATGATATTATGGCTTAAATGGCATAAAAACATAGTAGCGTGTATCAATCTAGAAAAAAGTTTTCAACTTATAAACAAAAACATCATATTCTCTTCTCCCCTTATTCCTCTCCTAATTTTCCCAGCAGCATTCATTCATCTTATGATACTGAGACAATGATGGAAACTTCTGGTCACTCGTTTCCACCTCCTGGGGTATCAGCTGAGACAGCTCATGATGAACTATTTGTCTGGGTATAAAATGTTCTAGTTGCACCCTCACTGCCAGCAATTTTTAAATATTTTTATTTATACCTTTTCCAGCAAACATATTATTAACTTTTTATACCTGAAGTTAACTGCCAATGTAAACAACAATTTATTTAATATAAATATTTTCTTATTCTTCTAAGTAAACGTAATGTTTGCTTACTGAGGAAATGTTCAGTGTGAAGCAGTAATTTATCAGCTGGAAAAATATCTTGTATTTTAAAAGTAGAATCTAAACTCACATCCAGGTTAACAATTAAACATTATAATATTGGTTGAGACTGCATATGGAAATACTACTCTTAAGTCATCAAAATATGTATCCATAACAGGAAGGATGGCTTGAGTCTCTCTTGGAAGGCGGAATGGACCAGTCCGGGAAGGCAAATGTAGGGAGGAAACTAGATGAGAAAGGGGATTGAGAGGGAGTGGGGGGGGGTTCGGGTGGGGGGGCAGGGGAGAATGGCCAGATGGCCATAAGAATGGAAAAAAATCTGCAATGGTGTGGGAGGCAAGGGGAGATAGGGAGCATCTCCAGGAAGAAACAGAGCCCTAGAATATAGGAGGTACCCAAGAATCAATGGAGATATACTTAGCTATGACTCACCGCATTAGGGATATGGATCCTGAGGATGCTATCTCCTGTGACCAAGTAGGAACCCCAGGGGAGGGATAGGGACACCAACCCACCCACAAAACTTTCAACCTAAAATGTATCCAGTTTAAAAGGAATGCAGAGAATAGAGATGGAACAAAGAGTGAGGAAACAGCCAGCCAGTAACCAGCTCAACTTAAGACCAAGATGCCAGAGTGAGGTGATACCCGGGGGTCCCCCATCTGCTCAGAGGAGAAGGGGAGGGTGAAGGAAAGAGGAGCTGTGGAAGGGGGGTGACCTGAAGGGAACAGTGAATGGGATATAAAATGAATAAGTAAAAAAATAATATTTTTAAAAGTGTCCATGAAATCTCAACAATATGACTGTTTAATAAGTTCTGAAAAATAATAATACTGATTGCCATGCCAATGTGGGTGGGAAAATCCCACAGGGACCCACCCCCTAAACCTATCAATGAACAAATACTGGTTGATGATTGCTGAGTAACATAAAATCGGTCTTCTCCAAGGACCAGCCCAATAATAAGTGGTCTGGATAAACATTTGTGTGTGTGTGCGTGTGTGTGTGTGTATGTGTGTGTGTTTGTGAATACATTTGTATTTATAGTAGTAAATTAGAGGAGTTGAGGCAATGAAATGATTTTTAAAAAAGAGAAAAGGGGGAAATAATATAAGTGCAGCACTTATGTATGAAATTTTCAAAGTAAATAAGATATATTTTAAATGAAAATTTCTTAAATTAGTAATTAACTAAATAATGCAGGCCTTGGTAGTACAGGCCTGAATTCAAAGCACTTGAGAGATTAAAGTAAGGAATTCATGGCCAGTTTGAGCTATATAATAAGGACCAGACTACCCATAAATTTTAGTAAAAACCCTGGCTCAAAAGTTAATTACCAAAAAAATCATTGACTTGAACAAAGAATACTGATGTACAGAGAATGAGATTGTGAATGAAGGAAAATTGTTTTGGGGCAGTGTTTAATATAACAGTAAATAACACATTAAGCCTCATTAAAACATGCAATTAATGCATATTAATAAAAACAAAAGGTAAAAATACAATTTATTTTACTATATACATTCTTTCCAGATAGAGGTTCTCCTTAAAAATTTACTCTTTAAAAATGAAAGAAGGAAGTTATTTCAGCTTTTTTTCCCCATTAATTAATTCATTTATTTACTTTATATCCTGGTTGCTGTCCTCCATTGCTCCCTCACACTGTCCCTCCCCTCGTCTCTCCCCCCTTCTCCTCTAAGATGCCCCTCCTGGGCATCCTGTGGCCCTGGCACATCAAGTCTCTTCAGGGTTAGGCACATCATCTCCCACTGAGATCAGACAAGGCAACTGAGCAAAGGGAAGAGATGCCACAATTGCTTTAGAAACACCCGCTGCTCAAGCTGTTGGAGGTCCCACATGAAGAACAAGCAGCACATCTGCTGTATATGGGGGAGGCAGGAGTGGCAGAGGGAGACTAGGTCCAACTCACGTTTGCTCTTTGGTTGATGATTCAGTTTCTGAGAGACCCGAAGGTTCCAGAGTAGTTGACTCTGTTGGTCTTCTTGTGGAGTTCCTATCCCTTTCAGGATCCTCAAGCCTTCTGCCAACTCTCCATGAGTTTTGTCAAATGTTTGGCATCTGTTTCAGTCAGCTGCTGGGTGGAGCCTCTCAAAGACAATCATGTCATGCTAGGCTCCTATCTGCAAACATAAAAGTATCATAAAAATATTGAATGCTTCACAAATTTGCATGGCATCCTTGTGCAGAGACTATGTTAGTCTTCTCTGTATTGTGCCAATTTTAGTACACATGCTCCCAAAGCAAGCCCTTGTTTCAGCTTCTTTATTGCTGATTTATAAATGGATTCTGAACACTATACAGAATCCCCAACAGAGATAGACATGTTGGAAACACTACCCTAAACATTATTGCCTTCTACTTCTTCACTTTCAACTAGAACATTGTCTGAAGACGTGCACCTCTCCTCATGATATGCAGTGAAATAAGCTCCTAGGCACTGGAATAGGATGCCTGGAAGTGGCTCGTGAAGTTATTGTCCCAAAAGGGGCCTGAATGTAAAGCTCAATCCAAGCTGTACACCCAGAGGTGGAGCTCAGCATGACTGAAGATTTAATGCCTTAGCACACACCTCAAGATCAACTTCCGAGGCACCTATTGGAAGTTTGTCTACTAGTAAATTAGAGATGATGGAACAAAAAGTGTTTAAGGAAGAAAGTAAATGTTCCAGAATGGTGGACATTCCCGAATTAATTTATTACCTGGGACTTGAGAGTCCACCAGTTGACTTTCCTTGGGAGAGGCTGAAGAACATTGCATTAACTATGGTGCTAAGGAGGATGCTAAGCAAAGACAGAATTATTGAGAAACTTCTTAATGGCTGCCCTGAACACCACGGCTGATGGCAGATACTAGTATTCTGGTAATTCTGGAACTTGTCACTGGGAAGAAAAGACTCACAAGGAAACAAAAATTGATAGCAGCATTTGGTTGTCACATAAACCATATGTGTAAGAACTATAAGTGGTAGTCAGGTTGAAAGGGCTTCTAGGATATAATGGTCAAGAGATGTTATTAAAAAGGCTCATAGAACGTGCTTTCTAAGAGCAAGGAAGGCAAGAAGGGCCTCAAGGTAGTCAACAAGAGAATGGACGCAGACAGAAAGGTAACGGAAGTGACACTTCATAGCTGGAGGGAAAGGAGTCTGTCGTGACGACTTATTGTAGAATTCATTACTACTCCAATGGCCAATAGTAAGTTTGTATGTTGAATTAGAGCAATTGTGCTATATTTTAAGGACAAGTTACTCAGAGAGACTTAGTCAGTGAAAAAAATCTAAAAATGAACAGTAGAATAATAAATGATAAATACTGGCTATAAACTCAAGACCACGAGCTACATAGTAGGGCTTATTGCATATATCTTGAAAATCATCCTTCAGAAAAATCCTGAGTCTTCCTAATGGAACCAAGTATCAGATTGATGAGTGAGGATCTTTACTCAATGTCTGATTAAAATGCTAATATTTCCTGGGAACCTCCTTAGTTCCAGACAAACCCAGACATGTTTTGCCAGTCATCTGGTCCATTGCCTGGTCAAGGTGCCACATAAAATTTGCCATGACAAGTGCATCCAGCATCTGAATTCTCTATAATTTTTCTTCTTTTGTAGGAATAACTAAATCAGAAAGCTGCCACCTGGATACTGAAAATGGTCCAATCAAACATTCAAAGGAGGAAACGTGCCTAAGGGTTTGTGTACCATAATAATAGCTCATAGCCTGTGATTACAGTGTGAGAACACAGAAGCACAACTCCCTTCTTAAAATAGTATGATTTCACCAGCAGTGATATATCTGACCCTTCCCATAAGAATATGGTGGAGCAGAAAGTTTGTAACATCACCTTTGGATAGTCTCAGACACTTCCTCCTCAGTTTTCCAAACATCAGATGTTTTCCTGTGCCTATCTTATTAAATTCCTCACATAAATCCTCTTTTTTTATATCTTCTTCAGGAAAACCAAATTTTAAAGCAGAGTCTTGGAGAGTTTGTCACACAAACAACCTGTTGAAAATAGTTTCACGCTCCCTGTATCAGCATATTCCAAACCACACCTCTGCAGAAGCCAACCAGAGACCAGGCAAGCATACTGAACACTAGAGGCCAGACCTGCACCCTGAATCCAAAATATGACTGCGCCCACCCTGCTCACACCTGCCCAGCATAACCACAAGAGCTCCTCCACTCCTTGTCACTATATTCTAAAACACACCTCCATCAGAAGCCTCTTACTTTACGAGAGGTCAAGCCAGCAAGCATCCTGAATCCCAGAGGACCCCTGGGCAGATCAGAGGGCGTACACATAGCCAAAACTCCAACCCCCAACTTGAGCAACAAGCCCCTTTCTGGACCAGAGGTCATCCAAGTCATCAAAAGTCCAACTCTGAACTAGAGTAGATACCCTCTACTCAATCGTAGGCTAGTCTAGCCAGAAGACCAAAGAGGAAACACAAAACAAGATAGAAAGCATTCATCCAACAAAGACAAACCTAGAAATAAGCACTTAGACTTAGGAATCTAGACACCTAAATATCAGTATAAGAACAAAGTCAACATATCCAGGCCAATATATCACTAACACAGATCAGCTATCCTACTACAGCAAGCACTGGATATTCCAACACAGTTAAACACAAGAAAAACACCTCAAAACCAACTGCATAAAGATGATAGCGTCCCTAAAGAGAAAATGAATAAATCCCTTCAAGAAATTGAGGAAAAGGCAATCAAAAGATTAGATGAAATCAATAAATTCCATAAAAATGTCAAAAAAAGCCAAGAGAAAACAAACAGTTGAAGGAAAAGAATAAAACTGTTCAGGACATGAATGTGGAAATAGAAGTAATAAAGAATACATGAACTGTGGGAATTCTGGGAATCGAAAATCTAGGAAAGTGAACAGGACCTACATAGATGCAAGCCTCACCAACAGAATAAACAAGATGGAAGAGAGACTTTCTGAAGGGGAAGCTGCTAGTTTCTTTGAAAAGTTAGTTATATCAAATGATGTTTTACTAGGACACATAGGTGAAAGGATGTCTTGGTAAAGCAGACATGGAAAGAATGTTTTCCTGGAGCAGACACAGATGAAAAGATGTTTTGCTGGAGCAGGCACAGGGGGAAAAAAATGTTTTCTGGAAACAGACACCGGTAAAAAAAAAATGTTTTGATATCGCAAACACATGAAAGACCCATGATGAAGAAGTATAAATATAACCCACAGGCAGTGGCAGATGAGCACTGAGTATTGGTTTGGTTTGCTCTATCTCGATATTCTTCACTAAAAACACACATGTATTGGTTCACCTTACATACTGTTGTTGAGCTCAACTTGTGGTAGCACTGCCTAACAAACTGATTGGTTGGTGAGCCTTCCAGTTCTGTCAGCGTTGAACTACAGCTGCTGGTTCATGTCTGGTGTCTGCTTGCCAAAAGAACTGGACGGTAGCTCCCATTTCATGTGTGGTATCTCCCTGCATAGCAGACTGATTTGCAGCTGCTGAATAGTACTTGGTGTTTGCTATGGGACTGAACTGCTGAGAAAGAAAATTGAGCTCACACCCAAGAAATAGGTCTACTTCCCCCCAAGTCCTAATAACTTTTCTCTTCTCCTACCTCTGCTGGATGGCAGGCTGGAGGAGAGGTAAAGCCCTTATTAAAACTAAGTTGCAAAAAAATTATGCCAACAACTCTCAGGCTGTGAAAATATTGGTTAAAGAAAGCATTTAACGTAAAAATTTCCTGACATAAAACATTCAGGAAATCTAGGACGCTACCAGAAGATCAAAAACCTAAGAATAATAGGAATAGAATAAGATTCCAGCTCAAAGGCCTAGAAAATATGTTTAACAAAATCATAGAACAGATTTTTTTCTAACCTAAAGAAGGAGACACCTGTAAAGGTACAAGAAGCTCATAGAACACCAAGTAGCATGAATAAGAAAAGAGAGTCCACATAATAATCAAAACACTAAACAAACAGAAGAAAGAATATTAAAATCTGCAAAAGAAAAAGGCTAAGTAACATATACAGTCAGATATGATAATTATACTCGATTTCTCAATTGTAACTCTAAAAGCCAAAAGTGCCTGGACAGATGTCCTATATCCTCTAAGAGAGGTCAGATGTCAACCCTGACTACTATACACAGAAAACTTTCAATCACCACAGATGGAGAAACATGATATTTCATAATAAATCTAATTTAAATATTTATCAAATCCAGCCCTACAGAAAGTATTAGAAGGACAACTCCAATGCAAGAAAGTTAAAATATAAAAACATAAAAAATACAGTAAATAAATAATCGCATGCCAACATAATCCAAAGAAGAAAAACACAGAGACAGACAGACAGACACTACCTACAACAACTACTACAACAAAATAATAAGAATTAACTATCATTTGTCATTGATATCTCTCAATATAAATTTCCCAGTAAAAAGAAACAGACTAACAGAATAGATGTAAAACAAAAATCCATTCTTCTGCTTCATACAAGAATTACAGGAGTTGGAAAAAGATTTTCCAAGCAAATGGTTCCATGAAGCAAGCTGGTGTAGCTTTTCTAACAAAATACATTGCAACCCAATACATGCTTGGTTACAAAGCAAGTCTCAACAGATACAAGAAAACTGAAATGACCCTTGAATCCTCTCAGACATCCAAGGATTAAAGCTGGATTTCAAATCAAAAGAGATGGGAAAAGACACTTCTTACTCATCAGAAGAAAATTCACTACCATGTTTCTCAACATTTATGTCCCAAGGGCATCCATATTTAAAAGAAATTTAAATTGTAAAAGAGACATTACTAAAGCATACATCAGACACCAAAGCTCATACATTAATAATGGGAGGCTTTAATAACTTACTCCCACTAATGGACAGGTCACCTATCAAAAATTAAACAGAGAAATAATAAAGCTAACAGGTAGTATGACTCAAACGGACCTACTATATCCACAGGACATTATACTCAAACACAAAGAATATACACTTTTCTCAACACCTCACAAGACTTTCTCAAAAATTGGTTACATACTTGGTTACAAAGCAAGTCTCAACAGATACAAGAAAACTGAAATGACCCTTGAATCCTCTCAGACAACCAAGGATTAAAGCTGGATTTCAACAATGACAGAAACACCATGGAAACTGAACAATTCTTTACTGAATAACCACTGAGTGAAGGCAGAAATAATGAGGGAAATTTAAAACTTCCTAGAGCTCAATTAAAATTAATATATAACATACCAAAACTTATAAGACATAAGGAAAGCTGTGCTAAAAGAAAAAAAGAAAAGTTCATGTCATTAAAGGAGGGAGAGAGAGAGAGAGAGAGAGAGAGAGAGAGAGAGAGAGAGAGAGAGAGAGAGAGAGAGAGAGAGAGAGAATAGAGAGAGAGAGAATATCTAAAATAAAATTGGAGACAAAAAGGGAGACATAACAAGAGACACCAAGGATTCATTGGACAATTTTCTTAATAAATACCACTTGCCATAGTTAAATTAAAATCAGGTGATCTATCTTAATAGGTAAATAACCGCCACAGAAATAAAAGCAATCATTAAAAGTTCCCCAACCAAAAACAGCCCAGAGCCAGATGGTTTTAGTATAGATTCTACCAGACCTTAAAAGAAAAGTTCATATCCATACTCCTCAAATTATTCCACAAAACAGAAATAGAATGAACATTGGGAAATTAATTATATGAGGCCTCAGTCACCCTGATGCCTAGCTCACAGAAAAATTCAACTAAGAAACAGAATTAGAGACCAATTTCCCTCATGAATATTGAAGCAAAACTGCTCAAATAAAAGAAAAAAATACTTGCAAACTGAATCTAAGAACACATCTAAAATGATCAAGTAATCTTCTATGCAGAGATGCAGGGATAGTTCAATATATGAAAATCTGTCAATGTAATCCACTATATAAACAAACTAAAAGAAAAAAAAACACATGAGCATCTCATTGGATGATGAAAAGCCTGTGACAAAATCTAACACCCCTTAATGATAAAAGCCTAGGAAAAATCAGAGATACGAAGGACATACCTAAGCATAATAAACACAACTTAAAACAAGCTGACAGCCAGAATCCAAATTAATCAAAGAGAAACTTAAAACAATTCCACTAGGTCATACATATTTAGGATCTGTGTATACTGCTTCAGTTTCTGGGAACCTCTAAGAGCCCTGCTTAGTTGATTCTGTGGGCCATGTTCTTCAATTGTCCTCAAACCCTTTGACTCCTACTATCTTTCTATGGGGTCCCCCAAGTTGTACCTAATGTTTGATGTTTGGTTGTGTTTTCTGCATTTGTTCCCATCAATTGTTGAATAAACCCTCTCCAATTGCTAAGTTCCAGCCTCAGCTTGAGAGAGGGTCCTGAGGAAGGGGTGAATGGGAGGAGTGGAAGAAAGATTTGGAGTCAGTGATAAACGCAAGATGACAGCTCTGTGATCTACTCAAAATAGTCCTCTCTTGCAAACCAAAGCCCACTCTTCTGTTTGCATAAGCTACCTCCTTAGAAATTGCATATCAGTTTAATCATTTACCCTAGGTTTCCTTTTGATCACTTTATGAGTTAACATTTTAGGACTTTTATTCCTTGACTCTTAGGAATAGAAACTGAGATTCAGAGCACATTCAAGGCAAATAAACCAGACAGAAAGTACATTTTATTTAACATAACAAACCCTATGCAGTTCACTGGGCACAGTGCTTGTGGCTGCCAAGACTAGACACAGAGGCTATTTTTATGTGAGAAAGTAACCGGAAGTATAATTTATATACATACACACACACACATTTGCAATTTAGTGAGCTCTTGTTCATGTTAATGCAAACAGCATTGAAGCTCATTTTTATAATTCTTAGCTACATATATATATATATATATTTTTTTTTATTTGTTCTTTTTCATCTCAACAATTTCAAGGCTTATTATGGGAAAATATTAAGCAATCCCAAGGAGTATGAGAATCTTTGCCATCATTATTTTTCTTGGTACCAGACTTTCTGTCCATCTCCAATCTCTATTTGGATCACATATATAAATAACTACCTCGTTTAAGGAGTAGAATGTCTGTATCAAATTCAGTTGTCAATGGCTTTTGTGGAGGAGACCACCATTTTACCACTAATATATAACTATCTGAACCTTATTTTTTTCTAACTATTCCTTCTCTTTTGTGATCCAGATCTGTTTTTTGTTTTTTTGTTTTTTGTTTGTTTGTTTGTTGTTATTGTTGTTTGTTTGTTTGTCTCTTCTCTATGGATCAAATCATCTCTCCTTTCTTAATATCTTCTGCCTAAGCTGATTCATTACTGCACCTGCCTTTGTTCTTTCAGGTCCATGAAGGCCCTCATACAATTCATACTGCATCCCTATATTTTGCATAGTTGAGAAATCCTGTAAGGAGCCATTCTTTCACTAACTTATAGATTTTTTTTAACTCATGTTTACAGAGTTCTTTCCCACAGCCTTACAGGCTGTCCTGAAGGTCACAGCATTGACATTTTTCTGAGAATCATCACACACAGTCTTCCTTTCCAGAATTGTGCTGTTTCTAATTATCATGGAGTCATTAACCTTGGCAGGGAAAACATTTCCCAAAAGAGGAACATAAAGTAAAATATGCCTATTATTATGCAAGCAAATTTTATGCCTACAACAACTATCAGCATTCAAGGAGACCCACATCTTTCTGGCTCTGCTCCAGGGGCAGGAACTATGTCATACTGACCCATGTGAGACCATACTGTATGTGGCATCCGATAATGATTGGGTTAGGCACCAATCTATGAATATAACAGAATATCTTAGGAATCATTCTATTGACATATTTCTAATCATCTTTGGTTCTATTCTAGGATATTCAGCATCTGGCTCCTGGCCATTCAAATAGTTTCAGGCCTGGTCCCTCTTATGGTTGGCCACTCCCACAAATTCTACAACACTATTACCCCAGTACATGTCCCTTCCCAGGGAAATACATTTGTCCCTCCTGGAGGCCTCCTCTTTCTTTAATCTCTCTGGGTCTATGGATTGTAGTTTGGCTATCATTTACACAATGATCCATATTCAATTATAAGTGAGTATACACTGTGTTTGTTTTTCTGGGTCTGGGTTACCTCATTCATTTTCTAGTTCCATCCATTTGATTGCAAATTTTAAGATGTTATTTTTTAAAAGCTTAGTAATACTCACTTTTGTAAATGTACTACAATTTCTTTATCCACTTTTCAGTTGAGGAATATCTAGGTTGTTTCCAGTTCCTGGCTATTATAAATAAAGCTACTATGAACATAGTGGACAAAGTGTCCTTGTGGTAGGATAGAGCGCCCTTTGGATATATGTTCAAAAATGGTATTGCTGGGTTTTAAAGTAGATTGTTTCCCAATTTTTCTGATAATCTAACATATTTATCTTCATAGTGGCTATACAAGTTTACACTCCTACAAAGAGTAGAGAAGTGTTCCCCTTGCACATCTTTATTTTCAAGAGCTGTTGTCACTTGTGTTATGGATCTCAGTCATTCTAACAGGTAGTGAGATAGAATCTCAGAGTAGTTTTGTTGTCATCTCCTAGCTGAGAATGTTAAATATGTCTTTAAGTGTTTCTGCATCATTTGATATTCTGTTACTGAGATTTCATTCATTTGAAATATCTGCCATTTTTATTTTATTTTCTTGGATATTTTTTGTACATACACTTCAAATGTTAACCCCTTCCCACCGCCCCCAATCCCAAACCCCCACCCTCTTTACCTGCTTCTATGAGAATGCCCCCACTCCCACCCACCTACTCCCACATCAACACCCTGGCATTCCCCTACACAGGGGAAACAGCCTTAACAGGACCAAGGACTTTTCCTCATATTGATGTTAGACAATGTGATCCTCTGCTACATATGCAGCTGGAGCAATGGGTTCCTCTATGTGTACTCGTTGATTGGTAGTTTAGTCCCTGGGAGCTCTGGTAGGGTCTGATTGGTTGATATGGTTGTTCTACCTATGGGGTTACAAACCCCTTCAGCTCCTTCAATTCTTTCTCTAATGCTACCATAAGGAGTCTGCATGCTCAGTAAATTGTTGGCTGCAAGTATCCTCATCTGTATCATTAAAGGCTTTGGCAGAGCATCTCAGAAGACATCCATATCTGGCGTCTGTCAGCAAGCACTTCTTGGCATCAGCAATAGTGACTGGCTTTGGTTGCTGGATATGGGAAGGATAAACAAGTGGGGCAGTTTCTGGATGTCCTTTACTTCAGTCTCTGCTCCACTCTTTGTTCCTGCATTTCCTCCCTTATATTTTGTTCTCCCTTATAAGAAGGAATAAAGCATCCACATTTTTGTCTTCCTTTTTCTTGATCTTCATATGCTCTGTGAAGTTTTTCTTAGTTATTCCAAGCCTTTGGACTAATATCCATTTATCAGTGAGTGTATACCATGTGTGTTCTTTTGTGACTTGGTTATCTCACTCAGGATAAGATTTTCTAGTTCCATCAATTTGCCGAAGAATTTCATGTAGTCATTGTTTTTAATGGCTGAGTAGTATTCCATTGTGTAAATGTACCACATTTTCTGTATCCATTCCTCTGTTAAAAAACATTTGCATTCTTGCCAGCTTCTGGCTATTATAAATAATGCTGCTATGAACATACTAGAGCATGTGTCCTTACTATATGTTGGAGTATTGGGTGTGTGCCAAGGAGTGATATAGCTGCGTCCTCAGGTAGTACTATGTCCAATTTTCAAAGGAACCTCCAGACTGATTTCCAGAGTGGTTGTACCGGCATGCAAACACACCAAAAATGGAGGAGTGTTTCTAATTTTCCACATCCTTGACAGCAGAGTCATCCTTACCTGAGTTTTTGATTTAGCCATTCTAACTGGTATAAGGTGGAATCACACGGTTGTTTTGATTTGCAGTTTTCTGAAGACTAAGGATGTTGAACATTTCTTTAGGTGCTTCTCAGCTACTTGGTATTCCTCAGGTGAGAGTTTTTGTTTAGCTCTGTGCCCCATGTTTTAGTAGCATTATATGATACTCTGGAGTCTAACTTCTTGAGTTATTTGTATATATTAGATATTAGATGGTTATCAAACATAGGATTGGTAAAAATCTTTTCCCAAACTATTGGCTGCCATTTTGTCCTATTGACAGTGTCCTTTGCCTTACAGAAGCTTTACAATTTTATGAGGTCCTATTTGTCGATTCTTGATCTTAGAGCATAAGCTATCAGTGTTCTATTCAGAAAATTTTCCCCTGTGCCCATGTGTTCAAGGCTCTTCCGGGCTTTCTCTTTTATTAGTTTCACTGTATCTCATTTTATGTGGAAGTCTTTCATCTACATGAACTTGAGCTTTGTACAAGGAGATTAAGACTGAGTAAATTTGCAATCTTTTACATGCTTACCTCCTGTAGAACCAGCACCTTTTGTTGAAATGCTGTCTTTTTTCCACTGGATGGTTTTATCTCCTTTTTCAAAGATCAATTGACCATAGGTGTGCGGGTTCATTTCTCAGTTTTCAATTCTATTTCATTGATCTACCTGTGTGTCTCTATACGAATACCATACAGTTTTTATCACTATTGCTCTGTAATACAACTTGAGGTCAGGGATGGTGATTCCTTCAGAAGTTCATTTACTGTTCAGGATAGTTTTCACTCTCCTGGATTTTTTGTTACCCCAAATGAATTTGGAAATTGCTTTTTTCTAACTCTATGAAGATTTGCATTGGAATTTTGATGGAGATTGCATTGAATTTGTAGATTGCTTTCAGCCTGATGGCCATTTTTTCTTCATTAATGCTGCCAATCCATGAACAGGGGAAATCTTTCCATCTTCTGAGACATTTGATTTCTTTCTTTAGAGACTTGAAGTTCTTGCCATACATATCTTTCACTTGCTTAGTTGGAGTATTTTATATTATTTGTAACTATTGTGAAGGTTGTCATTTCCCCAATTTCTTTCTCAGACTGTTTATTCTTTAAGTAGAGGAAGGGTACTGATTTGTTGGAGTTAATTTTATATCCAGGCACTTTGCTGAAGTTGTTTATCAGGTTTAGGAGCTCTCTGGTGGAATTTTTGGGGTCACTTAAGTATGCTATCATATCTGTAAATAGTGATATTTTGACTTCTTCCTTTCCAATTTGTATTCCTTTCACCTCTTCTTGTTGTCTAGTTGCTCTGCGTAGGTCTTCGAGTACTATATTGAATAAGTAGGAAGAGAGTGGGCAGTCTGGTCTAGTCCCTAATTTTAGTGGGGTTGCTTTAAGTTTCTCTCCATTTAGTTTGATGTTGGCTACTGGTTTGCAGTATGTTGCTTTTACTATGTTTAGGTATGAGCCTTGAGTTCCTGATCTTTCCAAATCTTTTACCATGAGGGGGTATTGGATTTATGTCAAATTCTTTCTCAGCGTCTAGTGAGAGGACCATGTGATTTTTTTTTCAGTTTTTTCATATAGTAGATTCCATTGATGGATTTCCGTATATTGAGCTATCTCTGCATCCCTGGGATGAAGCCTACTTGGTCATAATGGATGCTTGTTCTGATGTTTTCTTGGATTCAGTTTGCTAGAATTTTATTGGTTATATTTGCATTGATATTCATAAGGGAATTTGTCTGAAGTTACCTTTTTTTGTCAGGTCTTCATGTGGTTTATGTATAAGTGTAAATGTGACTTCATAGAAGTAATTGGGTAGTGTTCCTTCTGTTTCTATTTTGTGGAATAGTTTGAAGAATATTGGTATTAAGTCTTCTATGAAGATCTAATAGAATTCTCCAGTAAACCCACCTGACCCTGGGCTTTTTTGGTTGGGAAATTTTTAATAACTGCTTTTATTTCTTTAGAGTTATGGGATTGTTTAGATGGTTTATCTGACCCTGATTTAACTTTGGTACCTTGTCTTTGTCTAGAAAACTGTTCATTTCCTCCAGATTTTCCAACTTTGTTGAATATAGACTTTTGTAGTAAGATCTGATGATTTTTTGAATTTCCTCAGATTCTGTTGTTATGTCTCCCTTTTCATTTCTGATTCTGCTAATTTAGATACTCTCTCTGTGCCCTCTGGTTAGTCTGGCTAAGGGTCTATCTACCTTGTTGATTTTTTCAAAGAACCAGCTCCTGTTTTGTTGTTTCTTCATATAGTTCTTTTTGTTTCTACTTGGTTGATTTCAACCCTAAGTTTGATTATTTCTTTCCTTCTACTCCTCTTTGGTGTATTTTCTTCTTTTTCTTCTAGAACTTTTAGGTGTGCTGTCAAGCTGCTAGTGTATGTTCTCTCCAATTTCTTTTTGGAGGCACTCAGAGCTATGATTTTTCCTCTTAGCACTGCTTTCATTGTGTCCATAAATTTGGGTATGTTGTGCCTTAATTTTCATTAAATTCTAAAACGTCTTTAATTTATTTCTTTATTTCTTCCTTGACCAAGTTATTATTGAGTAAAACATTGATCAACTTACATATATATGTGGGCTTTCTCTTGTTTTAGTTGTTATTGAAGACCAGCCTTAGTCCATGGTGTTCAGATAGGATGCATTGGATTATTTCAATCTTCTTGTATCTGTTGAGGCTTCTTTTGTGACCAATTATATGGTCAATTTTAGAGAAGGTACCATGAGGTGCTGAGAAGAAGGTATATTCTTTTGTTTAAGGATGAAATGTTCTACAAATATCTGTTAAATTCATTTGGTTCATAACCTCTCCTTATTTTACTCTGTCTCTGTTTAGTTTCTGTCTCCATGTTCTGTCCATTGATAAGAGTGGGGTGTGGAAGTCTCCCCTTATTATCGTGTGAAATAAAATGAATGCTCTGAGCTTTAGTTATGTTTCTTTATGAATTTGGGGGCCCTTTCATTTGAAGCATAGATGTTCAGAATTCAGAGTTCATCTTGGTAGATTTTTCCTTTGATAACTATGAAGTGTCCTTCCTTATCTTTTTTTATAACTTTTGGTTGAAAGTTGATTTTACTCAATATTAGAATGGCTACTCCAGCTTGTTTCTTGGGACCATTTGCTTGGATTTTTTTTTTCCCACAGCCTTTTACTCTGAGGTAGCGTCTGTCTTTGGCAGTGAGGTAAGTTTCTTGTATACAGCACAATGCTGATTCTGCTTATATATCTAGTCATTAGTCTATATCTTTTTACTGGGGAATTGAGTCCATTGATGTTAAGACATATTAAGGAATAGTGGTTATTGTTTCCTGTTATATTTTTTGTTAGAGGAATTATGTTTGTTTGGCTACTTCTTTTGGGTTTGTTGCAAGAAAATTAGTTTCTTGATTTTTCTAAGTTGTAGTTTCCCTCTTTGTATTGAGGTTTTCCATCTATTATCCTTTATAGGGCTGGATTTGTGTAAAGATATTGTGTAAATTTTGTTTTCTCCTGGAATATCTTGGCTTCTCTATCTATTGTAATTGACAGTTTTTGTTGGATATAGTAGCCTGGGCTGGCATTTGTGTTCTCTTAGGGTCTGTATGACATCTGTCCAGGTTCTTCTAGCTTTCATAGTCTGTTGAGAATTCTTGTGTCACTCTGATAGATCTACCTTTATACTTGATCTTTTCCCCTTACTGCTTTTAATATTCTTTCTTTGTTTTGTGTATTTTATGTTTTGACTATTATTTGGCAGGAGGAATCTCTGGTCCAATCTGCTTTGAATTCTTTAGGCTTCTTGTATGTTTATGGGCATCTCTGTCTTTAAGTTAAGGAAGTTTTCTTCTATAATTTTTTTGAAGATATTTACTGGCCCTTTAAGTTGGGAATTTCCATTTTTTTCTATACTTAATGTTTTTATGTTTGGTTTTTTCATTGTGTCCTTGATGTTTTGGGCTAGGAGCTTTTTGCTTTTTGTGTTTTGACTGTTGTGTCCATATTTTCTATGGTATCTTCTGTACCTGAGATTCTCTCTTCTATCTCTTGTATTCTGTTGGTGATGCTTGCATCCTTGACTCCTGATTTCTTTCCTGGGTTTCCTATCTCCTGGGTTGTCCCCCTTTGTGATTTCTTTATTTTTTCTATTTCCATTTTTAGATCTTTGTTGGTTTTGTTCAATTCCTTTACCTGTTTGGTTGTATTTTCCTGTAATTCTTTAAGGGATTTTTGTGATTCCTCTTTTAGGGATTCTATTTGTTTACCTGTGTTGTCCTGTATTTCTTTAAGGGAGTTATTTATGTCCTTCTTAAGTCCTCTATCATCATCAGGATATGTGATTTTAAATCCAAATTTTGCTTTTCCAGTGTGTTGGGATATCCAGTCTTTTCTGTGGTGGGAGAACTGGGTTCTGATGATGCCAATTAGCATTGATTTCTGTTAATTAGAATCTTGTGCTTTCCTCTAGCCATCAGGTTATCTCTGATGTTAGTTGGTCTTGCTTTCTCTGACTGAAGCTGGTCCCTCCTGTGGGTCTGTGAGCCTGTGAGTCTATAATTTTAGTATTGAGTGCTCTCTTATGAGACCTGTTCTCTTAGGACAGGTTTTTGGTCTGGAGAACTGTGCGACAGCCTTAGCTCTGGGCACAGATGGAGACTGGAGGTGTCTCATGCTACTTTATGGTTCCGGAGCCCCAAGTGCTCCTAGCATGTCTCTTTTTTGATAGTCATTGAAGAGAAAGTGGGGTCCCACCAATGGGCTATGAGGTTAGGAGTGAGATAGCTCCTGGCATACCAGTTCTCTGCTGGCAGGTTTTTGGTCTAAAGGCTGTGGGACAGCTCCAGGTCTGGGTGCAGATGGAAACTGAAAAGTATAGGTTTCATTTTTAAGGTGGATAGTTTATAGTATGATTTTTATGACTTTTTGAGGTGTCTTTATTGCTCTTTTCCTCTCCCCTGCTCTTCTCTATTCACTCTTCCCATTCTTGAAGTGTCCTTCCCTCTCCTCTTCCACTTCCTTGATGAGATCACTTGTATCCTGCCGTTAACTTCACCAGTGTCTTCTGCATGTATCTCCTTTCTGTCCCCCTGTCCACCATTCTTAATTGAATTTTTGTTGATATCTAGTTTCTTGAGCTCTTTATATATTTTGATAGTAAGCCCTGTGTCTGATGTAGTCAGTAAAAATCTTTTCCCAATCTGTAGACTGCTGTTTTGTCTTATTGATGCTATGTTTTGCAGAAACTTTTCATGAGGTCCCATTTATTAATTGCTGATCTTAGTGGCTACCCTATTGCTGTTCTGTTCAGAAAGTTGTTTCTTATGCCAATGCATTTAAGGCTATTGCCTACATTCTCTTCTGTCAATTTCAGTGGGTCTGAATTTATGTTGACATCTTTGATCTAGTGAAGAGTCTCTGCCTGAATTCCCCTACCTGTTCTTCTGGCTATTGTGGCCTGCACAAGAGCAGGGAATATCCTCCAGAGTTGGGGGAATGGGACACAGCAACAGATCCATGAGTGTTTTGGTGCAAAGGATGGAGTAGGAGTGTATCTGTGAAAACTAAGGGAATAATAGGAAGTTCCTCAGGTGTGAGATCTACCTGTTGTTGTGGCATGGTCTATCTGTCTATCTGGCATGGTCTGCTCTTCAAGAATCTATTCTCAATTTTAAAAAATTAAATTAAAAGAAGAAAAAGGCTTATGAATAAGGTAGAAAGATTCCCTTTCAATTTGAAATCTCTTGATTACTTATCAAGACTGATATCAAAATGCTTATGAAAGATTAGGAAAAATGTTAATCATGAAGAAGAGAAGGCTAATTCCTTGAATGAATTTAAGCTGGATAATCAAATATTAAAATTGATGAGGCAAAACTGGAGTCCACCCCCTTCTGCTGTCTTCACTTCTCCCTCTTCAGGCAAAATCAAAAGTAAAAACAGTGCCAAGGATAAATATGCCAGTGATGACTCCCTTAGGTGCCTTACTGGAGCCTCATTTAAATAAGAATTCTCCAGTTGTTAGGTGCTAGTTGCCTGCTTCTCTAGCAGAGTAAACATTTGCCTGCTAGGCAGGGTCAAAGCAGGTCAGAGTTTGCTGGCCTGGCAAGATGTTCTGTGGGTAGGCAGATTTCCTGGCCTGATGATGAATGGAACATTCTATTAACCTTGATTGAAGAAATAGGGAGGCCTCTAGATGGGAACAGATATGTCCTATGTGTTTGTCAACCATTGTTCCTGCTAGCTTGTGGCTTTGTTTCCCATGGTCCTGTAGGGCATAAAAAAAAAACTGTATCGAATAAACTCGGGACTGCAGTATTCACTAACAGTCCTCACAAATATATCTCTTGTCTCTGTATCTTCTTTCTGCCTTTCCTCTCTTTAATTTTCACTCTCCCTTTAGGAACTGTTTGGTTCTCCAGCACATCCATTCTCTGAAGATGATCCTGAAGAATGGAGTGAGAAATCTGATAATCAGTGCAATCTTAAATTTCCTCTGCTTCCTAATGAGGATTTAGCAAAAATACTAGTATAAGACCTGGGCAAGCTAGGCCAAACTAAATTGTTTACCAATTCCTCCCTGGCCTCATGATCCCCACTTAGTATTTCCAATGCACTAACCAATCTATTAAAAATTCCAGGAGAGAAGGCAATGGACAGTTCTCAAATACTATCTCAGGAGGCAAGAAAAGAACTACAACTATTTGAATCCAGGCTAAAAGAGGCATTTTTGCACCATGCATATCCTTTTCTGCCTTAAAACTTATTTCCCCCACTAAATTGTCTCCTGATAAATCTTTGGAATGGATTTATTTATACTATAAGGGCCATAAATTACAAGTTGTTTACCTTACTCTTCTGTTCAATTAGTAAATCAGGGAAGATCTAATGTCAACAATTATATGGATTTGATCTTTACTGTATTATATTACATTCAACTTACAATCAGTTTTTAATAGCATTACAGAACTCTGTCAGTTTTCAATTTTTTATCCAACTGGAAAGGTACAGTATTTTCTCACACAAACAGAATTTTTATTTAAAAAAATTATCCAACCTTTTCTCATTTTACAAGCAAATACTTATTTTGTTGATGGTTCATCTAATGGTTGAAGAAATTCATGGTCCAGGTATTCATCAATTAACACTTCGTTTTTTAGTTTTTTGGTTTTTTTTTTTTTCAGCACAACAGGTAGTTTGATTAGTCTATTATGGTTAATTTATAAGGCCTTAAATGTTGTTTCCATCCTGATTATTATTTCCAGCACTAGACTCATATTTATGCATACTCTAACCTCTCCTTGTTTATTGCAGAAAAAAATTAGCAACCTGATGCATTGAGATGCCTTATTTTTATTTCTCCTGAGGAATATTGGAGAGGGAGATACATCTTTCATTGCAGATAGATAGATTCAATGAAACTTTCTGGATTCCTCTTCAACTCCTCTTGAGCTGGATCTTTAATAACAATTGTAGAAAATGGTGAGACAGTGAAAGTCACCAGAAAGATAGCCAACTAAACACCAAAATGAGACATTAACCATATCATCAGAAGTCATGTCTGCCTACCTAGGGCTAAGTTAAAACCCTGTGCACCACAAAAGAAGTTATTCCATCAAACACAGAGCCTATGTCACCTGACAAAATTTCTGGCAATGCGTTGACCTATGTATCTGCAGTAAGTGTCTCTAAACAAAAACAGCCTTCAGGTTGTAGATTAGATGGGTTCAGCTCCTATTATTTTTACTAATGACTCTGTGATTATACCTGAACCTAATAGACTCATTCAATCATCTGTGGAAGGAACTGTGTTTAATTTTTCATTGGGATTTAAATCACATCCTATTTTTGTAACACCTCATAACATTTTTATTTCTTTTTAAAGGACTTACATTCTACAAAATACCAGAATTTCTAACCATATAGATCTCTTTCCAAGCCATTGTCTAGATTTTTCTGATCGATACAATAGTGTAACAAATAGTACTAGACATAGTTTGGATTGGATCCAGACTATTACACACAAGAATCCCTGTGATCCATATAATGTTTGACTGAGTATTTCTGCATCTGTTTCCATTGGTTTCTAGGTGGGGCCTCTCACTGGACAGTTATGCTAGGCTCCTATCTTCAAGCATAACAGACTGCCAGGGATTGGTTCTTTCCCATGGGCTATGTCTCAAATTGGGCCAATCATTGGTTGGCCATTCACTCAGTCTCTGCTCCATTTATGCTCCTGCATGTCTTATAGACAGGACAAATTTTCAGTCAAAGGTTTATAGGTGGGTTGGTGTCTTTATCCCTCCACTGGGAGTCCTGCCTGGCTACAGGAAGTAGACACTTCAGGCCTCATATTCCCCACTAAAAAGCATATAGTGTTAATAGCCTATTCAGACTAATGAGATTTCAGACAAGATTATCACCTCCAAAACAGCCTTCTCTTTCATGTGACTTGTCTGAACTCATGAGTGACATTGACATCGAGCCAATTATGAAAAATGTAATTGATGACCCACTTAGCTTGAGTTTAGCGAGGCGCCTATGAAGTTCATAGTAGCTCCCATATAGAGTGCTAACCTTTTCAAACCAGGATGATTTTCAAGAATCATCCTCTATAACCTACTGTGCTGAACCATCTATTACAGGCTATCTTTTACCTCCTGGCAGGATCAGTCCATAAAGAGAATAAAAAGAACATTTCAAGTAAACGGAGCCAGAAACTAATGTAAAGAAACTTTCTTTAAACATCTAAAACTGAAGGCTCTAAGAATCAAGATATGCAAATGCCTAATGAAGCCAGAAGTAATTTATCAGGAATATATATGATAACATAACTCAAACATCAGTAATTTACCATGCATTTTCTTCTTTTAAATGTCCAACAACATTGAGTTAGAATTTTCAGATTTGAAGAACAAAGACCTGTAGCAGCTTCACTAAATACAGGTATCACTAAATAGGGGTAAACCTGTGTACAGTATCTTGTGTTCTCCTCATTCCAGCTATCAATAACAAATCATTTCGATTAAACATATACATTTAAGACCACACCATCATTCTAGCCTTCTTACAGGTGAAATACACTTTTCAAGATTTGTGACTTGAAGATGTGCCTTTAAAGAATGTAAGAACTTCTGGCTTTAAAACTGACAGGTACGCATCTGGGAAATATTACTCTCTTCTTACAATAAGAGAAAAAATACATCAAGATAAAACCTCATGACTTCCCTTGGATCCATCAGAGAATTAGTTCACAATCCAATCCCACAGCCAGAGTCTGGAAAGACAGAAGACTAGACTAAAGTGAAACACATTGAGATCAATTTACGTGGAGCAGAAAGGTATTGGAATCATGCACTGGGGCAGTATGTGCCCTGGGAATTTTGGCAAATTGTTGGGGACAAGGTATGAGCTACCCTTGGATAAGAACTTTTTAGGGCTGCAGTTTTATAACTCTCAACTTTCATGAGCTTTGCCTACAGGAATACCACCAGGTCTCCTGGTGATGAGCCAAGAAAAATGACTTCATGTCTTTGGCAAGAGGAAAGGGAAAGTGGCCATTCTGAGATGTGATTTTACTGCAAAGACCTGGCCTCTGTGAAAATGATTTTACCAGACTTCCAGATGGAGAGACAACTTTCTAACCCTAGTTTCACCTAAGTTTTTCTCACATGTGTGGCAAGCAGGAAGAAAATACTAAGAGTTCAGAAACACTTTGAATGCTCATAGTCAGGGACATACCCCCACTAAAAGACTAACATTTAATCATAAGAGCATTAATTATATGTTTTGCCACTGCTTAGTACAGTGTCAACAATACTTTAATAAAGGAAAAAACTCATACTAGAAGCACTGCAGAGTGATAGTTGTGCTTTAGAAGATTTTCCTATTGATACCCAAAGTTAATGGAAGAAACAAAGGCACTGCAGGCATCAAGGCCTTTGAGCAAAGCAAATACTAGGAGCCTCAGATATAACACAAGTTTTATAATTATCAGAAAGTGTAAAATAACTATAATTAATATGCTAATGGCTCCAGGGAAAACACACATTACAGAAGAACAAATATTAAGTATATTTTTTTACAAGTTATAAAACTTGTCAACATGCCAACTCTAACTCAGTTGGCAGACTCAACACATTATCAACCAATCTCCCTTCACTATGGTTTTAAATGTCGGCAAGAATGTTTTCAAATCTATATGGAAAGCCAAAAATTTCAGAATGTCTAGTGGAACACTAAAGAGTGAATCAGAAGCCTGAAACCATCTAAATTCAAGACTGCTTTGTGAATATTCCAAGTTATTTCTAAATATCTTTTAAATATCTAGTATATTCTGGTCTTTGTATTGCTAAAACTTTTATTAGCTGTGAACTTCAATTGTTATAATAGAGCATTGGTACATACCAAATTGCAAACCATTGTACACCAGAGACAGTAGCATAGACAGATAGATAGATAAATACAGATATAGATATAAAATAATTAGCTTCAACTAAAAGTTACAAAGTTAAAAAGGACATACTGTTCCTACATCATTATCCTTTGTTCAATGTGTTCAATGTTGGAAATACAGACCTCACCAGACTTCTCATATCTTTTCTTTGCCATAGCCTGACTGAAGAATTGCTAAACCAGGGTTGTGGATTTAGCTCAGTGGTAGGGCACTTGCCAAGGAAGCGCAAGGTCCTGGGTTCGGCCCCCAGCTCCAAAAAAAAAAAACAAAAAAAAAAAAAAAAAGAATTGCTAAACCAGCTAACCTGTGAAGTGAATAAAATAGGCTACTAGACACTAGGACAGAATACCTAGAAGTGCCTCTTGAAGCATGTGCCTAGAAGGACGAGAATTTAAAGCTGGCTCCAGGAAAGGTTATATATATGGAGTTGGGTATTCATTGTGAGAAATGTGATATATTTCTCCCAGTTAAAAATTAGAGATTATTAGAATGACAAATCAAATTAATAAAATAATATGAGCTATAACCTTTATAATACAGGCATAGAGACATAGAAATAAATTGAAGAAAAAAGTGGAAATGCATACTAAGCAATTTTCAGCAAAAAGTTGATGTATATGTAGCATGTAATTATTAAAAAACAATCCACACTAATGCCAACTACCCACCAGCAATGGTGGTCTTGCCTGACCCCCATGGTTTCTGAGACAGGGGTCTGCCCAGTATCCCACAGTTAGCTTATTGCTGAAGTTCTCCACATTCCCAAGTCAACTGTCATCTGTGACTAGCCTGCCAAGACTGGTTACCACTGGCTCTAAACCCTTAGCCCCATAAAATGAAAACTCCACAGACTTGTAATTTATCAGCCAGATTTATAACAGTAAATTTTCAACCCCCAAAATGGCCATACAAAGAACTCAAAATTCAATTGATATAGATACAAAGCAGCACACCTAGATTGGTCAGATGTGCCTGATATTATTTAATCATCTAAGAAATCCCCAATGGCTCCTAGGATCATGTGGTTCTGGTTCATCTTCTTCCTCCATCTTCTCTCCATCCCTGTCCCCTCCCTAAACCTTCAGCTACAACTTCTTTTCTCCACTGACCAATCACAGGCTCTAGCCTTATCTAACTAAGATTTCACCTGACCTCACCCACATACAGACAGCAATCCACATTTCCCCCCTTTTAAAAAATATTTATGTATTATATATAAGTACACTCTAGCTGTCTTCAGACACACCAGAAGAGTACATCAAATCTCATTACAGATGGTTGTGAGCCACCATGTGGTTGCTGGGATTTGAACTTCAGGACTTCTGGAAGAACAGTCAATGTTCTTAACCACTGACTCATCTCTCCAACCCACATTTCCCCCTTTCTGTCCAATTAAAAGACTCTTTTCTCTCAGATATAAATTGAGCACAACCATTACCATTCCATAATTTATAAAGTATAAGATACACTTAATACCCAGTCCATCATTTTTGTCAATTAAATAAAGTACTCTGCCATCTATCCTAACTTAAAAAGACTTATAATTCTATACTTGTTATGTTCTTGTTTAGCTTGCATACTATCATAAAACCATCTTCTCACATATATATCTTCTCTCAATACTAAATAGCTTCGTTTGGCTAAGAGATTTCGGTTAGTCTTCAATCCCTCCAGAATTCAGAGTGTGACATAAAATTTTCCTGAAAGATGTAGGAAACACTAACATAGCTTTCAAAGCTGAAACAAATTGTAGAGAGAGCTGCCTACCTGTACAGTACCCTGTTTCTCAATATGTTGAAGCATCAGTCTATGGCCATTTGGCCCAGGATCATCTGACAGAACTTTATAATGCAGAATTATAAAGGATTGATTACCCTGTCTTGGCAGAGATTATCATTCAACTATTCACATGGTGTGTCCTTTTTCTGGACAGCAATTTGTCTATACATGAATAGGCAATTCCTTCCCAGTGGCAACCTTGCCATGATGGACAGCCTCACCTGGAGGTAAGATACTCAGTTTCTTCTTTGAGTCCAAGAATAGGGTGCTGTCAGGAACAGATATGTCTCAACAACAAATGAGTAAATGATATTAAACGTCACCTTCTGAGGATTTCAGAAAATTATCTATCTATGCAAGGTGATCTGGACTGTTGTCCTCTGCTATTTCTAATTAAAATATCTTGGAAACACCTTAACAATTAACGTAGAGCCATGGATTTGCTATCTGGACCTTAGCTGATATGCTTAATCACCTAAAAACAGTTTGTAATGGGAGTTGTAGAAGGACTTGGCCTAAACTTTGTATTCTTAAATTTTTATAGCAATAAAATAAATTCATACCAATCAAAACCTTATATTTGCATCAAAATAATTTCTGAACAAAAGTAAGAAATTGTAATTTCAACTTAGTAACAATTATACAAAGTTCTACATAAAGAGATTATGGCTACACAATCAATTCTAGCTATTTCCTCCTTGTTCAAATAATGATCATTTCTAAATTCCCCATAAAGACAACCTAGAATAACCACCTCCAGACCCCCAAGCCCAGGGGACTATGCAACAACTCTTCATAACTTCTTCCTGCTGAATATGGGCATTGAGATACCTTTGAAGGGGTGGGAAAGGGTAGGGAAAACGGGAACTTAATAAGGCCATGCCAGGATTAATATGGTAAAAATGGCCATTTTTCCAAAAGCGATCTACAGATTCAATGATTCAATCCCCATCAAAATTCCAATTCAATTCTTCATAGAGTTAGAAAGAACAATTTGCAAATTCATCTGGAATAACAGAAAACCCAGGATAGCTAAAACTATCCTCAATAATAAAAGGACTTCCGGGGGAATCACCATCCCGGAACTCAAGCAGTATTACAGAGCAATAGTGATTAAAAACTGTCTGGTATTGGTACAGAGACAGGCAGATAGACCAGTGGAATAGAATTAAAGACCCAAAAATGAACCCACACACCTATGGTGACTTGATGTTTACCAAAGGAGCCAAAAACATCCAATGGAAAAATGATAGCATTTTCAACAAATGGTGATGGTTCAACTGGACGTCAGCATGTAGAAGAATGCAAATCAATCCATTCTTATCGCCCTGTACAAAGCTTAAGTCCAAGTGGATCAAGGACCTCAATATCAAAGCAGATACATTCAAACTAATAGAAGAAAAAGTGAAGAAGAGTATAGAACACATGGGCAGTGGGGAAAATTTCCTGACCAGAACACCAATGACTTATGCTCTAAGATCAAGAATCGACAAATGGAACCTCATAAAACTGCAAAGTTTCTGTAAGGTAAAGGACGCTGGCATTAGGACAAAACGGCAACCAGCAGATTGGGAAAAGATCTTTACCAATCCTCCAACTGATAGAGGGCTAGTATCCAAAATATAAAAAGAACTCACGAAGTTAGACTCCAGAGAGCCAAATAACACTATTAAAAATGGGATACAGAGCTAAACAAAAAATTCACAGCTGAGGAATATGGAATGGCTCAGAAGCACCTAAAGAAATGTTCAACATCCTAAGTCATCAGGGAAGTGCTAATCAAAACAACCCTAAGATTCCACCTCATACCAGTCAAAATGGTTAAGATCAAAAACTCAGGTGACATCAGATGCTAGCAAGGATGTGGAGAAAGAGGAACACTCCTCCATTGTTGGTGGGATTGCAAACTGGACCTCTCTGGGAATCAGTCTGGAGGTTCCTCAGAAAATTGGACATTGCACTACCTGAGGACCAGCTATACCACTCCTGGGCATATACCCAAAAGATGAACCAACATACAACAAAGACACATGCTCCACTAAGTTCATAGCACCCTTATTTATAATAGCTAGAAGCTGGAAAGAACCTAGATGCTCTTCAACAGAAGAATCGATACAGAAAATGTGGTACATCTACACAATGGAGTACTACTCAGCTATCAAAAACAATGACTATGAAATTCATAGGCAAATGGATGGAACTAGAAAATATCATCCTGAGTGAGGTAACCTAATCACAGAAAAACACAAATGGTATGCACTCATTGATAAGTGGATATTAGCCCAAATGCTCAACTGATCCAAGATACAATGCATAGACCACATGAAACTCAAGAATGATGATCAAAATGCAGATGTTTCACTCCTTTAAAAAGGTAACAAGGAGGTTATAAGGAGGCAAAGTTTACAGCACAGACTGAGGAAACGGCCACTCAGAGCCTGCCCTACATGTGGCCCATACACACACACACACACACACACACACACACACACACACACACACAGCCACCAAAACTAGATAAGATGGATGAAGCTAAGAAGTGCATGCTGACAGGAGCTGGATTAGAGCTCTCCTGAGAGACACAGCCAGAACATGTCAAATACAGAGGCAAATCCTAGCAGCAAACCACTGAACTGAGAACAGGACCCCTGTTGGAGGAATTAGAGAAAGGACTGAAAGAGCTGAAGGGGTTTGAGACCCCATAAGAACAACAATGCTAACCAACCAGAGCTTCCAGGGACTAAACCACTACCCAAAGTGTACACATGGACTGACCCTGGGCTCCAACTGCATAGGTAGCAGTGAATAGCCTTGTGGGGGCACCAGTGGAAAGGGAAACACTTGATCCTGCCAAGGTTGGACCCCCAGTGTAGGAGATTGTGGGGGGGCAGTAATGGAGGGTGGATGGGGAAGGGAAGACCCATATATAAGGGGAGAGGAAAGGGTTAGGGGGCTGATGGACAGGAAACAGGGAAAGGGAATAACATTTGAAATGTAAATAAGAAATACCTAATTTAATAAAAACAGGACCATGTGTGGGAAAAATAAAAGAAGGCCATGCTGGGGTTGGGGATTTAGCTCAGTGGTAGAGTGCTTGCCTACCAAGCACAAAGCCCTGGGTTCGGTCCCCAGCTCCGAAAAAAAGAAAAGGAAAAAAAAAAAAAAAGGCCATGCCAACAATTGTTATTAGTCTGTGATGTCTACATTTAGACTAGATCTGTCTGAAAATCAGAGAACATCAGGAGTTTGAGCTGTTCAGTTCAGCATGTCTGACGATGAATCTCACCAAAGCTGTACACCCTTCAATATACAAATCTCAAAACAAAATTTACGTACCATCGAGATATCCATATGGATTATTTTAGTCTGTATAGAGTATACAGACTAGTTAGGATGAAATGATGCTCTTCGTTTGAACAAGTGAAAGACAGCTTTTTTTAATGTGCCAAATTTAATAATAACCAATCATAAGTCTTTATCCATGCCATGTGGAGGATGGCACAAAGAATCCTTACTTTTTTGTTTGATTCTCTTGAATCTAGTTCTTCAGGGGGGTCTCTCTCTGTTATATCTGATCCATATAGCTCTAGAAGGTGTCCAGAGTCTAATCACCTTTTCTAAAAACACAAAGACAAAGCCTTTCTCCCAAATCAGTATGTCTTTTAGCCAGTAACCAGGAAAACATTTAGCTTGACCTCTCTCCCAGAGGAATAATAAAATAACTACAAAACTCAGAATCATATCCATCTTGATAATTAAGCAATTTAAAACAAGTAAAGAAACTTAAACAAATACTATTTGAGCCTATCTTTGGCCCTTTCTAATCTGTCAAACCAGGATTTTTAACCCAAAATTCCCATGGAGCCCCCATTAGAAAGAATATGAGTATCTTGTAAGACTTTATTTGAGCATCTTTATACCATCTTTAAAATAATTAAATCAAACTTCTATTAATATCTACTTATAGGAAACAGGAAGCTTTACATATGCTGTCTACCTGGAGCCATTATATTTTCCCTGCACTAGTTCCGAACTGCAGACATAATTTCCCATGTGACTCTGGCAAAATCTATATTCTCTTCTTATCTTAAAACAATTAAATCAAACTTCTATTATTACTTCTATTATTAGGAAACAGATAGCTTTACTTATGTTGATTCTATTTACAGCAGGGAAACTCAGAGCCCAAACTGGGTCTATCTCTGTTTCTTTGTTTAGAGATGACTCCTCTCTGCATGCTAAGAACAAATTCTCCCACTCTAGGTCAAGAATCTAAATCTTTGGTCTGGAGAGATGGCTCAGTAGTCAAGAGCACAGTCTGCTCTTCTAGAGGTCCTGAGTTCAATTCCTAGCAACCACACGGTGGCTCACAACCATCTGTAACTAAGATCCGATGCCCTCTTCTGGTGTGTCTGAAGACAGAGGCAGTGTACTCACATGCGTGAATAAATAAATAATAAATCTTTTAGAAAAAAATCTAAAATTTCTAGTGGATTCTTGCTCACCATCCTAGACACCATCTCCAGCATGTAATTATTTAAAAAAGAATTTGTAATTTATCAGTACTCACAGGAAACAAATGCAATCATACTGTCAGAGGGGAATCGATACTAACTTGACATACCTGTCATTGTGGCACTTGAGATGCTGAGGAAAGAGGATTACTATGAACCTACACAAGCCTACAATATATAATGAGTTCCAAGAAAAGCAACCAAAGTAACCCAGCCAGCCAAAACCTCAAAAATCCAAACACATATTTATAGCATCATTTTTAAGTATAAGTAGCACATGGTTTAAATCTCTGAAAAAAAATCCGTTTCTTCTTCTGGTTTGTAAAGTGTGCTCACATTGTTTTATGTATTTTGTTTTTTGTTTGTTTATTTGAATGCGTTTTTTAAATTCTGGGCTTTACTATGTTATCCAAACAAATATTTATTATTTCTTGATTGTCAGCAACAACAATGATACAATTTCAAGGCCAATATGAGCTCATGCCTGGGAATCGCAGAGCCCTTGTGGATCAGTCCTTAATCAGTACATAGGCCAGTTGATCACCACACACCACAGAATAGCTATGGCATAGGAATCCTCATGATGCATTGGAGCAGAGAAAGGCAATGGTCTAAAGACTTTTCCTTGACATAAGCACAACCTCTTTCTTTCAATATATGTGTTACCATATAAGGACCATTAGATTATATGACATCAGTATCATAAAATGAGCTTCATTTGTTAGACAGATTGCTTCCTTACAGATAACCGTAGTTTGTGCCAAGTTGACAAAACTAGCCAGCACATAAAAAAAACCTACAACTTTACTAAACCAGTGTAATTCTTAACTACATTCTAATATGGGCCCTTATACCCTCAGATATTTGTTGTCTCCACCCTTCATTAAGGAACCTTTTCTTTGCAACAAATAGAGACCATTAAAGAAAAATGCAACCAATTAAACTGCAGATTTGTGGATCCCATTCCCATGGGATACATCTATAATACAACTAAGGCTCAGGTAGCAGAAGGATTTTAACAGTGAGAGAATCAGGGAGTTTGTTATAAGATTGTTTCCTAGGAATGTCAGAAGCAGCACTTATTAAGGCACCAACATGACTGTCTAAACACAAAGTGAACAAGAGCAACTACAATAGACAAGCTAATGTGGATGCAGTGGGGTGAGACCAGTAGGTCTCAACCCTAACCAAGGAACTGGAGGCAGTGGAGGAATGCTGATAGTGGGAGAAATAGTCTTCTCCATGGATAAGTACACAAAATGGCTCTACAATAATCAAATGGTCAGTCCTGAAAACATACGTACATGTAACTACAAGTAACATTGTAGAGATTGGACAGGGTTTTCCTATATATGTAGAAGTGTGTGTGTGTGTGTGTGTGTGTGTGTGTGTGTGTGTGTGTGTGTGTTTTAAGGGGAAAAACCCATGAATTAGAAAGAGAGCAAGGAAGAATATATAGAAAAGTTTGGAGGGAGGAAAGGGAATGGAGAAATGATATCATTATAATTTCAAAAATTAAAAGAAATAATTTTTATAAATATTGTCAGTCTTAAGAGACATTAGGAAACAACAATTATTTCTTTTTTATTGGATATTTTATTTACTTACTTGCATTTCAAATGTTATCCTCTTTCCCGGTTTCCCCTCCACAAACCCCCTATCCCACCCTTCTCTCCCTGCTTCTGTGAGGGTACTCCCCAACCCAGCCACTCCCAGCTCACCACCTTGGCATTCCCCTACACTGGGACATTGAGCCTTCATAAGACCAAGGGCCTCCCTTTCCATTCATGCCAGATAAGACCATGCTCTGCTACATATGCAGCTGGATCCATGAGTCCCTCCATGTGTACTCATTGGTTGGTGGTTTAGTCCCTAGAAGTTCTGGAGGGCCTGGTTGGTTGATGTTGTTTTTTCTATGGGGTTGCAAACCCCTTCAGCTCCTTCAGTCCTTTCCCTAGCTCCTCCATTGAGGTCCCCATGCTCAGTTCAATGGTTGTCTGTGAGCATCCACATCTACAATTATTTCTACTATCACTTGAAGCTTAGATGCTTCTGAAAGACTGGATACTGTGAAATTGGAGCCATTTCATTATTGGCAACTATGACATGATTGAAACCAAAGATTCAATTACTGCTAGAGTTTTGCCATTTCTATTTCTTGTGATTGTTTTGTGATTGACTGAGGAAAAAGTGGTTTCATTGAAGGACCTGATTCTGTCTAGTTCATTTGTAATAGTAAAGAAAGTTGAATCTCACATTAGATATACCACAGAGTCATGGTATTACAGTATCATCATGTAAATAAAAAAAAATTAAGAAAAGTGCTACTAATTGATCTGCTCCAGAATTTACCTCCGGACCAGTCCTGGCTTCAATGACATAGGTGTGAAATCAATAAATAAATCTTGTTTATGCAGATGTATTAGTAGCCCACAGGGAAGGATTTTACAAGTCAACAAACTTTGTCATTAAAATTGAATTTTCAATAGCTAGTAATATGAAGCATATCAGTAGGGCAGAATGTAAAGGGAAAATCTGTTTACTATAAATCAGTTTACTGTTTACATAAATAATCTAGAAATATAGTCATAAAATCGTCTAATTATAACAACAAAAATTTTTTTTAAAAATCTTGAAGTAAATTCTAAATGTTTAGAGGGATGGCACAGCCTATAATCCTAATAGTTGGCAGGAGAGATCAAAAAGTTCACATTTTGTGAGAGTTGACATATTGGAAAAATATATTTTTCATATGCTACACTTGGCACAAACTTCAAAATGTCACAAAACGTTCTGGATTACTTCATGGCAAAATTAATTTCTATATTACCTCACTTTCTCCCCAAAAGCATGCCCTTATGTTCAAATTAAACAGACATTTGTATCTCAGCTGGGAATATATGATTCTTGTAATTCTTATAATAATCTTTCAGTCCAAAGCATTACAGCTCAGTTACTACAAGAATTCTTCCTAACAAATGTGTATTAATCATCTTCTACACCACAAGCCAGGCTCATCTCTAGACTTAGAAACAGAGCTCAGTGTTCAGGATCAAAGGGGAAAGAACCAAAGTATAAATCCTAAAGACTAAGAACCCACAAGATGGGGAAACCTTTCTAATTTTCCCTTTTCAAAATGAGACTGCAGTCTCCCATTCACTCTGATATTCCTGTTTTCTGAGTTACTGCCTGATAAGAGCTCTTTACTACTCTTTCTGCCTGGAGATAGGCACACCCATAAGTAATCAGATCCTGGATAATATTTCCCATAAAGAACAATGCTGACTTTTAAGTTTTGATTCTTGAGGTATTTGACTAACTTTAGACTGATTTCTTTTTGTATAGGGTGAGAAATAAGAATATAATTTTAATTTTCTACATGGAGATATCCAGTTTACATAGCATCATATTTTCAATATAATATCTTTTCTAAGAATCAGTTTATGGAGCTGAAGAGATGGCTCGGCTCAGCAGTTAAGGGCACTGACTGCTCTTCCAGAGGTCCTGAGTTCAATTCCCAGCAACCACATGGTGGCTCGAAATCATCTATAATATGATCTGATGCCCTCTTCTGGTGTGCAGGTATACATGCAGATAGGCCACTAGTGTATGTAAGTTAAATAAATATTTAAAGAAAAAGAGTCAGTTTGTGGCACATAACCATTCTTATTTTGAGTCCTCTGTTCTGTGTCTATTTTTATGCCTATACTATATTGTTTGGATAATATTGTCTGTATTATACTTTGAAATTTAGTACACTTTTTATGCTTAATATTGAATTGACGAAGGTCTTCTACATGTTCATGTGATTTTGCAATAGTTGCTAGTTTTATGGATTCTTATTAATTAGAAATGGCTGAACAAAATCTGTTGCATTTATGAGAATTTTAACAATATTAATTTTCAATATCCATGACATATGGATCACCTTTCACCACCTTGATTAGATTATTCTCATGTTTCCAGTAAGAATAGGATTGTTTCAGGGAAGCCACAGGCCACTCCTACCCACAAATCACATAGTCTACCTGAAGATCATCACCTGTCCCTCAGTTCCTTCAAATCAAATCCTCTAATCTCATCCACAGTTCTGCTGCAGAAAACCTGCCACCATCTTCCATGCCCCTCTTTCCTGATCTCCAATGGATTGTACAAATCACCTGCTTCTAACCATCCTCCCTCCACTTATTGCTTTATCCCACCCCCCTAAACCCAACAGGCACTCCCTGGGAACCAATAGGTCACACAGACCAAGGATGCAAATAAGCTAACTGCAGATCTTTACCTAATCCTCCATTCCTCTAAGTCTAAAATCCCATCATCCGAAGTCTCATCCGCAGCTGTATAGCAGACCATCTGCTATGGCCTTTCCTCATAATCTGTCCCAATTCTCAATGAACTAAACAGACCCTTGATCCAATGCCCTCCTCTCAACACTGCTCTATACCTTCTAAGACTTACCCTGTATCCTGCCTACATTCAGCTTCAATACCTAGAAATACATTTTATCTGGAACCTCCAGTGGGCAGGATTCCAGAAGAATTTCCTATTGGTCAACACACAGAAATCACACTCTAATAAGAATCAGAGAGGAAACAGAAACTGTGATAGTTTGCATATGCTTGGCCCAGGGAGTGGCACTCAGAAGGTGCGGTCTTGTTAAAGGAAGTATGTTACTGTGGGTATAGATTTGAAGACTTTCCTCCTAGCTGCCTAGGGTTGCTCAGTCTGTTCCTGGCTTCCTTAATGTGAAGATGTAGAACTCAGCTCCTCCTGCACCATGCCTGCCTGGATGCTGCCATGCTCCTGCCTTGATGATAATGAACTGAACCTCTGAACATGTAAGCCAGCCCGGGTTAAATGTTGTCCCTTACAAAATGATGTCCCTCAGAAACAGAAGAAGCCTTTTTTGGGTGTGTGCTTAGGAATGCAGATAGCAGTGGTAGAATTTTCAAGAAATGTGCTGGGGTGGCAAGATGCCAATTCTACAGAGTTTGACCCTAAGACTAGTCATCCTGTGGTCACAGACCTGCCAGAACATAACCCTGGGCAAATGGGAGGAACCCAGAGGCGGGGCAAGAGGAGAACCCTGTTCCACACCAAGAACTCAGTCACGAAGAAACTCTATGGACACACAGACTACTTGGATGAAAGGCACCGCCACCAATTTGAGGTGAATCCAGTCCTGAAAAGGTGCTTGGAAGAGCAAGGCTTGAAGTTTGTTGGCCAGGATGTTGAAGGAGAGAGGATGGAGATCGTGGAGCTGGAAGACCATCCATTTTTTGTTGGAGTGCAATGTCACCCTGAGTTCCTGTCCTGGCCTATCAAGCCCGCCCCACCCTACTTTAACCTCCTCCTGGCTTCTGTGGGGAGGCCCCCACATTACCTTCAGAAAGGTTGTTGGCTCTCACCCAGGGACACTTAAAGTGACAGAAGTGGGAGCAGCTCCCCTGACTCTGAAATCACTGAAGTTTCCATCAATAAGTCAGGACTGATCTGGATGATTCTTCAAGAAAGCTTTCAACTTTTGATAGTTTATAACTATTATTTTACACCCTGATTTTGATACTTCTTTTAAATTATGTTTTTATTAAGCTTATTTTATTATGGGGGAAAGGCATTTGGAAAACCTTGTCACTTGCATGTCCCATCATTTATACTGGATCCTGCAACACCTGTATTGGTGCCACAATACCTTTGCAGTTTCTGTGCTTCTGTGTTAGGAAGCAGGACTCTGGAGGGCACCTTATGGTGGCCACTGGCTGGATAAGGACATCAACCACCTTGCTTTTCCAACCACTTGGGGCACGGTCATTGAAGTGAATTGCTGGTATTTCCCTGTGGTGCCAGGACTCCAGTGCTGGGCTGTAACTGGGTGTTGCTGGAGTCTTGGTGCTGTTGAGTGATAGGGGACTAGGTGCCAGCTGTGGTTGCCCTCACCATCCAGACGGATGTTTGGTTCTTTGGCACATCAGGCAAGCTCTGTCTGTATAAAGTGTCACATAAAAACCCTGTGTCTCTGGCTACACTTTCTATTCCTGAAGTTGAGAAAACTCCTTGCATCAAGGGGTCAAGAAACAAGGAATTTTAGGGTAACTGTTTCTAAAGCCCTCTCTTGTGTATACACCATTGATTTGCGGGTATTTTTTCTTCCAGAATGGTGTTATTGCAGTTGAAATGCAATTTGAAGTTATTTCCTTCATGTGACATAGCAATGGGCATGACCATATGCGTACAATATGGTAGCTGACTTGATGTATACTCCTAACTTAATAAGTAATGTGCAACAAAAAAAAATATATATCAGCACCTAGCATTAATCTTCCCAGTTCCAGATGTCTAGGTTCTAACATAAAAACAGAAGTAATAACAGGCAGAACATGGATAGTCTAAATTGGAGGTCTGAATCAGCTCCTTCTCCTCAGGAAATCCTGTGGAAGAGAGGGTAAAAAAATTGGAAGAGTTAGAGGGGATGGAGGATACAAGGAAGAAAAAAAGACAGGTCTCACTGAATCAACTAAGTGCAGCACATAGATGCTCACAGAGACTGAAGTGGCAAGAATAAGACCTTCATGAGTCTGCACAAGGTCATCTCCATATATGTTATAGTTGTTAGCTTGGTTTTTGTGGTACTCCTAACTGTGGAAACAGGTGAGTCTTTGACTCTTTTGCCTGCTCTTGGGACCCTTTTCCTCGTTTTAGGTTGCCTTGCCCAGTCTCAGTGTGAGAGCTTTTGCCTTGCCTTGTCTTATTTTATTTTGTTATGTTTGACTGTTGTTTCTTGGAGGCCTGCCATGTTCTAAAGAGCAGGGGTGGGTCTCTCCAGAGGAGAGAGGAGGTGGTGGGGTGCTGGGAGGAGTAGAGGGAGTGGAGGGAATGGAAATTGGTCAGAATGTATTGTATGAGAAAAGAATTTGTTTTACTAAAAAAAATATATGTTTAAATAAAGTGATGCTAAAAGATAAAAATAATGGGAAGGACAATATGTCTTCACTGGAGCTCAGCAACTTTACCACAGTACAGTCTGAATATTCCAACATAGCTTAACCACAAGAAAAAACCTTTACAAATATTACAGAAATCCTTAAAGAATCAGTGAATACATTCTTTAAAGAAATCTGTGAAAACTCCAATATTTAGAGTAAACAAATAAAACAGTTTGACACCTGAAAGTAGAAATAGAACGAATACAGAAACCCCAAACTGAGGGAAATACGAAAATGAAAAGTTTAGGAAATTGAACAAGAACCTCAGAGGCAAATTTTTCCAAAAGAATATGAAATGTGAAAAAAATTATCTCAGGCATTAAAGGCACATTAGAATGTGTGTCCAGACCAGAAAAGAAAGTCCCCTCAGGACAAAATAATCAAAACATTTAGCCATGCATACAAAGAATATTAAAAACTGTGGAGAAAAAAGAACAATAACATATAAAGATGATGCTATTACAGTAACACCTGATTGTCAATAGAGACTACAAAAGGAAAAAGGGCCTGGAAAGATAAGTCATAACCTCTAAAAGACTACAGATGCCAGCCCACACTACTATAACCAGCAAAACTTTAATAACAATAGGTGGAGAAAATAAGGCACTTCATTGTAAAACCAAATTTAATATCTATCTACAAATCCAGTCCTACAGAAGGTACGAGAAGGAAAATTCAACCTAAACAGTTAACTATACCCAAGAAAATACAGGAAATTAATCTCAGACCAGAAAATTAGAGGAAGAAAAACACACTCTCGCACACACGCACACACACACACACACACACACACACACACACACACACGCACACACAAACCAAATATAAAATAATAGGAATCAACAACCACTGCTTAATGACCTCTCAATACCAGTGGTCTCAATTTACCCAATAAAAAAGACAGAGATGAAAATCATGGATGTTAGTGCTAATATACTCCTGAAATTCCACAACATAGAAATGGAAAGAACATTGTCCAATTCATTTTATGAGGCCACATTTAATGGTTCCCAAAACATATAAAGACTCAACAAAGAAAAATGATTACAGATCAAGTTCCTTTATAAATATAGATGCCAAAATTCTTAATAAAAGAAAACTGAATCCAAGAACACATCAAAAAGATCATACACCATGATCAAGTAGACTTTATCCTAGAGATGCAGGAATAGGTCAACATACTTAATGAATGTAACCCACCATATATACAAACTGAAAGCCAAAAATCACATCCTTCTTCTGAATCCAAGAAACACACCTTAACATCAAGGATAAACATCACCTCTGAGTGAAAGGATGGGAAAATATATTCCAACTGCATGTATCTAAAAGCAAGCTGTTAAAGCCATTTTAATATCTGATTAAATAGACTTAAACAAAAACTAATCAGAAGATTTGGGGGAGGACACTACCTACTCATCAAAGGAAAAATATAACAAAGACATTGAGATTCTTAATATCTATGTACCAAACACAAAGGCATCCAACTTCATGAAAGAAACACTCTTTCAGCTTTAATCACATACTGACCCTCACACACTGATACTGAGAGAAATCAAGACCCCACTCTCACAAATAGACAAGTCATCCAGACAAGAACTAAAGAAAGGAATACTGGAGCTAATATGTTATAAACTAAATAGTTATTAATAGAACATTTCTCACAAACACAAAAAAAGCATACCTTCTTTGTAGTGCCTAATGGAGCTTTCTTCAAAATTGACCATATACTCAGACATGATACAAGTTTCAGAAGATAAAAGAAAATTAAAATAACTCTCTATATCGTATCTTACCAGCACAGATTAAAGTTGGATGTCAACAAAAGCAGAAATAACAGAAAACTCAAAAACCTCATAGATCCTGAACAACTAATAAATTAAAAAAATGGGTCTAGATAAAATCTGAGATGGAAATCAAAGACTTCCCAGAACTGAATGAAAATAGGTTTACAACATATCTCAACTTATAGACACAATGAAGGGAGTTCTAAGAGGCAAGTACTAAATGCCTACATATGTGTGTGTGTATACATATATAGTGTGTGTATATATATATATATTGTAATTACTAGTATGAGACTTCATACTAGTAATTTTACAGAGAGAGAGAGAGAGAGAGAGAGAGAGAGAGAGAGAGAGAGAGAGAGAACACCTAAAAGGAGAGAATATGTCAAGAAATAATCAAATTCAGGGTAAAATCAATAAAATATAAGTAAAAATTTCAAAGAATCAATGAAAGTGCTGGTTCTTTGGGAAAAATCAATGAGATTGATAAATCCTTTATCCAAATTAAATAAAAATCAGAGAGAGAATATCTAATGTAACAAAATCAGAACTGAACAGAGGGTATAAGAACAGACACTGAGAAAATCCAGAGGATCATAATGACATACCTTAAAAACCTGTTCTCCATGAAACTGGAAAATCTAGAAGAAATGGACAATTTTCCCAAAACAAACCACTTAACAAAGTAAAATCTAGATCAGGTAAGTAATGTAACAGACCTGTAACTCTTATTGAAATAGAAGCAGTAACTAAAACTTTCCTAACCAAAAACTGTATCAGGTAGTTTTAGTAGAGAATTCCACCAGACTTTCAAAGATGATAGTGCCAATATACATCTAATATTTCACAACATAGAAACAGAAGGAATGCTGCTTCATTTTATGAGGCCACATTTCATTATATCCAAAACACATAAAGACTCAACAAAGAAAAAGAAGTACAGACCAATTCCATTTATAAATATAGATACAAAAGTTCTCAATAAAAAAACTGAATCTAAAAACACATAAAAAAAATCAAACATCTTGAACAAATAGACTTCATCCTAGAGATGTAGGAATGGTTCAATATATTTGATAAATGTAGCCTACCATGAATACAAACTGAAAGACAAAAATCACTTGACTATCACACATTAGATAAAGAAAAGGTCTTTGGCAAAATCCAACACCCCTTCATGATAAAACTCCTGGGGAGATTAAGAATACAAGGGGCATTCCTAAATATAATAAAGGCAGTTTACAGCAATCTCATAGCTAACACCAAATTAAATTGACAGAAATTCAATACCAGTAAACCAGAAAAACAATAACAGTAAAATCAGGAAAAGCTTCTGCAGGGAAATAGACACTGTCAATAGGACAAAACAACAGCCTGCAAAATGGGAAAAGGTGTTTATCAAATATACAGCCTATGGAAGGCTAATATTCAAATTACATACAGAATTCAAAATATAGATAAAAAAACAAACAAATAATTCAGTGAAAAATTGGAGTACAGATCTAAACAGAGAATTCTCAAAAGAGGAAATTCAAATGGCTAAGAAATATTTAAATAAATTTTCAACATCTTTATTCATGAGGGAAATGCAAATCAAAACTACTTTGAAATTTCATTTCATATCAGAATAGCTAAGATCAATAATACAAGTGATAGCTTATGCTGGTGAGAATGTAGAGTAAGAGGAACACTACTCCATTGTTTGTGGGAGTGTTATATAGCCACTATGCCAAACAGTACATGATTCCTCAGGAAGATGAGAACTGGTTTACTCAAGATCCAGCTATATCACTCTTGCATATATACCCAACAGACACTTCGTCCTACCAGAAAGACTCTTGCTTAACCATGTTCACTGCTGCTCAATTCATGATAACCAGGAACTGGAAACAACCTAGAGGTCCTCCAACAGAGGAGTGAATAGAGAAAATGTAGTACATTTACGTAATTGAGTATTTTCCAGCCAATAAAAAGCAAAACAAACAAACAAAAACAACAAACAACAAAAAACTAAATCATGAAAATCACAGATGAATGGACAGAACTAGAAAAAAAAATCTAAATGAGGAATCCCCAACTCAGAAAGAAAATCTGATGTGTAGTCATTTACCTGTCGTCATTCCTGTTAAGTTAGATAACCAAGTTACCTAGCATCCTCAGAACCACAGAGGGTAGATCTAGCAATGTCTCTGGAGGGAGTACAGATAGATCTCATTCACCCATACAGGGGGTCCAACCTTGGCAGGACCAAGGGCTTCTCCTCCCATCGGTGCCCTACAAGGCCATCCTATGCTCATATGCATCTCGAGCCATCCATCTGTCCATGTATACTCTTTTGTTGGTGATTTAGTCTCCAGGAGCTCTGGTTGGTTGGTATTGTTGGTCTTATGGGGTTGCAAACCTCTTCAGATCCTTCAATCCTTTCTCTGATTCCTCCCGTGGGGACCCCATTCTCACCTCAATGGTTGGCTGCAAGCATTTTCCTCTGTATTTAGAATGCTCTGGCAGAGCCTCTAAGGAGACAGCTATATCATGCTCCTCTAAGCATGCACTTCTTGGCATCAGGAATGGTGTCTGGGTTTGGTAGCTGTATGTATATGGACAGGATCCCCAGATGTGACAGGCTCTGTCTGAATGGCCTTTCCTTCAGTCTCTGCTCCAAACTTTGTCTCCATATTTTCTCCTATGAATATTTTTGTTTCCCCTTCTAAAAAGGACTGAAGCATCCACATGTTGGTTGTCCTTCTTGAGCTTCATATGGTCTGTGGATAGTATCATTGGGTTATCCAAGCTTTTGGACTAAAATGCACTTACCAGTGAGTGCATACCATGAGTGTTTTTTTGTGATTGGATTATCTCACTCAGGATGGTATTTTCTAGTTCCATCCATCTGCCTATGAATTTCATGAAGTCATTGTTTTTAATAGCTGAGTAGTACTCCATTTTGTAAATGCACCACATTTTCTGTATCCATTCCTCTGTTGAAAGACATCTGGGTTTGTTCCAGCTTCTGGCTATTATAAATAAGGCTTCTATTAACATAGTGGAAGATGTGTGCTTATGATATATTGGAGCATTTTTTCAGTATATGCCCAGGAGTGATATAGCTGGGTCCTCAATACATAATATGTAAAACTTTCTGAGGAACCTCCAGACTGATTTCCAGAGTGCTTAAACCACCTTACAATCCCACCAACAATGAAGGAGAGTTTCTCTTTCTCCACATCCTCACCAGCATTTGTTGTCACATGAGTTTTTGATCTTAGCCATTCTGACTATTGTGAGGTGGACTCTCAGGGTTGTTTTGAATGGCATTTCCCTGATGACTAAGGATGTTGGACATTTCTTAAGGTCCTTCTCAGCCATGTGATATTCCTCAGCTGAGAATTCTTTGTTTAGCTCTGTGACCCATTTATAAATAGAATGATTGAAGCCTCTGAGGTCTAACTTCTTGAGTTCTTTGTACGTATTGGATATTAGCCCTCTATCAGATGTAGGATTGGTAAAGATCTTTTCCCAATCTGTTGCTTGCTGTTTCGTCCTAATAACAGTGCCCTTTGCCTTACAGAAGCTTTACAGTTTTATGAAGTCCCATTTGTTGATTCTTGATCTTACAGCATAAGCCATTGGTGTTTTGTTCAGGAAATTTTCCCCAGTGCCCATGTGTTTGAGAATCTTTCCCACTTTTTCTTGTATTAGCTTGAGTGTATCTGGTTTTATGGGGAGGTCCTTGTTCCACTGGGACTTGAGATTTTTACAGGGCAATAAGAATGAATCGATTTGCATTCTTCTACATGCTGACCTTCAGTTGAACAGTACTATTTTTTCCACTGGATAGATTTAGTGTCAAAGATCAAGTGACCATAGGCATGCAGGTTCATTTCTAGGTCTTCAATTCGAATCCATTGATCTACCTGCCTGTATCTGCACCAATGCCATGCAGTTTTAATCACAATTGCCCCATAATGCAGCTGGATGTCATGGATGGTGATTCTCCCAGAAGTTCTTTTATTATTAATGATAGGTTTCACTATCCTGTGTTTTTTGTTATTCCAAATGAATTGGAAAACTGTTCTTTCTAACTCTGTGAACAAGAGAGTTGGAATTTTGATGGGGATTGCATTGAATCTATAGATTGCTTTTGGCAAGATGGGCATTTTTACAATATTAATCCTGCCAATGCATGAGCATGGGAGGTCTTTCCATCTTCTGAGATCTTCTTCAATTTCTTTCTTCAGAGACTTGAAGTTCTTATTATAAAGATGTTTCACTTGCTTGGGTAGAGTCACACCAAGGTATTTTATATTATTTGTGGCTATAGTGAAGGGTATCATTTCCCTAATTTCTTTCTCAGCCTGTTAATCCTTTGAGTAGAGGAAGGCTCCTAATTAGTTTGAGTTAATTTTATACCCAGGCACTTTGCTGAACTTATTTATCAGGCTTAGGAGTTCTCTGGTGGAATTTTTGGGATCACTGAAATATAATATCATATCATCCACAAAGAGTCATAATTTGACTTCTTCCTTTCCAATTTGCGTCATTTTGACCTCCTTCTGTTGTCTGATTGCTCTGGTGAGGACTTTGAGAACTATATTGAATAAGGAGGGAGAGAGTGGACAGCCTTGTCTAGTCCCTGATTTTAGTGGGGTTGCTCCGAGCTTCTCTCCATTTAGTTTAATGTCGACTACTGGTTTGCTGTATATCGCTTTTACTATGTTTAAGCATGGGCCTTGAATTCCTGATCTTCCCAGGACTTTTATTATGAAGCGGTGTTGAATTTTGTCAAATGCTTTCTCAGCATCTAATGAGATGATCATTTGTTTTTTTCCCCCCTTTGGGTTTGTTTCTGTAGTTGATTATATTGCTGGATTTCCGCATATTGAACCATCCCTATGTCCCTGGGATGAAGCCTACTTGATCATGATGGATGATCATTTTGAGATGTTCTTGGATTCAGTTTGTGAGAATTTTATTGAGTATTTTCTGTTGATATTCATAAGGGAAATTGGTCTGAAGTTCTCTTATTTTGTTGGGACTTTGTGTGGTTTAGGTATAAATGTCATTGTTACTTCATAGAAGGAATTGGGTATTGTTCCTTCTGTTTCTGTTTTGTAGAATAGTTTGGACAATATTGGTATTAAGTGTTCTATAAAGGGCTGATAGAATTCTCCACTAAAGCAATCTGGTCCTGGGCCTTTTTTTTTTTTTTTTTTTTTTGGGAAACTTTAATAACTGCTTCTACTTCATTAGGAGTTATGGAACTATTTAGATGATTTATCTGAACCTGATTTGACTTTGGTACCTGGTATCTGTCTAGGAAATTGTCCATTTCATCCAGATTTTCCAGTTTTGCTGAATATAGGCTTTTTTAGTTGGATCTGATGATGTTTTTTAATTTCTTCAGATGCTGTTGTTATGTATCACTTTTCATTTCTGATTTTGTTAATTTGGATACACTCTCTGTGCCCTCTAGTCTCTCAGTTTATCTCTCTTGTTGATTTTCTCAAAGAACCAGCTCCTGGTTTGTTGATTCTTTGTATAGTTCTTTTCGTTTCTACCTGGTTGATTTCAGCCATGAGTTTGATTATTGCCTACAGTCTACTCCTCCTGGGTATATTTGCTTCTTTTTGTTCTAAAGCTTTTAGGTGTGATGTCAAGCTGCTAGTGTATGCTCTCTCCGGTTTCTTTTTGGAGACACTCAGAGCTATGAGTTTTCCTCTTAGCACTGCTTTCATTGTGTCCCACAAGTTTGGGTACATTCATTTTCATAAAATTCTAAAATGCCTTTAATTTCCTTATTTTTTCCTTGACCAGTTATTGAGTAGAGTGTTGTTCAATTCCATGTATATGGGCGATTTCTGTCCTTTTTGCTGTTATTGAAGACCAGCCTTAGTCCATGGCAATCTGATAGGATGCATAAGGTTATTCAATCTTCTTGTATCTGTTGAGGCAGATTATTTGGTCAATTTTGGAGAAGGTACCATGAGGTGCTAAAAAAAAAAAGTATATTCTTTTCTTTTGGATTGAAATGTTCTATCTGTTCCATCTGTTCATAACTTGTGTTAGTTTCTCTGTGTCTCTGTTTCCATGATCTGACCATTGCTGAGAGTTGGGTGTTGAAGTCTCCCACTATTATTGTGTGAGATCAATGTGCTTTGAGCTTTATAGTAAGGTTTCTTTTACAAATGTAGGTGCGCAGGTTGTGGTGGCGCACGCCGGTAGGATTTGCTGAAGGAGGCAGAGGCAGGAGGATCACAAATGTAGGTGCCCTTGCATTTGGAGCATATATACTCAGGATTGAGAGTTCAATCCTTGGTGAATATTTCCTTTGATGATTATGAAGTGTCCTTCCTTATCTTTTTTGATGACTTTTGGTTGAAAGTCCATTTTATTCTATATTAGAATGGCTACTCCAGCTTGTTTCTTTGGATCATTTGCTTGGAAAATTGTTTTCCAACCCTTTACACTTAGGTGTCTTTGTCACTTAGGTGTGTTTTCTGTACACAGTAAAATGCTGGGTGCTCTTTACATATCCAGTCTGTTAATATATCTTTTTATTGGAGAATTGAGTCCATTGATGTTGAGAAATATTGAGGAACAGTGATTGTTGTTTCCTGTTATTTTTGTTGTTAGAGGTGTAATTATATTTGTGTTGCTCTCTTGGGTTTGTTGTCAAAAGATTACTTTCTTGCTTTTTCTAAAACATAGTTTCCCTCCTTGTGTTGGAGTTTTCCATCTATTATCCTTTGTAGGGCTGTATTAGTTGAAAGATGTTGTTGAAATTTGGTTTTGTCATGGAATATCTTGGTTTCTCCATCTATGTTAATTGAGAGTTTTGCTGGATGTAGTAGCCTGTGCTGGCATTTGTGTTCTCTTAGGGTCAGTATGACATCTGCCCAGCATCTTCTGGCTTTCATAGTCTCTGGTGAGAATTCTGGTATAATTCTGATAGATCTGCCTTTATATGTTACTTGACCTTTTTCCCTTATGGCTTTTAATATTCTTTCTTTGTTTTGTGCATTTGGTGTTTTGACTACTATGTGACAGGAGGAATTTCTTTTCTGGTCCAACCTACTGGGAGTTCTGTAGGCTTCTTATATGTTAATTGGCATCTCTTTCTTTAGGTTAGGGGAAGTTTTCTTCTATAATTTTGTTGAAGACATTTACTGTCCCTTTAAATTTGGAATCTTTGCTCTCTTCTATACCTATTATTCTTGGGTTTGGTCTTCTCATTGTGTCCTGGATTTCCTGGATGCTTTGGGTTACGAGCTTTTTGCATTTTACATTTTCTTTGACTGTTGTGTCAATGTTTTCTGTGGTATCTTCTGCCCCTGAGGTTCTCTCTTCTATCTCTTGTATTCTGATGGTGATGCTTGTGTCTATGACTCCTGATCCCTTTCCTAGGTTTTCTATCTCCAGGGTTGTCTCCTTTTGTGATTTCTTTATTGTTTCTATTTCTACATTTAGTTCCTGGATTGTTTTGGTCAACTCCTTCACCTGTTTGGTTGTGTTTTCCTTTAATTCTTTAAGGGATTTTTGTGTTTCCTCTTTAAGGGCTTCTACCTGTTTACCTGTGTTCTCCTGTATTTCTATCAGGGAGTTATTTATGTCCTTCTTAAAGTCCTCTATCATCACCATGAGATGTGAATTTTTTTTTTTTTTTTTTTTTTTTTTTTTTTTTTTTTTTTTTTTTTTCGAGCTGGGGACCGAACCTCAGGGGCCTTTGCGCTAGGCAAGCGCCACCGCTGAGCTAAACCCCCAACCCGAGATGTGATTTTTAATCCAAATCTTGTTTTTCTGGTATTTTCGGATATCAAGTATTTATTTTGGTGAGAGAACTGGGCTCTGATGATGCCAAGTAGTCGTCTTGGTGTCTGTTGCTTAGGTTCCTGCATTTGCCTCTCACCATCAGGTTGTCGCTGGTGTTAGCTCATCTTGCTGTCTCTGACAGTGACTTGACCCTCCTATAAGCCTGAGTTTCAGTACTCCTATAACCCTGTTTTCTTTCAGCCCAATCTGGGTACAGAGAGCTGTGTCACAGGGTCAGCTCCTGGAGCAGGCAGAAACTGGACAGATCCTGTCCCACACTGCTCCTGGGTTCCTGTGTCCCAAGGACTCCAGGCAGGACCCTTGGAATAGAAGTAGTGGTCTTACCTCTGCTCTCAGGTGTGTCAGAGCTCCTGGAGAATAATGTTCAGCTCTGGGCACAGGCAGAGACCAGAAAGATCCTGTCCCTGACTGTTCCTAGTTTCGTATGTCTAGAGGGCTCCAGGTGGGTTCCTCTTGGGCCAGGAATATGAACAGAAGTGGTGATCTCCCCTGAACTCTCAGGATTGTCTGAACTTCTGAGATTCCAGCTGTCTCCACCATGGGATTTGGGTACAGAGACCTGTGGTACTGGGTCAGCTCCAGGCGCAGTCAGCAGTTATTTTTAATAAAACTTACATATAAAGTAAAACATTGAGTGATTATAAAATTTTATTGTCAAGAATTAAATGCTAATAGCATTTTCTGTGGGAAAATGCAAATATTCATTATTATATTATGCTAACATTACTAAAATAAAGCTGAAGATTACAGTGTGTATAATATATAATAATATATAATATATATCATATATATTATCATACATTACTCAAATTGTTATACTCCAAAGAAATACTCTCATACTTTCTTTATTGCTTAAGAATTTACCAATGTGGCTTAAAAAGTGCTTCTAAATTTTACTTGAACTGTGAATGCTTTTGAGTGAACCAAGTCAGTCAGCCAAAGCCAGGTTGACTCCATGACAGGCTGCAAACTGGCAATTTGGGAAACTAGGCCTAAGTTTCTGTTGCTCAGAACTGAAAAAGTAAGTCAATTCCAGTAAAAGCTACCCTGCTTGGACAGCCAACTAGAAAGCTGCCCCATCCCAGCCTGAGCCAACCTCATGGGCAGCCAATCAGAAGCTATAGCAGATGCCCCACCATGTATCTTGTGCCAAGTATAGTTAATCACTAAAGGTTTCCAAAATTTCCCAGAGCCTTGACCAATCACAGAGGTACCTATACTCCTGGAGATATAACCAACCATTCAAAGAAAAGACAGGTAAAAGTCACGCACTCCTACCCTAACAGGTTTTACATTGACCCTACAAAGTTCACAACTCCATCTTCCATCCTGAAGTATGGTAGACTCCTGCATGCAGGTTCTCTGCAGAATAAATGCTCTTTGCTGAGAAATAACTAAGTAAGTTTGAGGGCCTGATTTAAAGCACATTGGAATTCCAGATTAAATGAGCTTTAACTTACTCTACCTTTAGGCATTACAGAAACATTATTTGGGCATGAAGGCTGGAGTCTGGTTTTTTTTTTTTTTTTTTTTTCCTTTCTATTAGTAATTGACTTGCTTGGGCTTGCCTGGATTTGCCCAATTCTTAGGCCTAGTCTTCTTAACTGCCAATCTGAAGTCTGATATAGAATCAGCCTAGCCTTCTCATTCCCATTTTCAGTAATGGGCCATCTCAAATCGTTGAGGTGTTTCTGAGGCCCCTACATTAGCAGCTCCCGCCATCCTTATGTCAAGGAGAGAGCCTAGTAACACAGCGGAAATGGACAGGCTTTAAACTCAATTATTTGAAGGTGCTAGTTTGTTGAAGACAGCCTCCTCAGAGTAATAAGTCACTCTGGGTACAAGCTGTATTAGAACATAAAAATCCTCAGTCATATTTACAACCAGGCCATAAATGTATGGAGCAAGCCCTGAGGTACAAGCATTCTCTGGAGGCAACATATATCTTGCAACAGTAGGGGTTACAAAGATGGTTGCAGAGGTGAGAATAGGCTGTTGGTATCTTATTTCCAATGGAGAGTCTTTGTCTGGTAACCAACAATTCTATGTTAAGTCCAGGAAGAGAGGAGTTAAGAATCTCCAGTCCAATCAGCCTTCTTGCCAGCCACTGTGAACTTGACAACAAGTTTCATGGACCTCTGGTGGTATACAGATAGTAAGGGGGGATAGTGGCTGGTGCAGGAAAGTGTAACCAGCAAGCAAGAAGGATCAGGAACACTGGAGTTGCAGTTTCAACAGATCAACAGGGTGTGAGGTGAACTTTCATCATTCTTGTGGCAGCTCTCCTGGAAGTCTCCTCCACTGGAACCCCAACTGCTAGATCATTTCTCTCCTGGCAGGCTTAAGGTGGGAGTAGTATATCCACATCCTGATCCCATTCACCTTAATAGCCATAGGTGTGGTCAGAATCATGGTGTGAGGTCCTTTCCATAGAGGTTCCAGAGTCTGTGGTTATATCTCTTAATCTAGACTTTGTCACCTGTTCAAAGCAATGGGAGTTGAAGGGGAGGAGCAGACTCATAAACCTGGAAGATGATAGAGTTGCTTTTGGACCCTATAGAGAGCTTCCAAGTTTTAAAAGACTTATGATGGTCATAATATATCAGCTAATATATCAGATTGGAGGTTAGGCAGCATGGGAAGGAACCTCCAATAAAGAATCTCAAAAGAGCAGGGTACCTAAAGTATAGGGGTGTTCCTAGTCCTATATAAGGCATAAAGTAGGAGAGATGCCCAGTCACTGTCAGTTTCAGGGGTTAATTGGGTCAAGGCCTCTTTATATTCTAATTTATCTTTTCTACTTGCCCTGAACTCTGGTGTCTATATATACAATGTAATTTCCAATTGTTCCCCAAAACCTGTGCTAGAGATTGACTTACCTGAGAGATAAGTGCCACTCCATTATCAGACCCAAGCAGGATAGGGAAACCATACCTAGATATGATGTCTTCCAGAAGCTTCTTTGCCATTACTTTGGCAGTCTCCTTCTTTGTAAGGTAGGCTTCTACTCATATTTATATCTATATGTTCCTGGTTTTATTCTTGTATAATCTATTTCCTAATTAGCCCCTAGCTGTTGATCCCTGATTCTGGTTCCTGGAGCAGCTGCTTGATTGGGGCCTAAGGAGTTCACAGCCTGGCAGGTGGCAAAGTCTGAGATTACCTGATCAACCAAGTGTCCTAAGTCAAATATTTTGTACCTTGCCCCTCACAGCAATCCCTACAGTTTTCAGTGTCCAGGAAAGAAGTTTGACGAATCTGATGGGTAAGTTGCTTAACAAACTCCTTAGCAGCCTTCAGAGATCAGCAACCATCTGTCTCTTCTGTAAACTCCTTGGTATTTTACCTGATCTCATTAGTATTCAACAGTATATTTAGGGATATCTGGAAGCATGAGGAGCAGCAAAGCTACCAGGATGTTGGCAATGGAAAGATAGGAGGCCTCCTTTTAAGCTTTAGCAGCTAGCCTGTCCCCTCGGGATATTTCTGATGTAGATTTCTAATGCCTAGGTCAGTGAATTATGGTTATTTAGAGATGAAACCATAATGATTCCAATAAAGCAAGGATGCCTTCCTTATTTTTGATGCACTTTCCTGCAGTAGTCAATAACCCCATCTGCTGTCAGTGTAAATGTTAGATTTGACTCCTTTTACCAGTTTTTTTTTCTTTTATTGCATATTTTCTTTGTTTACATTACCAATGTTATCCCCTTTCCCAGTTTCCCCTCTGGAAATCCTCTATCCCATCTTCTCTTCCCCTGCTTCTATGAGGGTGGTACCTCACTCATCCACATAGCCCCTTCTCCTCTCCCTGGCATTCCCCTACACTGAGTCTTCACAGGACCAAGGGCCTCTCCTCCCATTGATGCCAGACAAGGCCATCCTCTGCTACATAAGTGGCTGGAGCCATAGGTTGCTCCATGTGTACTCTTTGGTTGTGGATTTAGTCCCTGGAAGCTCTAGGTGGGTTCTGGTTGGTTGATATTGTTGTTATTTCTATGGGGTTACAAGCCAGGAGAAGCAAGCCAGTAAGTAACCTCCATGGCCTCTGCATCAGCTCCTGCTTCCTGACCTGCTTAAATTCCAGACTTGACTCCCTTTAGTGATGAACAGCAACGTGGAAGTGTAAGCTGAATAAACCCTTTCCTCCACAACTTGCTTCTTGGTCATGATGCTTTGTGCAGGAATAGAAACCCTGACTAAGACATTACTCATCAAACTGGATTTTCCAGTTTCCAGCTAAAACATTTAATCTAGTTCTCATTGTAACACTCTATTATGTGTGTGCCTGTGTGTGTGTGCCTGTGTGTGCCTGTGTGTGTGTGTGTGTGTGTGTGTGTGCGCGCGCGCGCGCATCTGGGTGTACCTGAGTTTTTTATCTTAGCCATTCTGACTGATGTGCGGTGGTATCTCATGGTTGTTTTGATTTGCATTTCCCTGATGACTAAGGATGGTTGTTTCTCAGACAAATGGGACTTCATAAAATTGCAAAGCTTCTGTAAGGCAAAGAACAAAACAGCACCCAAGAGATTGGGAAAAGATCTTTACCAATCCTGCATCTGATAGCAGACTAATATCCAATATATACAAACAACTCAAGAAGTTAGACTCCAGAAAATCAAATAACCCTATTAATAAATGGGGTATGGAACTAAACAAAGAATTCTCAAATGAGGAAAATGGAATGACTGAGAAACTCCTTTTGCCAGTTTTAATGGCTGGGTTAGAGCCTTTAGGTCAGCTTTCTGGGCTGAAGTTTCCAGCAGTAAAGCAATTGCCCAAAAAGCAGGGTCCAAGTCCATTACTGCAGCCCCTGCCTACTTGATTCCATTCTGGGTGAAGCTACTCCCCTTCATGAAGTAGGTATGTCCCATGTCTGGCCAGAGCATGTCAATCAAGTCTGGCATGATGTTCTGGACATGCCCCAGAATTATAGAGCAATCATGTTCCATGTCTAAGGATAGGTCAGTTAGCTGGGTAGCTGGGTTTAGTGCAGATGATGGGCTAATCTGATGTGAGGAGGATTCAAAAGTAGAGCCTGAAAGTGGTCCAGTCTGATGTTGGCCAGTCACCAGCTGGGTGGATTCTTGAGGGTTACCTTAATAGGTGGGGGCAGGGAGGGAGGAATAACAAGTTCCTGCCCTGTGGTTATTTTGTCAGCATCCTTGACTTGCAGGGCAGTGGCAGCTATGACCCAGAGACAGGCTGACTATCCTTGGGCCACCAGGTCCAGCTTCTTAGATAAGTAAGCCACAGGTCTTATCTATGGTCCCAAAGTTTGGGTGAGTACCCCCTTTGCTATTCTTTTACTCTGATCCACATCCAGTTGGAAAAGGCTTGTGAATGTCTGGGAGGGCCAAGTCCAGTGCCTCCAATAAGGCTCTTAGAGTCTTAAAAGCCATGTCTATCTCAGGGTCCATTCTCTTATTGGCTCCTGGTAACCTCAAATAATGGTTAGGCTATCTCAGTGAACCCTGGCACCCAAAGTCTACAAAACCTGGCAGATTCCAAAAATTCCCATACTTGCCTTCACATTGGTTGAACCGAGATGCTAAGAATGGTTTGCTTCAGGGGCATCTGACAGCAAGGATTGGCTGCCCCTCCCCAAATATGTACCCCCAGATAGGTGACCTCAAGTTGACAAAGCTGGCCTTTCTTAACAGACACTCAGTAGCCAAGTTGAATTAGCTCCTGTAGCAGGTCTTGCCTGTGACTTCCTGGCATGTCTCCAAGTCAGGGGCTCACAATACATACTGGATCTCAGTTGTTTGGAGGTGGGTCCACTGGTACTCACCCAAGTCCTCATGCTGTGCCTCCTTAAAAGTAGTGGGTGAGTTCTTGAATCTTTCAGGCAGTCATGTCCAAATCAGTTGTCCCTTGAAGCCTTTCTCCAAGTCTTGCTACTCAAAGGCAAGTAGAGGCTGGCTTTTGGGCACCAGAGGCAGGGTGAAACATTCAGTGGCTGAAGCTTCCAATGGATGTCAGGGACAGCTTGGTTAACAAAAGCCGTGTTCACAACTGACTGGTGCTCTCTGGCTTCAGCGTCAAAAGGAGTGTAGGTCCTGTAGGCTTCTAAAAGTCTTTCTAGATATTCCCTGTGGCTCTCATTCTTTCCCTGCATCACCTGGCTCACCTTAGATCAGAATCCGGTGGTAGAACTGGAGCTTCTACTTACCTTCAAGTCAAGTCAAAGGAAAGGCTGCATCGAAACCAGCATGAACTTGAGTGGCAGCCCATTTGCTCCTGGAAACAATTTCCATTGGACTCCCATGATCCTCTCTCTCTCTCCTCTGTTGTGAATAGGACCTGAAGTATTTGCCGATAATCATCCCAGATAGGTAGATAGATCAGCATGATTGAATCTAGAAGACCTGGGAGAGCTGATGGTCTTTCCGAAAATGGGGGGTTTTGAGACTTCCAATTGTACAGCTCATTACTGGAAAATGACACATATGTCATGAACTGTCTGCCCTGAGCATCCGGGAATCCTGTAGCCTGAAAAAAATAAGGCTGTAGTAGAGTCAGCCCTCTGGGCAGTACTGGCCAGAGTGTGAGGTGGACTCCAAATGGAGTAGGGAGAGTCAGAGGAGTCAGGGGAGTCAGGGACTGCTCCTCCTTCTGCCTGTGTTGGCTGGTCAGGGGCAGTATGACAGGAGCAGGAGCATAAGCAGAGGGAGTGAAAGACAAAACACAACAGCAGCACAGATTCCATCCTATCCTCAAAACTCTATTTTAAGCAACTAACCTTAGAAAAGGCTGCTGTCTCCTATCTTTGGAGGAAGCAGAAAATTAATGTTCTTGGAGTGATAAGGACTCCACACTTGAGCACTGGGAAGAGACTACTGAGCATTCCCAGCAGTTGAAAATAGACATAACAGCTGTGGCCAGCTTGCAACAACAGGAAATGACTGATCTCAATAACAGGATAAGTTATTCCTTCCCAGGTCAAAGATGCCCCTTTCCAGATGTATGGTCTCTCCTTGCTTTCTAAACAAACATTATCAGTTTGAAGGATAGCATTCCTTCACCCCTAACCCAATCATGTAACACCAAGGCTTGAAAGCCCCAGCTTGTGAATTTTCTCTATGTAAGACCTCAGCTCCTAGACCCAAGCTTCGCATTCCTAACTTGTTGCATAGGAAGTGTGGGAGCCCAAGTCTGAACTCAAATAAAAGACTCTTGTGTGTTCTCAGAGTTGTGGCCCTTGGTGGTCTCTTGGGGGTCTCACAAACAGGGCATTACAGACAGAAAGCCTCCTCCAGAGCAGAAAGGGGGAGCAAGGTAGGGGGCTGAGGCTGACCCTCCTTTAGATGAAGGGTAGGGAGCAGTGAAGCCCATAACAAAAAATGGTCTCGTCTAAACAGAGGGCTTCTCAATCAGGTATTGCCACGTGGTGATATACAGCACTTGGTCCGAGTGACCCCAAGCCTCATAAACTAAACCTTCACCTTGTAAATGATGGGGAGATGGAAGGTCCTCTCTTCAGGCCATAGGTAGGTCATTCATTTCTGTAAAAGATGGTTAGTTTGCTGGAATGACCAACCAGATTTGAGTCTTCTCTGTGGTTTGGGGAAAGTCCTTAAAATGGTTCAAGACCGAGCCCAGTGGTCTACTTTGTGCGTGTCCCATCCTAGGACTTAAAAGAAAATTTTGTATCAGAGCACAAAGCACAAAGACAAAAAGTGTTAGATTCAAACAAAGACTGCCTTAGGCAAATACCAGGTGGAATTTAGGATAACACCCTGTTCCAAGAAATGAGCTAGCCACCCTTAGCAGGGGTCCTTCACCACCCACTCTGCATGCCAAAGATATTTCCCCACCAAGGGCCTCCAATGAATTCAAGGACAATAGGTGGCAATATTTTCAAAAAGTAATAGGCCCCACCAATGAGTAATAACCAACTCATGCTGTAACCTAAAGCCTATACCATGAAACAGTATAAAGGGTGTGGGCCTTTGTTCTTCGGGGTCACCTCTGTCCCACGTACAGGGTCCCAGTGTACTGGATTATTAAACCTCTTGCTTATTGCATCGATTTCCATCTGCGTGTTTTCGTGAGTGGGACCTCCTGGACGTAGGGCTGATCAGGTCCTACAGCACTTGCCTCAGGCTCAGTCACAGCTAGATGAAAGCTTTCTGGTGGCTACAGGATCAGTCACAACATGGACATCTTATTATTAAAGACCACAAGAAAGCAGGTTAGGAGCTCAATTAAAATCAGACTTTCTCCAAAGGGTATTTGATATTCACATGGCTCAAGAAACAGAAAACCACGCCTAATGTTGCCTTTGTGTTTGCTTGTTTTGAAGGACCCTAGTTCTTTCTGAAGTGTAAGAACTATTAAGAGATGCATTTGCATCAAACTCTTTTCTCCTGTCTCACTTGGGGGGTTTCCTGGTAGTTAAGACTCACTTCGAGCCTTACAGTTTACCTACATTATGTTGTTACCTGGGATGGGAAATCAGAGTTGTCATGTTCTGTCTTTGGTCTATGCCAGGATAAATTTAAAATGAATTTGGGCCCTTGTTTGCTAGGAGATCCTTTCCCAGTAAGGAAATAGGGATGCTTGGGAATGACCATGAACGAATAGGATACCCATCCCATTCCAAAATCCACTGTTTGGGTAATCCACGAATATTATTTGGTGCCTGTGGCTCCCTGGACCCAGGACCTCTTGGAAGACAGTGACCCTTCAGCCTTTAAAAGCACTAAATGTTGAGCTCCAGTATCTGCCAGGAAGTCTAGAGGCTTCCAGGAAATCTAGAAGCTTCCCCTCCACTCTAAGGGTTATAGTAGGCTCCAGGAGGGGGTCCAAACCCCAACTCCCTCAATCTCTTCCTCTGTGACCGTAGTCTTAACTTTTGGCTTTCTCTTTAGTCTCACTCTTTAGCCCAGTGTCCTTCCTCATTAAATTAGGCACATTGGTTCTTACCTAATGTCTGGGTTTATGCTGATGTCCTTGATCTATTTGGAGTTGCATTTTATGCAAGCCGATAGACATGCATCTATTCATATTCTTCTATGCACAGCTATGCAATTTGCTCAGCATCATTTGTTGAAGATCATATCTTTTTTCCAAAATGTACTATTTTGTTTCTTTGTCAAAAATTAGGTGTCCACTGGTGAATGGACTTATATCTGCATCTTCTATTCAATTCTATTGATCAATATTCCAGTTTTTAGTCCAATACCATGCTGGTCTTATTACCACGGTTCTTGAATACAACCTGAGATCAGGACAGTCAATTTTATTATTAAGGATTGTTTTAGCTATCCAGAGTTTTTGTCTTTCTACATAAATCTGAAATTTTTCTGTTTAAGTTCTGTGTAGAATAATGTTGGAATTTTGATTGGTATTGCATTGAATCTTTACATTACTTTGGTTGGATGGTTATTTTGCTATGTTAATCCTACCAATACATGAGCCTGCGAGGTCTTTCAAGCTTTTGTTGTATTCTTCAATTGCTTTCTTCAACTGTTGAACCCTCCTTCAGTGTTTGACTCCTGCTGAGCCTTGCTGATGCATGTGGAAGCCTTTTGTTCCTAACAAAGGAGCATCCTAACCTTTCTGCTTGGCCTGGGTGGTAAGACTATTAAATCAGTTCCTGCTTTTTGTTCCTGTTTTTTTTGTATCTGAGGGTGTAAGCATGGTTTTCCACTGTGCTTCCTGGAATTCTCCATCCAGTGAACTTGTATAAATTCTGTGAACCTCGGTAAAAGTTTTGACATTCTTTTTAAACACAAATGTCTGTGTGTTGTTTTAAAACCCTGCAGGCCTGCTCTCCTTCTGGGTACCAGGACAGCGAGATAAGTGGAGGTCCCACCGAGATCAGGAAAGTGAGGAGTCCCTGACAGGGTCATTCCAAGAGCCAGCCAGTGAAGCAGAGAAAACATATTGGGTGAGTGCACAGTGAAAAAAAATTATACCATGAGAACCTCATGTTCTACTTTACAGCTAACAGATCAGATAGTTGCTCTACTCAAAAGCAGGGGTAAAGGTAAAAACAGCTAAAGAATTTATTAAAACTTTAGAAAAGACTAGTCCCTCTTCATTGCTTGTTCATTCAGGAGGACTTAATATTCCAGATTGGGAACAGCTTAAGACAGATTTGGAAAGAACACTGCAGAGAGATGGCCCTGAGAGCATTCCTATCGCCATGCTCTCTTGGTGGAGATTGGTCAAGGATGCTCTCTTGAGTACTAATGCTAATATAAAGGGACGGATGACAGAGATAGAACATTTGGAGTGGCACAGGATGATGCCTCTCATAAGTCTTTACAAACCTCTGATTCAGATCAGGATTCAAGCTCAGAGGAGGATGAAGAAGAGATACCAGAAGAAGAAACAGAGGTGCTTAAGAAGAAGATTAATAAGTGCAGGGTGGCTAAAAAAAAAATCAGAATCTTGTCCTCCTAGTGAAAAATCCTTTCTTTAAAATCCTTTCTTTAAAGCTACTGTTCCTCCCGCCTATGAACCCTATCCTTCCTTGTAGTGGTGTTATGGAGACAAGGCTCTAAGGAGTGGGGTAATTTTTCCAGAGCCTCCCCCTGGACAGGGAGCAGTCTATCCTGTTGTTGAGATCCCAGACACCAACAATGCAGGTCAATCTATCAGACATCATATTCCTCTGAGTTTTAAGGAGATGAAAAACCTGAAAGAAGCAGTCTCTGCTTATGGTCCCCTTGCTCCCTTTACTTCTGCTATTTTTGAATCTTATGTTACTTCTAATCTGACTCCTGGATATTGGCAACAATTATCTAGGGCAGTGTTGAGTGGGGGAGATTATCTATTATGGAGGGGAGAATATCAAGAACAATGTGTACAACTAGCTAGAGTTAATGCACAAGCAGGATTCCCCCAAGGAAATCTAAAAATGCTGACAGGAGGAGGACAATACATCGCATACCAGCCCAGATTCAATATGATCCTGCCATTTATGCTCAAATCTCCTCAGCAGCAGTTAAAGCTTGGAAGGCCCTGAAGCTAAAGAACAATTTTCCAAGGTAACACAAGGAAACTTGGAGCCTTTTCAGGAATTTGTGGATAGATTATTGGCTGGGAAATTGGTTGGAGATGTTGATACCACTATACCCATAGTAAAAACAATTATCGTATGAAAATTCTAATAAATAGTTCAAGGAAACTATTAGACCTCATAAGAATAAAAGTTTAAATGACTATATTGAATTGTGCAAAGAAATAGATGGGAATTACATGTTGAGACAAGTCTTAGCGCAGTCATGCAGAAAGGAAATGGAGGGATCAAGATACGTTTTGGGTGTGGACAACCTGGATATTTTAAAAGAGAAAAAAAGATAGGAGGCCCTGGATTATGCCCTCAGTGCTGTAAAGGCTATCACTGGGGAAATGAGTGCAGATCTCAGCAAGATGTTGAGGGACAGCCTTTATATCTTCTGGGAAACAGGAGACAGGGCCTGCTCCAGGCACTCCAAATCAGAGTGTACAAAGCTATGAAAACTTCAATGGTAGAACCTACCCCAATTCAGTTTGTCCCTCAAACCAACCCCCTCATGTCAAAGACCTTGTCAGAGGTACCCCAGGAAGTGAAGGACTGGACCTCTGCTCCTCCACCAGAGCAGTATTAACAGCTCAAATGGGCCCCCAGGTAATTGACACTGGAGGTACATGGGCCCCTACCCTCTGGGAATATAGGTCTTTTACTAGGTCACATCAGTGCCTTGATGAAATGAATAAGAATTTTCCCTGGAGTGATTGACTCTGTTTTTAAAATTATGGTTTCTGGAGAAAAAGGAGTTGTAGTTATTTTGCCCCGGTTTTATACTAACAATACTGTATTTAAATCCACCTGTGGAAATCAAGGTTTCAGATCCACTGGGCCCGGAGCATTTTGGGTGTCTTCTTTAGAGAAACATCCCACACTCACTCTATGGGTTGAAGGAAAATCTCTACATGGGCTACTAGATACTGGAGCTGATACCACTGTGATAGTTAAAGCCTTCTGGCCAAAGGCCTGGCCCTTAGAGTTATCTCATTCCACCTTATAAGGAGTGAAGACAGCAAGATTCTCAAAAAAGCAGCAAGATTCTTAAATGGAGAGACGAGGAAGGACATGAGGGATGGTTTCAACCTTTTGTTTTAGAACAAATACCTACCAATTTGTGGGGACGAGATGTGCTCAATGATATGGGGGTGTGCCGACAGCTCAGCCTGTACAAAACATGTGAAGAAACAAGGCCTCATCCCAGGGAAAGAATTGGGCAAAAATTTACAAGGCAAACCTTATAGTGAAGAGCTAAAAGTAATTAAACACCCTGATGATAAAACAGGCTTGGGAAATTTATCCTAAGGGTCACTGTTAATAAACCTCCTTACGTTAAACCTCTACCCATCACCTAGAAGTCAAATGATCCAGTGTGAATTCCACAGTGCCCCTGTCCCAGAAAAAATTGGAGGCAGCTCATTAATTAGCACAGGAACAGTTACAAGCTGGTCATATTGTTCCTTCCACTTCCCCTTGGAATACACCCATTTTGTGATTAAGAAAAAGTCTGGAAAGTGGAGATTATTACATTATCTAAGGGAAATTAATAAAATCATGATACCTATGGGACCTACTCAGCCTGGCCTCTCTTCTTCTGTAGCTATACCAAAAAATTGGGATATGATAGTTATTAACTTAAAGGATTGTTTCTTTACTATTCTACTAGATCCTAAAGACTGTGAGAGATTTGCTTTTAGTATTCCTTCCTTAAATTTTCAGGAGCCTTCTCATCACTATCCCTGGGTCATGTTATCTTAGGGGATGACCAGTAGTTCTACTTTGTGTCAGGTGTATGTAGCCTCTGCCCTAAAGCCTTTGAGGCAGAAGTGAATATATATCCACAGATATATATTGTCCATTTCATGGACGGCATTTTATTGGAGGCTCCAGATTAAAAGGAATTGCTGACAGCATATGCTGACTTATAAGAAGATTTAGGTGCTGCAGGGTTAGTGACTGCCCCTGAAAAGGTTCAAAATAACTTCCCATATCAATATTTAGGACATGAATTATTACAAAAAGTAATTTGCCCACAAAAAACTTAAAATTAGATTAGATACACTGAAGACTTTAAATTACTTTCAAAAATTATTAGGGGATATAAATTGGCTTTGAGCAACATTAAAATTAACCAGGGGACAGTTGAAACCATTATTTGATGTTTTAAAAGGTGATTCCTTTCTAAATTCACCTAGACAATTAACTCCAGAAGTGTGTGAATGCTTAAATTTAGTACAACAGGCTTTGGAAGAGGCTCACCTTAATTACATTGATTATTCTAAGCCTCTTTCATTTTTAATTTTTGTATCTGCTCATTCCACTACTGGGCCTTTTTGGCAAATGGCCCTTTAGTGTGGGTTTATTTACAAGCTTCACCTGCAAAAATAGTGATGACTTATCCTCAAGCCATTGCTCAATTACTGTTCAAAGCTCAAATAATTAGCTTATAGACCTTTGGCAAGGAACGAGATCTTATCATTACCCCTATACCAAGGAGAAGCTACAATATTTAGCCCAAGGACTTACAGATTGGGCTATTTTAAGCACTGTTGTTAGTCAGTTTGATAACCATTACTCTGATAGTAAGATTTGTCAGTTTTTAAAAATGCATCCAGAAATTTTTCCATGAAATGTTGTTAGTTCCCCTTTGCAAAAGGCGCATTTAATATTTACTGATGGTTCCTCCATTGGATGTGCTGAGGTAGTGTCTGGAGGGAAGGTAGAGGTTATAAAAATTCCTAATTGTTCTGCCCTTTGTTGCTCCTGTTTCATCCACTGGTGCCTGCTTACTACAAGTACAGACTTTGCTATGGCAGCATAAGGAACCTACTTTTGTGGGCCATATAAAAAGACATTCCATGTCACCCAGCTCCTTAGCACAAGGCAATAACTTCACTGATTCTTATACTCAGTCTCCATGTTATTATATGTTAATGAGTAGTACTACCTATGATGAAGCTTTACATATGCATAAAAATTTTCATCTTAATGCTAAGTCTTTGAGGTTTCACAATAGAGTAACTAAAGAACAAATAGTCAGTCAATGTCCCCTGTGTGCCCCATTTATTTTCTCTCCCAATTTGGAAGTTAACTCAAGAGGATTGCAGCCTAATGATATTTGGCAAGTGGATGTTACCCATATTCCTTCTTTTGAAAAATTAGTTTGTCCATGTGTCTATTGATACCTATTCTGGCTTACTCTTTGCCTCTGCACATAGTAGAGAGAAAATTAAAGATGGTAAAAGTCACTGATTACAGGCCTTTGCCTTTCTGGGAGTCCCACAACAATTAAAAACTGATAATGGTCCAGCTTACACTAGTGGGCCTTTTAAGAAATGTTGTGAGGATTATGATATTGTACATAAAACTGGCATTCCTTATAATTCTCAAAGACAAGCCATAGTAGAAAGAGCTCATTTAACACTTAAGAATTATGTTGAGGTACCAAAATTAAATCAGGAACAGATAAACTATTTAAACAACCGCATAACTCCTAAAGAAATAGAAGCAGTCGTTAAAAGTCTCCCAACCAAAAAGAGACCAGGTCCAGATGGTTTCCGTGCAGAATTCTATCAGACCTTCATAGAAGACCTCATACCAATACTATCCAAACTATTCCACAAAATTGAAACAGACAGAGTGCTACTGAATTCCTTCTGTGAAGGTACAATTACTCTTGTGCCTAAACCACACAAAGACCCAACAAAGAAAGAGAACTTCAGACCAATTTCCCTTATGAATATCGACACAAAAATACTCAATAAAATTCTTGCAAACCGAATTCTAGAACACATCAAAACAATCATCCATCATGATCAAGTAGGCTTCATCCCGGGTATGCAGGGATGGTTTAATATATGGAAAAACATTAACATAATCCACTGTATAAACAAACTAAAAGAACAAAACCACATGATCATTTCATTACATGCTGAGAAAGCATTTGACAAAATTCAACACCCCTTCCTGATAAAAGTCCTGAAAAGAACAAGAATTCAAGGCCCACAAGTAAATATAGTAAAAGCCATATACAGCAAACCTACTGGCTAACATTAAATTAAATGGAGAGAAACTTGAAGCAATCTCACTAAAATCAGGGACTAGACAAGGCTGCCCACTCTCTCCCTACTTATTCAATAAAGTTTTTGAAGTCCTAGTCAGAGCAACCAGACAACAAGAGGAGATCAAAGGGATACAGATTGGAAAGGAAGAAGTCAAAATATCACTATTTGCAGATGATATGATAGTATAATTACGTGATCCCAAAAGTTCCATCAGAGAACTACTAAACCTGATAAACACCTTCAGCAAAGTGGCTGGGTATAAAATTAACTCAAATAAATCAGTAGCCTTCCTCTACACAAAAGAGAAACAAGCTGAGAAAAAAATTAGGGAAATGACACCCCTCATAATAGTCCCAAATAATATAAAATACCTTGGTGTGACTTTAACCAAGCAAGTGAAAGATCTGTATGATAAGAATGTCAAGCCTCTGAAGAAAAAAAAATTGAAGAAGATCCAAAAGATGGAAAGATCTCCCATGATCATGGATTGGCAGGATTAATATAGTAAAAATGGTCATTTTATCAAAAGCAATCTACAGATTCAATGCAATCCCCATCAAAATTCCAATCCAATTCTTCATCAACGTAGACAGAACAATTGGCAAATTCATCTGGAATAACAAAAAAGCCAAGATAGCTAAAACTATCCTCAACAATAAAAGAACTTCCCGGGGAATCAAGATCCCTGAACTCAAGCAGTATTACAGAGCAATAGTGATAAAAACTGCATGGTATTGGTACAGAGACATGCAGATAGACCAGTGGAATACAACTGAAGACCCAGAAATGAACCCACACACCTATGGTCACTTGATTTTTGACAAAGGAGCCAAAACCATCCAATGGAAAAAAGATAGCATTTTCAGCAAATGGTGCTGGTTCAACTGGAGGTCAGCGTGTAGAAGAATGCAGATCGATCCATTCTTATCACCCTGTACAAAGCTTAAGTCCAGGTGGATCACGGACCTCCACATCAAACCAGATACACTCAAACTAATAGAAGAAAAATTGGGGAAGAATCTCAAATGCATGGACACTGGAGAAAATTTCCTGAACAAAACACCAATGGCTTATGCTCTAAGATCAAGAATCGACAAATGGGATCTCATAAAACTGCAAAGCTTCTGTAAGGCAAAGGACACTGTTGTTAAGACAAAATGGCAACCAACAGATTTGGAAAAGATCTTTACCAATCCTCTATCCTTTACTGATAGAGGGCTTATATCCAAAATATATGAAGAACTCACGAAGTTAGACTGCAGGGAGACAAATAACCCTATTAAAAAATGGAGTTCAGAGCTAAACAAAGAATTCACAGCTGAGTAATGTCAAATGGCTGAAAAGCAACTAAAGAAATGTTCAACATCTTTAGTCATAAGGGAAATGCAAATCAAAACAACCCTGAGATTCCACCTCAAACCAGTCAGAATGGCTAAGATCAAAAACTCAGGTGACAGCAGATGCTGTCAAGGATGTGGAGAAAGATGAACACTCCTCCATTGTTGGTGGGATTGTAAGCTGGTACAACTATTGTGGAAATCAGTCTGGAGGTTCCTCAGAAAATTGGACATTATACTAGCTGAGGACCCAGTTATACCTCTCCTAGGCATATACACAAAAGATGCTCCAACATATAACAAAGACACGTGCTCCACTATGTTCATCGCAGCCTTATTTATAATAGCCAGAAGCTGGAAAGAACCCAGATGCCCTTCAACAGAGGAATGGATACAGAAAATGTGGTACATCTACACAATGGAATACTACTCAGCTATCAAAAACAATGACTTTATGAAATTCATAGGCAAATAGATGGAACTGGAAAATATCATCCTGAGTGAGGTAACCCAATCACAGAAAAACACACATGGTATGCACTCATTGACAAATGGATATTAGCTCAATGCTTGAATTACCCTTGATGAACAGAACACATGAAACTCAAGAAGGATGACCAAAATGTGAATGCTTCACTCCCTCTTTAAAAGGGGAACAAGAATACCCTTAGGAGGGAATAGGGAGGCAAAGTTTAGAACAGAGGCTGAAGGAACGCCCATTCAGAGCCTGCCCCACATGTGGCCCATACATATACAGTCACCAAACTAGATAAGATGGATGAAGCAAAGAAGTGCAGGCTGACGGGAACTGGATGTGGATCTCTCCTGAGAGACACAGCCAAAATATGGCAAATACATAGGCGAATGTCAGCAGCAAACCCCTGAACTGAGAACAGGATCCCTGTTGCAGGGATCAGAGAAAGGACTGGAAGAGCTGAAGGGGCTTGAGACCCCATATGAAACACAATGCCAACCAACCAGAGCTTCCAGGGACTGAGCCACTACCCAAAGACTATACATGGACTGACCCTGGGCTCCAACTGCATAGGTAGCAATGAATAGCCTAGTAAGGTCACCGGTGGAAGGGGGAAGCCTTTGGTCCTGCCAAGGCTGGACCCCAGTGAATGGTATTCTTGGGGGGAGGGCGGTAATTGGGGGAGGATGGGGAGGAGAACACCCATCTAGAAGGTGAGGGGGAGGTGTTAGGAAGATGTTGGCCTGAAAACCGGGAAAGGGAATAACATTTGAAATGTAAGTAAGAAATACCAATTTAATAGAGATGGGGAAAAAAAGAAAAAAGGAAAAAAATTCCCATCTCAAGAAGAAGAAAAAAAAAGAATTATCTTGAAAAAACAAAAACAGGGGACCAGAATTCCCCACATGCTAAACTTTCCTTTATTATCTATATTTTACATTTTTTGTTAGTAGATAAGAATAATTGTTCAGCAGCAGATAAGACATTGGAAAGGAATAAGACCTAAGGAAGGTCTAGTCTGTTGGAAAGATTTGACCTCAGGATTACGGACCTGACCCTGTGTTAGTTAGGGTTAGGGGTTCTGCTTGTGTTTTTCCTAGAGATGCTGAAGCACCCATTTGTGATCCTGAGCGTTGGAGATGTCCTATCACTATGGAACCCTGTACAGATGGACACCTATTGGAGCTTTGTGAAAAAACTGTGATCCTGATGCCAGTGCGAATAAGGAGCACAGTTTGGCCAGTGATGATCACCACCAATAGGACCACAGGAAAAGCAGCCGTCCTGTTTGTTGACTTTGCTGGAAACGTGAAGATTCAGCTCTTGTGGTTCAGGTCCCTGGAGTCATTCCTATGCTCTTGCATGAAGATAGAGGATTTCCCTCACTTTGTGTCATCACAGAGGAAATTTTGGCACTGCTGCAGTCATTGTTACCACCACTGCGCATCCTTCCCTTCTACCAGTGCTCACGATGGTGCTCCTTGCTGCGACCACTTCTGTGTGTCCCGTCCCACTGCGGCCTGTGCTCCAACCCCTCTGGGCACTGCTGCATGCCTGAGCAAGAGGACGAACTTCAGCCATTACCCCTCCCCTTCCCTGTTCCCCCGGCAGCTGTCGCTATCCTGGTTGCTGTTGCCATTTCGCAGTCTGTGGCTTCTGCTCACACACTGGCTAAACTGTCTGGAGAAGTTTGCAGTTTTAGCTGTTCAGTATGGTTTGAATAATGGTTGGATTTGTTGGGGGATGCTCATGTGCCTTCTTGCTCATACTGCTTTTGTTGCCTGAGTGGTGCTATGCTGGGGATAGTGTTGCATATCTCTTCACAGAAATGCCATCTGTGTGAAGCTGCTGAGGACCAGGGAACTCTTCCCTGGTTGTGCAGATCTCAGGCATGGTTCCATTGCCTGCCGGTTGTTAAGGAGAGGGTCAGCTGATCCTGAACCATCATGGGAAATACTTTGGCATCTATGCTGCTATTGTAGCAGCCATTGCTGCTGCAGCCACTGTGACTGCAGTGTTTGGGATTGCCCTCTCCCAATCTAATGTTAAGGTAAGCACAGTGGATAAATGTTCAGGAGAAGTTGTTGACATTTGGAAATTCTAAATTTAAATCAACAGTCAGTGATTTTACAAGAACAGCTTGATCTCTTATTTTCACACATGTTTGTGTGAAACCTTACAATGTCCCTTGGTGTTATGGCCCTCAGTGTTATGGCCCTCGGATGCTGCAGTAGTTGACATTGGGCTTCTTATCACATGCGCAAACAGCATTCCCAGTCCCGGGCCACGGCTAAGCAGGTGTTTCTCTCCTTGGCTGGAGACAGTCCCTCTACCCAGATCTAGCTCAGCTTTTATGAGAAGTAGTTAAACAAAGATGGGCAACTCTTTGAAACCAATGCCCACCTAAGACAGGGTCTCTGATACTGGCTGAGATTCTCAAACATGGACAAGGGTGTTGGTCTCCCCAAAGTGACCTAAGACAGGCACTACTTAAAAAATAAAAAGGGGGGACTTGTTGGAACCTCCTGGGCCCTGTCAGTATTTGACCCCTGCTGAGCTTTGCTGATAGATGTGGAAGCCTCTTATTCCTAACAAAGGAACATCCTGACCTTTGTGTTTGGCCTGGGTGGTACACCTGGGTGGTACACCTGGGTGGTAACACTGTTAAATCAGTTCCTGTTTTCTTTTTTGGTTCTTTTTTTCAGAGCTGGGGACTGAACCCAGGGCCTTGCGCTTCCTGGGCAAGCGCTCTACCACTGAGCTAAATCCCCAACCCCCAGTTTCTGTTTTCTGTTACTGTTTTTTTGTTCGTGAGAGCATAAACCTATTTTTCCAATGTGATTTCTGGAATTCTCCATCCAGTGAACTTGGGGTATATATTCTGTGAACCTCAGTAAAAGTTTTGGCATTCTTTTTAAACACGAATGACACAAGTCTGTGTGTTGTTTTTATACCCTGCAGGCCTACGCTCAGTTCTTGGTACTGTGATGGCGAGGACGCCGACATTCATTGTCTTAAAGCTTTTATTATACAAATATTTCACATGCTTATTTAGAATTAGTCCAAGATATTTTGAGGCTATGGTTAAAAGCATTGTTTCCCAGAATTCTTCCTAAGTATATTTGCCATTTGTATATGTATCATTTGATCTCTGTGTATTAATTTTATGTACTGCTACTTAACTAAAAGTATTTATCACTTTGCATCCTCCTTTTTTACAAAATAAAACCACTGACTTCAATTTGTGCTGTTTATATACTCCTGGATGTGGGGCCATCTAGGGGAGTGTAGTTGACCTTCTAGGGGACACACTCTTGAAGATTAAACTTTTTCAACACCAGTCATTAACTGTTCAGAGCTTTGTAGTTTGGGTGAGGGACTTATAAAACACTGCCCCTATTATTGCTAGAATTTTTACTGCAGAAGCTAATTTCTTTTTTCTTCTTTTTTTTTTAGAAGTCAAAGTATTCTAATAGGAAATATATTTAGATTGTAATAGGAATTAGCATTAGATTTTTATAAATATCAATACTGACAATAAATTTTCTCATTAAGTGAAAGTAAATGCAACCATTTACTGTAAATCACATTTAACCAATAAAATGTTTACCTATAAGATGTAACGTAGTTTTTTCAAAATGAGTGCCACCTTTTAAACTATTATTTTTTTCATTTTATTGAATATAACTTTTCTTTTCTCCCACCTATTACTCATAAGCTATAACAGCTCTGGACCCTTACCATTTCCTGTCCTTCCTGTTTCTCTTACCTCCTTTCCCATCCAGACTCATTCCTTTTCCGTCTCTCATTAGAAAACAAACAAGTTTCTAAAAAGGGATAATAATAATAAAATATAACTGGGAAGAGGTGGGTGGTTGGAAGGGGAACACCCTCATAGAAGAAGAGAGAAGGGGGATGAGATAGGGGAGTTATCGGCAGGAAACTGGGAGAAGGAACAACATTTGAAATGTAAATAAAAAATATCCAATTAAATATAAATAAATAAAATATTACAAAATAAGTTAGAATAAAATAAGCAAAGAGTAACACATCAGAGTTCGACAAGACCAAAAAACAGAAGGAAAAAAAATCCAAGAGAAACAGAGACCCACTCTTTCTGTTTAGTCCCCTCAGACTGGGGATTCAGACTGAGGAAAGGCTGTCATAGGTGGTCTTCTACAGATGTGAGGATAAGACTTGAGCATTTGGACTTAGAGGAATGGAGGGAAAAGTGAAGATCTGCAGTTACCCTATCTGCTTTGCTGGTCTGGAGTGGCCTATAAATTCCCAGGGAATGCCTGCTGAGGTTAGTGGTTGGGATAAAGCAATGAATAAGAGTAAGAAAATTTAGATGACTGCAGGGGAGGAAGAGAAACTGCAGCAGGTAGTCTGCTACAAAGCTGTACGTAAGACCGGGAAATTTGTTTTGGAGGGTGGGGTTGGATTTGGAGGAGCAAAGGGAGGGGTGAAGGTCTGCAGCCAGCCTACTTAATCCCCTCAGTAGCTAATTTCTTAAAATAATAAGACTTTTTTAAACATGAAGTTGTTTAGTTTAAGTGAGACTATTAAGGGTGGCTGAGAGATAAGTATTAGTTGGGAAAATAACAATTCTCAAGTTTCAAAGGGTCTTTTTTTTTTTTTCTTTTGAAATGTACTCTAAAGCATCGATGTTGCTTTGGTATTCAATTTTGGCTTAGCCCCCTTACGGTGACATTTAAGATGAGAATATGGAATTGAGTTTAGTCTTGAGTTGCACAGGGTCTGAGAGGGTTATGTATTTACACGAGTATGAAGAACGTAAGAAGAAAGAGCGCAGCTGACGTGAACACGGATCCCTCTCTGTAGGCTGTGAAGTGAACACGGATCCCTCTCTGTAGGCTGTGAAGTGAACTGTGAAGTGAACACGGATCCCTCTCTGTAGGCTGTGAAGTGAACACGGATCCCTCTCTGTAGGTTGTGAAGTGAACACGGATCCCTCTCTGTAGGCTGTGAAGTGGTATAAAGGACTCAGAGCAGCTCTGATTCATCCTGCTTTGGTAGAGGTTTGCAGACGTCAAATGAGAAAGCTCCTGTTCCTGTACGTAAAATAAGCTAGTCTGCAGAGCTGGGGAGATGGCTCAGTGGCTAAAGCACTTGCTGTGCTAGTTTAAGGACCAGAGTATGTTTCCCCACACCCATATAAATACACAAACACTGCCCAGGTATGGTGGCCTCTGGGGAAAGAGACAGAAGGATCCCATAGCAGGCTGGCCAGCCAAAGGAATCGAGTAGACAAGCTCCAGGATCAGTTCACAGAGCCTCTGCCTTGATTTGGAAAATAAAAAACAATGGAGAAAGATCCCTAGCAGATGTTGGCTTCTAGGAAGGGAAAGCCATTTTCTTTAGTAGTGGGGTTGCTATAGGCTCCTCACACCACAGCAGCTGACCCCATGCCATGTACAGAGGAGCAGCACTAACTGAACTCAGAGGTTAAAATGTTTTAATGAATTAAAAATTAGAAGGATATGAATTTGGAGGGAGATGTAATGAGGGTTCTTGAGAGAGTTGTAGGGAAGGACAGAAGAGTAGATAGATTCAAGACATGTTGTTTACATGTATGAACTTTTCCAAAATAAAAATAAAATTAATTTTAAAAAGTATAGAGTGAGCTGGACAGAGGGCTCAGTGGTTAACAGCACTGATTGCTCTTCCAGGGGTCCTGAGTTCAATTCCCAGCAACTATCATTAATGGGATCCAATGCCCTCTTCTGTTGTGCTTCACTGAAGAAAACAGCAGTATACTCACATAAAATAAATAAATAAATTTTTAAAATATATAAAGCTAAAATATATGTTATAAGTTTAGACATGAGAGTTAATTTAAACACCCAGATTCCATATAGCCTAGAAAATAGAAGTTGACATTTTGAGAAAGCTGCTGTGTTGTTTTAAGAATGAACATCCTTACAACTCTGCTCATAAGTCTTGATTCAGTCAGAACTAGAAATATATACAACACAGAGGAAACACCTGCTCAAAAACAGCACCTATTGAGCAAGCCAGCTCAGTCAGTCAACAGGGTCTGGAGAGAGAGGATTGAAAAGAAAAGACTATTAGATAACACTATACATGACTCCAGCCAATGCTGAGGCTGAAACAGGTTTGGTTTGTTTTTTTCTCCCCAGTCTGCTTTTATATCATTCTAGGTACATACAAAAAAAAAATATAGTCAGTCCTAAGGCATAAACAAAGTAGTCAATGAATAAGGCATAAGCAGAGTAGTTAAGGAACAAACAAAAAATAAACAAAGGTCCCTATATTATTGTATTCAGGGTCTTAACAAGACCTAACAAGATACAAAGAACACATCCCTCAGCTGTATTCACCTTAAGCATACTTCCTTGTCCTTTCCCAATGTCAAATTCTTGCCAAATTCCTAAAAGTCAGCCCCAAAACTCTCCACAACTCATCCTGTCTACGTTGTAGGAAAGTCCTTCAGTGGCCCTTTATTCTACTACCTGTCATGTCATTATGCTATTACCCATCCTTTTAAATTCTTAAAATAAAATCAAAGTGTGTGTGTCCTCACCTTTGTTGGCAAAGAACAGTCTTCTTCAACCTTACAGGACAAATATGTTTTCACACTTCTTAATATAAGAAGCATTTCATTTTTCTTCATAACCAGAATCTTACTCCCACCTATTACTCATAAGCTATAACAGCTCTGGACCCAGCCTTGCAGCAGTTAGAGGTGGAAAAGAAAAAATAATAAAACAGGGTAAGGATTTACTACCATGGTAATAAATACAGTAATAAACACACGTGATAAACACAGTAAATCATATCCAGCACATGGCTTACCTTGTGGTCAAATGTTTGAAGGACTATCTGTTTTCTAACCCTGTCTGGGGAGCTGGCTAAGACCCAATGATGAATTATCTAATCACCTGAGCAATTTAGGAATCTACTCTGAGAGAATACTCAAGAGATGCCATGTGTATACACAAGATACAACGCTGCACTGTCTCACACATTGTCTCATGGCTGTGTCTTAATACTGTTGTTTTCTGCACAGTATTCCTCCCACAGAAGTAGAACTTTCCTGTATGAACAAAGAGATTAAAGCAATTCTTTGTGAATTTGCTCCATAGCATTAGATATATACTCCTAGAAGTCACCGTCTCTCACATTTGTCAGCTTTCTTAAAATATTCAAATGCCTCTTACAGAAAGCCACAAAGAGAATTTAGAGCTGTGACTCCATTCCATAGTTCTAAAGGCGCAATGGTTCTCCAGCCTTGAACCTAGTGATGTCTATTTTTCTCTTTAACATTTAAAAAATAAGTATAAGGTGAAAAGAAACTAATGTCTAAATGGGAGTCAGTTTCACTCTGGAAGTAGTCAGGAAAATTCAATTTTATACATTCTTATTAACTCACATTTTAACATTTCAATGAGCTCAAATACTGATGAATAAAAGGTCTGTCTGTCTATCTGTCTGTATTCTATTTCACATCTCTATAGCGTTTATGTGACTCACATGTACAACCAGGGATAAACATGAGTCATTTGGACTGACCATCTGTCTCCTGTCTGCTTAGTGGGAAATACTGTGTATAAGAAGAGGATTCCAAGTGGAGTCCCCTAGCTCGTGCCAACACAAATAAGCTCCTAATCTACAAATAAGGATTAGCCATAGGGTGAGAGCTAGACCTTTCAGTAACTGGGCCTTATCCTCCGAGCCCTGGAACTTTACTTTGGTCTGCTATCCCAGAACAAAGATAGTAGTAAGCACTAATGCCCTATGCAGGATCCTTTGAATGTTTTGCTGTTATAATGGGATCTGGCTCTTCATAGAATGCAGGACTCTCACCACAGCAGAAGCTCCATGATGCACAGCTGCCCTTACAGTCTTAAAATACATTCTATTCTATAGGAATTTCCACTCTTTTTCCAGTCGTATTGTAAGACCCTGACCCTCGGCCAGTGGTACTTACTTTGAGACAACCCCTACCCCCAGTGAGACAGAGACACAGATTGATGCAAAAGCAAGAGGTCTGTTTTCTGACGTGTCAACCTGTCCGGATCAACCCTCAATTAGCCCCTCAGGGCAAATGACTAGGAGGCGATCCCAAATGGCTATAACAAGGAGTTTTTATACTTTTTAGGGGTACAGGTTACATCAGCAAAGTTACATCACTAACGTTTAAACTTATTAGCTAAGCATTTAATCTATTATTAAGACTTTTTTATTATTAAGCATTTAATCTATTGTTATTTAATCTATTATTAAGGCTAACTTTTGAATCTATTGGCTAGCAAGCATGGGCAGATTATGACACGAATTTGAACTCTATTAGGGACCAAAGGGTCAGGTGACTCTCAGTCAGTACATTCTGAAGTTTTTCAAGAATGTTCCTGCTCCTCCCAAGAACTGTGGGTGGAGAATGGAACTTGGCCTAGCCTTGACCCGAGACGGGAGTGTGTAAGGCTGTCAAAAGCCTCTCGGGTCTTTCAGTATTTCTTACATTCCCTACCTTTGAAGCCATTTCTCTGCATTTTGTAAATGCAATGTCTAATGTGGGATAGCCACAGGATATGATTTGAGAAACACTGAAAAGATTTTCAAAATGAAGAGGCATTTCTTTAGGTTTTCCATAAGAAAGGTTCTTTCCTAAAATGGGAGTACTTCTAAAATGTGTTACAAGATGAACTTTCTTTATTTTCACCAAATTCATATTTTACTTAAAATTCATATATTATAGCTGTATTTTTAAACATTAAGTATTTTTTTTTATGATGTGCAGTCAGAAAACCAGGAAAGAACTCACTAATTGGTTGCTTAGTGTCAAATAGCTGCCAAGTCTCAGGGTGGGGTTTTGCCCAGTTTGATAAAGGCAGGCAGATTGCTGAATTCCTGTGCAATGTTAAAAACAATGAGCTTTCTGTCTCTTTCTAGGAATTAAGGGTCTGGGATCATAGAATGTTTATTAATGGGATAATTAAAAGTGAACCTGGGATAATGACTAAATTAATATGTAAGTAAAATATCTTGTTTTGCAGGAGATGAGCTATCAAGAGAGTTTTCAGAATGGCAAGAAACAGCTATCTCAAACAGAACAGAGAGAGAGAGAGAGAGAGAGAGAGAGAGAGAGAGAGAGAGAGAACAATCTGTCTGGAGCAGAAATTATGCTTTCAGCTTGGGTCCACAATTTACTTCAAGTCATCTGTTTCACTGCTCCCAGATATTCCCTCCTCAGAACCTCCCTCCAAGCTGATACTGGTCCTTGGCACAGGGGTCAGGGGTGGGGCTTACTCACAGCTGACCCTAATGCATCAAGACCCGGCAGGTGAGGCCTCCTGCCCTCAACAGGACAAAGTTTTATAGGAAATCACGAGCAAGTAAGGAGGCGCCCAGCCTGGCAAGCATCTAATTGAGTGACAGCCAACATTACCTGTTATAAGTCAACAGGTGAGTGCTCTGAAGCAAACCATGAACAGTCACAGTCTGAAAGTAGATTTGAAACCATCAGACTAATCTTGATTAGCTCTTGCTAGGGAGTAGTTAGGAGGTAACTCTGAGGTAGGAGCCAAGAACAAGCCATGGGGTCCTTCCTGGTACTTGGGTGCAGCTTGGGTTCAGCTGCAGGTCAAGTTCTCAGGCTCTTTTTCTTTTAAGATGGAGGCCAATCCCAAGATAGGGTAGGTTTGGCCTCTTAATCTGAGTCACTGAGTTCTTCTGTCCTTTGGCACCCAGGCCGCTGCTTTCCAAGCCTTTGAATCTAGGATCCTGTTAGCGGCTACTACTAACTGATTGTTCTCCCTTGAAACCCTTCAGTGACTCTTGCAGCATCAGCATCCTGTAGCAAGAAGATTTCCCTTAAATGTAGGCTTAATGCCATCAATTCCCCTAATTCTTGGGTCTCTTATGTCATCAACTCTCCTGCATCACCACCTCGGTATATTGTACAACTTCTCTGCCCTCTGTAATCACATAACCCAGTTCTCAAAATAAATCTGTCTGACAATTTGAGTTCTATTTCTCTAGAGAATCCTGACCAATATGATTAATGCATGATTATATTCACAGGTTCCATTCACTCATGCTCAGTGAAAGTTTCAAACCTCACAAACACTGAGGTATAAACCTCTAATTATGACCTACACCGTTACATTTATGACTAATTCATCCTTTACCCTGACAAGTAGCATGTCATTTTAATATACTCATTCAGTATCCTGTTGGTGTACATTTGTAGATAAACTGCCATTTATTAATTTGCCCTGACCTGCGGGGGTTCAGCGGAGAGCAGAGGTTCAGGGGAAACCTGGGAAGGGGTGAAAGAATGGAGGACAGGAGGCGAAAAGAAGGAGAGCAAGTCCGTGTTCTGATCAAGTTCAAATTTTAATTAAAAAAAAAAAAAAAAAGAACAGCAGCTTATAAAGACAAGCAGGTGGGAAGGTCACCCAGAATCCAGGACCAATTTCACTATCCTGCCTGTAACCCTCAACCGTAAGTTGCAGGTATAGACCGATAAGAACAGACAGCCGGAGGCAGAGCTGTAAAAGGGATGAGAATGGACAGCTGGCTAGGTGTCCCAGAGGGTGTAAGTGAGTTTGACTTTACTGAAATATTCCTGAGACACAGGGTGTGTAAGAGGCTTGGCTCCCCGTAGCTCCTCCCTTTTTAACTATTTATGAGGCCAAGAAGCAGCCGGGGATGATTGCATTATGAGGATAAATGGGCATTAACCAGAGCGGGGGAAGCATTGACCCGATCCTCTCAGCACTTTGAGCAACACTGGTGTCTTTTTTTGAGAGGAGAGGAATTTTTGTCTTGGTGATCTCAACTAAAGTCTTATCGGTGAAATCTGTCCAAGGGAGAGATTAACACCAACCTCTATGCAATCAGGTTTACTTCTCAGGGGACTCAGAGGCAGACAGTAGGGTCCTCCCCTTGCAGTACCTCATCTTGCACCCCTTGCAGGTACCCACACCAATACAGGCGAGCATAAATCTGAGTTTTATGCTGCTCCTGAAGGAGGCAGATCATCATAGGACTCAGTCAGGCCTCTGTCAGCCAAATCAAGCCTCTGATAATGAATTTGTAGGGGTTTGGATGCCAGGGAGTCAATCTACTAACGAAGCTCATAAGTTTGTAATGGCATCAATAGAAGGACTGGCTCTAAACCTTGTACTTTTAAACTTTTTTAACAAATAAATTCTATACCAAAGCAAAGATATGATTTTAGCTTAGTTACCAAGTGAGATTGTGACTGTACAACTCAATCTAGCTAATTCCTCCTTGTTAAATTACAACCATTTCTAAATTCCTCATAAAAAAAAACCTTAGAATAACCACTATCAGCCTCCCAAAAGTCTAGGGAATTGGGGCGATGACTCCTCTATAACTTCTTCAAGCTGTACATGGGTGTTGAGATATCCTTGAGGGTAGGAGTTAGGAAGAATAAAGCAAATGGTGTAGCCAGATGGGTGTCTTGACTGTACCCAGCTGAAAGTCCTTGAGACTAGGAATCTAAGTAGGTAAATTCTGCAAAATATAATTCTCAAGACAAAGTTTAGAATAGAGATATCTTTTTGTTTGATTCTTTTGAATCTAGTTTTTCAGGCAGTTTCCCTCTCTCAAATCTGATCAGTATGACTCTGTGAGGTTTCCAGAGCCTAATCACATACTCATTCAGTTTTGTAAAAAACACAAAAACAAAACTTTCACCAACTAAACACCTTTTATTAATTCTAATATCAATAAGCAACTTATCAAAATATTTGGACTTTAGCCCAAAATATATCAATCTGTCAAGCTCTCTACCTGGAGTTCCCAAGGCAGGTTCCAGAAATATACACCCCAAATCCTTGGCGGCTTAGTGTCTCTGGCTGCCACAAGTCAGTTATCCCTGTGGTAACTTTTCTGATACCTCATGCTTAAAACCCAAAGGTCAGAAAGACCGTGAGGCCCTGCTTTCATGATTTGTATTCGTACTAAAAATCAAGATCAAGCAAGCTTTTGCCCTTCTGCTCCACTGGGAAACCTCCTTAGGACACCTGCATTACTGTTTCATAGGTGTACCATCCCAGTCTAACTCTCCACCTGGCGTTGTCCTCAGAGCAGTTCGAGTCTACGTGCACATGTAGATGGGCGCTTGGCACCAGAAGCAAGAGCCCCTTTGGGCTCACCTCCCCCCCCCCTTACCGGATCAGTGAAAAAACAAAGAGAGTAGTGGTATTTCACCAGAAGTCTACAAGGCCAGTGGACCCTGCCCTGACCCCTGAAACAGGGGGCACTGGGTCTAGCACGACGGTGGAGACAGACTCACAGACTAAAGGAGCTTGAGAAAGGCGCTGTAAGGCCTTTTCTCCCTCTGTAACTACCTCTTCAATATCTGGCCAGGTCTTGTAAACCCTAAGTATTTCATTAATCAAGTTCCAGGAAGAGGCTTGAACAGGAACTATTTCTGGACCAAATGTCTTATAAAAATCTTTCAGACAGTCTCCCATTCTGGCCTACCTTATTTCATCAATAGTTACCTCTTGGGGAAACCAAGGACAAACATCATCAATGAATATAAAGAATTTAGCAAGATCCTTTTTCTTAACCCAAGTTCCTCATGCCTTGAGGACCTTAAGATCCTGTAAGAATAAGTCACACTTAGTCAGTGCCTGCCCCCATTATTGCATTTCTCGATTTCTTACCTTTCTCGGATCTAGCTCACAGTGGGTTGCTGTAGTGATCCCAATGCGGATCTTCTCTCACATCCTTGGGGAAGCGGCGATCCTATGAAAGGGGGACTTCCATGGGTGAGCAATGTTCAGTTGGATCCCCATACCTAGGCCCCACATTGGGCGCCAACTGCCCTGGACTGTGGGGGTTCAGCGGAGACCTGGGAGGGGGTGAAAGAATGGGAGACAGGAGGTGCAAAGAAGGAGAGAAAGTCTATATTCTGATCAAGCTCTCAAACTTTAATTTAAAAACAAAACAAAACAAAACAAACAAACAAAAACAAAAACAAAACAGCGGCTTATAAAGTCAAGCAGGCAGGAAGGTCACCCAGGACCTAGGACCAATTTCACTATTGTCACCATCCTCCCTATAGCCCTAAACCGTAAGCTCCAGATATAAACTGATAAGAACAGACTGCTAGAGTCAGAAGCTATAAAAGTGATAAGAACAGACAACTGGCTTGGTGTCTCAGAGGGTGTAAATGGACTTGACATTAATTACTGAAACATTCCTGAGACAGAGGGTGTTTTTAAGCGGCTTGGCTCCCAGCATTAGTTATTTCAGGTCAATTGTTTAATATCCATGATATCTCAATGTCCATGTCTATAAAAAAATGATAGTTTTAAGTACTTAATAGAATAGCTACAAGATATAAATCAGACACATCAGCAAAAGTTACCGGATCAGTGAAAAAACAAAGAGAGGACCTTAAGATCCCATCTGGATAATGGGAAATTCTTCACAAGTATTATCCATTACTGTCAATATCACTAGAAGTATTTGGAAAATAGGATTGACTAAGAAAAAAATAAAATAAAACACACCTTTAAAAAGTGTAGAGAGAATATTTTATGTATTGTATGGATACACCCACCTTCTGTCAATTAAAAGTCCTATAGCCTATAGCCTATGGCTTAAGTAGAAATAGTGGTGGGACATAGGGGAGGAGAAAGAAGTCTGGGATAGAGGCAGGTGGGATATTCGCTGGGAAGATGTGACAAAACAGACACACGGTAACTGAGTACAGGAAACCAGCCTGAGCAGAATGTGGGCTAGAATAAATGGGATACTTTAAGTTACATCTAGCCAGAGAAGAGCCTAGCTATATGGTCCAGGTATTTGCAAGTATATATTTTGAGTCTTTTTTTCTACAAGCATGGAGCTGGGAGGAAGAACCAGGCTTCAATAAATAAGCCAAATGATATCCATGTGTGTGGTTAATTACCTTCTAAGTTACTATGTCAGAATTTCCTTAAAATCATTCTCTTCTTCAGAATGTCTTACACTGGGCCACTGGCAACTATCAAGGAAGCATGTTTGTTTTTTTTTTTTTTAATTTCTAAACATTAGTTTTAGCATATTTGCCACAAATTATATTCATATCCTCATAGTCCTTAATATATTCTTTAACTTAATTTAAATCAAGTTCTCCCCTCTGCTGAGTTCTCCCAGAAGATGCAATCATTTAACTCTTACAAGAAAATTTCCATAGGGAAAACATCTGTAAGTAAATATAATTTGCCCAGCTTGGCCTCAAGGTACACAGCTGGTAAAGTAGTTGAAAAGAAAGGATTATACTGTTTTTTTACATATATGTGTGTATTGCATATATCATGTATATATGACTAATGTGTGTGTGTGTGTGTGTGTGTGTGTGTGTGTGTGTGTGTGTGAAAGGTGCTGTTCAGAAGTAGCTATTCATCTGTTAATGTAGTTTGTAAGACACAGTCATTGTGATGCAGAATGACCTCCTTTTCACTGTTTTGAGACAAACATCTCATAGACGAATCATCAGGAAAGCCTCGAAAGGCCTAAATTATAGGCCTGGGACCTGGAAGAATCACTTTCTGTAAGCTAAGTGAAAATTTAAAATGGCCTCCTGTCTCAGCTCAAATAACTAGTGAGAGGGCTGGAGTTAGAACAGTTGAGAACATGTCTATAGTTCTTGTGTTCAGTTCTCACCAACGATATGGTGGCTTACAATCAACCCAATCCCAGTTCCAGGGGATCTGTGTCCTCTTGGGAACTCTAAGGGCATCAGGCACATACATGCATACACACAGGGAAAACAATCATACACATAAAATTAGTAGTAGTAGTAGTAGTAGCATTAGTAGTAGTAGTAGCAGTAGTAGTAGTAGTAGCAGTAGTAGTAGCAGTAGTAGTAGCAGTAGTAGTAGCAGTAGTAGTAGTAGTAGTAGTAGTAGTAGTAGTGTAGCAGTAGTAGTAGTAGTAGTAGTGTAGCAGTAGTAGTAGTAGTAGTAAATTCTAAGGATAAACAAGACTGAACACGTATAGTCCTGTTTATTGGCCAAGGTCATACTCAGCAGAAAACATGATTGTAGATTTGGTAATATCTACACTGTGAAAATATTTTCAACCTCTGCGACATATTTTAGAGGTTAATATTTTCCTACTGTCTTTAGACTATTGGTCTTAAGTATAAATTGAAATTAATTTTCTTCAAAAGTACTATTTAGCTGTAAAGGCAATGGCTGTGGACGTGCCTGACAAGAAGAAAACTCTTAAATTTCTTAATCCTTTGCCTTCAGCCAGGAAAGTGTAAGCAGACAGAGCGACGTTTCTGCCACTCAAAACAAGGCTGCAGCTGTTTTGCATCAAAGGAAAACCCTACTAAACTGAGTTTAGAATACCTAACATCTGCCTCCCTGTGCACTGAGGAAAAAAACGTCCACCTTCTTAAGAATGGTTTTAAGTTATTTACTGGCCAATGTTTTAATGTGACCTCGATATACAGTTTTAAGCACAAAAGATAAAACTTTATTGCCTTTGCAAAATCTGAAATTCTCCAGCAACTGAGCAGCTGGATACGATTAAAATGTAAATAGGTTCAAGAGACGGAGTCCATTTCCAGGTCCTCTGTTTATGAATTACCCACGCAGAGACATAATTCTAGTAGAAAGAGAATTTCCTTCCAGAGCAAAAAATAAATTAAGTCTCAGGCACATTGTAGCGGCTTCATCCTTCGCCCACACTGTTGTTCTGCACAAACCAGGCTCGTCTTTCTTCGCCATAAGACGTTTGTAACGTTGATATGCAATCAGGAAACCATTTTCTCTGTTTTTCATTTTCATGGGAAAGGAAAACATCAAGGCTGCCTTCCCGGCAATTGCGACTTAAAATCCAGATCGTGTTATGGCAAACCAAAGACCCTCTACCCAGGAAGCAATGTGCTTGATGGTAAAATTCGAGCAAGTTACTTAACGGCACTCAAACCAAGATTAGACCAGCCAGTTGTTTACTTGAGCTCTGTTGATCCAGATGCGAGTGTTTAGTTTACAGAGCAGAATAGAATCCACTCTAATCCGGGGTGGCGGGGAGACAGCACTCGGTTGTTCAGCAGTTATCTAACACGTCACCCACTGCCTGTCAGAAAGTCCCTAATCTTTTCCTGCCCCAGCAAGAACGAGGAAAGTGAATATTAACCCAGGTAAAAATGAGTTACCTGAAATCAGGGGCTCAGGCTGAAGATGAAGTTTTCTTAGGCAAGTTACTGCAACATAACCATTACATTAAACAAGTGTGTTTAAGGCAAAATATATACCTGCCAAGCAAGTACACGCACACACGCACACACGCACGCACGCACGCACGCACGCACGCATGAACTATTGTGCCTGGCCATGGCTATTTTTCCTTTTCTTCTCAGCTAGTGTGATATTGAGAAAAGCGAATGCATAGGTAGTATGAATGTGTAAAAGGAACTGGCATACTACCTTCAAATCAGACTTGAAAACTCTGCAGCTGTTCTTTATATGATGTGAGACATAAAAAGAATAGCCCTAGTGACTCCGGTGGCCTTTAATAGTCATGCCTAAGTTGAAGTGACATGATTTCTAGGACTCCTACATATCTTTGCTTTGCGTTATTTTTCTAGATGTTGAGTAAAAGCCATGGAGAACAGAATCACCATCCCCATGTCACTGACTTCCTGTAGAGCAGACTCACCAGGGCATTTGGTGTAAACGATGGCACAGCTCTCTACTCACACTGTCTTGAGAGAGCCAGGCATGCTCGTGTGTGCTTTGAAATAACAGGTTGGATTGTTTATTTAACTGATCCTTTTAAATTTTGTTGTAGAAGCCTAACCATGAGCCGTGAGCCCTAGCCCACAGGAAATACAAGACGCCCAGACAGAGTCCCAACAATAACTTGCTTCTTCTTCAGGTATTTAAGACTCTAAGATACATGATCTGAGATGGAAATAAATACAAAACAGGCAATGCAAAACCCAAGTTTGAATTCAGAAAGCAAAAGACACATGGCCATCGCTGAATCTAAACTTTAGCCTGATTAACACAATTTAGTTTTGAACACTGAAAACTTGGTTTTACTTTGCAAGGAACATGTCTGGGTGCTCAAGCTGTTCCTTGGTTATGGTTAATATACGTACCATGTACTCATAAAAGTATACATTGAGACATGCCCGGTGGTCAATTCCTCTCTGATACAGCATTAGGGCTGTGTACTGCAACATTCTTTACTGAAATTTAGCTTCTGGGTTAAGAAGCTAAAAGTGAACTTGAATGATTAATTATAAATGAATGTTTATTTTCAATGTTTATATAACAAAGCAGTCACTTCTCAGCCTTTGGGATAAAATCAAGTTTATAACAACACTTCTGTTAACTTCTTCTATTAACTTTTGTTAATACATATGATAGGGTCTAAATTTTTAATCTCTCATATATTTTGATATGTGCAATTAGAAAGAAACTCATCATTGATACAAATATTTAAGCTTTCATTATGAAAAGTTCTACATTATCATCTGGAAATAATATAAACCAATGTACTTTAAAAGTTCTAATTCTTTGTTTTTAGTTTAAGAAAGTTTTATTTTCCTATTTCAATTTTTTTTTTTCAGCATGGCTCTTGGCCTCTTCTGATTTCCGACTCTCACCACATGATCTCCGTGGAGCCTTCGTAAAGTTTTAGGAACGCATATCAGAACTTGATCTGTGCTCCACGAGCTATTGCACATTGAATTTGTCTACCTGGAAAATATTCTTCCTCAGTTCCCAGGGCAGCTCCCCTCTCTCTTTCAATGTCCTACCACAGCATCACATGTTTCTTAGTGCCTCAGAATTATGGGCTGTTTCTTTCCTGTCAGAGATGTTAATTGTGGTTTATTGTCTCTGTGTTTTATAACTGTTCCATTCAATGCTCTTTACAAATGAGAACCTTTTATCCAACCAAGATGTCAGCCCTAAACACACATACATCTGAGCAATGCTAAATGGACTCATTCATTACTCTCTCTCTCTCTCTCTCTCTCTCTCTCTCTCTCTCTCTCTCTCACACACACACACACACACACACACACACACACACAGAGGCAGGCACATATACACACATATGCATACAATCATACACACATGCATGCCATGTTAAAGGGGTGGGGGACATATTAGAGTTTGGGAGGTGTAGGGAGCATGGAAATAACACAAATACAATACTCACATAGGACAGTCTTTAAAAGCACCAAAATTTGTAAAGGAGTGAGAACCTTGAATTACTTTCCCCCACCATACTGGAGACTGACTCTGGGACTTCCCATTTATAGACAAACACCCTACTGCTGAGTATCTTTATTTTGAAACAGTTTTGTTACATTGTCTAAGTAGCTTTTGAGCTCACATTGTTGGCAGCTTCAGCATCCCAAGAAGCTTCTACCACTTCTCTGAAAAGTGAAAGGGAACGAGGGAAACAGGAATAAGAGAAGGAAACTGAGAGAAAAGAAGACAGTTGGCTCAGATCTGCCTACAAATTGTAGGCCTGCCTGGGCACCAGAGGTGGCTATGATGAGCCTAGATAATTTAGTGAGACTTTATTTCAGAATAAAAGTAAAGAGAGGGCTGAGGCAATAGCTCGGTGGTAGAGTTCGTGCCAGGCACGCATGTGGCCTGCCCAGTACTTTAAGATTGTAGTTCCATTAATTTTACTTTTGGAGGCAAATTACTGGAAACATAAGTCTTGTGGAAACACAAGATTAGAAATGTGTTTATATTGATCATCAACCGAGTGTAACATTGGAAGACACTTAAAATACACATTACATTGTAGGTCTTTAATATTTGCAAATGGGAACAATCAAGAAGTCATATACATATTGCACAAACACCTATTCCCATTAACTTAAATAGGAATCAGAACTATTATCAGATGAAGAAGATCTAGGTTGGGTTTTAGTAAAACTTGCATTACTGAGCTTCCTAAACAACAACAACAACAACAAAAATAGACAAAGCTGTAAGTTTATAGAGATAGAAAGAAAAACATGCTGGTGCTAAGGAAGTTTCAAATAGATTCCAACATTTATTTGGGGCAACTGTTTCCCAGGAATGAATTGCTTCACAAGAATGAGGTCAAACACACTGGATAGTTCTCTTGAGGCCTTTTCTATTCAAAGGGCTTTCAAAATGAAATGGGAGTGGAGGAAGAGGCTAGGCTATGATGCTTTCCTGAGCCAAATGCATTCTCAGAGCCTGAACATCTGTTTCAGTTTACATAGCTGAAGCCTGACATTGCACATGGAAATTAAACCCAGGCACCGTGCCGAAAACACAGCCTGTCTGCAAAAGAGCTACATGCCCTATCTACAGCTGGAATGGGTAGAAATTCACCTCCTACCAAGCATAATATCCTGTGAGCCACCAGTGACCCCACTCTCAAAACCTAAATGTCACCAAACACCATTCTACCTCTCATGAAACTTTTATGGTAGAGAGAGAAAGGCCAGGAAGGAGTATTTGGTTATGATGTGGAAGCATTATAGAATTTAAGATACTTTCCTCTAGAAAGGGAATTTAAAAGCCAAGTATCTAATTTCATTACTTTAGATTAAGAAATGCCAACTCTATTTCATTCTACCAAGTTTCTTCATTAATTAGGTAGATAAATATAATACTTTTCTGCTTGACAAAATATGCAAATCTTCAAAAATAATCATGTGCCTCTGCTGCCCTCGTGTGGTCGTATTGTGTCCCTACAGCTGTAGTTTAAGAATTTAAGCAGTGGTTTCGTTTATGAAGCCTTTTTTTTTTGGCCTCATATTTCAGATAGGAAAGAACGATTAAGAACTTGAAAAATATTATTATTCACAGATAATTTGCTTACAATAGTAAGAAGTAGTAAAGAGCACAAGAAGACCTTATTATCTGGGTCAAAACATGAGGAAATCGAGTAATGTGTACCAGTTCAAGAGTTAACTGAAAAACTGGAAGGCAGAGAGCCACCATCCATCGAAAGTATTTAAATGTTGTGAGCAGAAACTAAGTAGGTTTGAAAAAACACAGAAAAGAACTGACACGCCGCATACCCTGGGGAGAGGCTGCAATGACTGGTAAACGGAAGGGAGTCGTGCAGGTTGCAAAGTAAGGGCAGACATCTCCAGTCATCATAGAAGTTTATTAAATCAAGGAAAAGAAAAGGAATTATAATGGTAAATCAAAAGAGTTTATGGCCGACTTTTACTGCGCCTAGTCACAGAAAGGCAACATGTATTTATTTAATAGTAGACCTACTCCCTTGGTCACATAAGTATCTACGAATTTATATAAAAATAATTTATCTCCAAAACTGAAAATAATCTAGTAGGTCACGTTCTCTACTCCTTCACCCTTAGTAGGCAATTTAAATCTACAGAGCCCTTAAATCAAAGAAAACCAGCCAATGACCACACACCACCAGAAAAAAAAGGTAAATAATATGTTTAAAAGGCTAAAGGGGGGGTGAGCAGATGAGAAACCTTCTCTTGGTATTTTACTGAGGTACTCTGTTCTGACAAGGTACGCTCAGAGAGAAACAACAACAACAACAACAACAATAACTCTAAAACAGTCTCACACGGTTTCAACAGATTCTATCACAGTCATCCTGGAAATAGAGGGTTAGGCAAGAACTGAAGACCTGAGACTCCTGCAACGCAAATGAGCCTCAGAAGCAAACATGAAACTCCAAAATTTGATCTATTTGCTCAAAAACTGCTTGATAATTTTAATTGAAAGCTTAATGTGGGCTTGATTTTGGTAGATGCTATTCTTTTTTTTTTTTTTTTTTTTTTAATGGAGTCTCAGGGCACCAAAGGAATAAAGGATTGGCAGAGTGAAGCTCAAATAACAAAGGTCAATCCTCACTCTCCTGAGACAATGGGGAAATTTACATTGCCCTAAAGAGAAAAAGAGCAACCCTAAAAAAAGCACAGAAGAAGTTCACACCCTAATGAAACCAGTTTTCCTAATGGCAATGTGGTAGGTGCATATGTTATTAAAAACAACAAACGCAGGGTTTCCGCTTGCTAGTCAGAGGGCACTGAGTCCTCCCACTTCCAAACTGCTTCCTGCCAGCAAGCCGTCCTTAAAGATCCCTAAGAGCCTGCACGAGTCCAAACCAAAGAACTGGAAGTGGACACAAGTCCTATTCCCTAAGCAAGGAACTTTGAGTGTTTCTGAGTACGGCAACCACACTCCAGGGTGGGCCCTAAGGAGTCCAAGGCCATGATTTTGTCTTAAGATTTTTTACTTTTAGTTTTTGGGGGGTTTGTCTCACTTTTTTGGTTTGGGTTTGGTTTGGTTTGGTTTGGTTTTTGGATTTTTGGTTTGTTTGATTGGTTGGTTGGTTTGATTTCTTGTTTTCTTACTCATTTTTTGTTTTGATTTTCTTTTTATTTGTTTATAGTTTGAAATTTTGTGGAGGAATAAAGCATGAAGCTGTGTGGGTAAGGAGAAACTGAAGACAGTTTGGAGAAGAGGAAAACATAATCAAAATAATTTTCAAATGCTAAAGAGTAATACTTTCCTTCATGTAGATCTTTGCCCCCTAGTGGCCAACTGCTTACCAAAAAGCCACAATATTAAATAGAAAATGTTTTTTTAAATACATATGCAGAACTCAAGTTATCCTCCTGCCTCAGCCTCCTACATGACATTTATATAGAGAACTTGGGTACTCGAGAATAGTTGTATATATAGGGGATCCTAGAATTATGTCCAATGAAGAAGTAGAGACAACTGCAATCACTTCACGTGAACAAGACCCACTGAGAGACTATTCTTCTCTGGTTATATGTAATTTCACCTAAGAAACAGAATGCTCAGACCAGTATTTATGAAAAAGGTTACTGTGGCTTTCAGACTCAGCTCCTGTAACCTAAAGTCTTAGGTGGGTGGATCTGGTGGATTCTGGACTTCAGAAACCCTCTACGGTAACTTGAGATTTCTCTAAGACATTGTCACCTCTGAGATACTGCCTGAGTGTTTGAGATTTGAAAGTTATAAATTTAATTTGATTTCACCCACCAGCCTTATCTAACTGGGGTAGGAAGCACTCCCCTAGTCTAGAGGTCTTATGTCCAGGGCTCACATGGAGTACATACTCAGTTATGGAGGGGATAACACAAGTCTGTAATACAAGAATTGCAGCTTCCTCATTATATCTTGTGTGACATTTGTGGTGCCTCCTTGTTCAGATACAGTTTATAAGTGAATAGTTTTTTGACTATAGCCAATTGTCTTAGTGTTCTATTGCTTTGAAGAGACACCACACTATTCCTTGGCCCCCATAGGCTTGGACTCATATACTGACACAAAGTGCACTTGCCCAACTGCAAAACTTCTCAGAGTCTATTGCAGTATCAACACTGTTTAAAAGTACAAAGTTCAAAATCTCTTCTGAGATTCAAGGCAATCTCTTAAACTGTAACCTATTATAAAATCAAAAACAAAAAGTAGAACACATACGTGCAACATACAACAGCTCAGAAAATGCACTGCCATTCAAAAAGGAAGGAGATTCCGAAACACAACAAATCAAACTCTAAACTCCATGTCTGATGTCAAAGTACTCCTAGATCTCCAACTCTTTTCAACTTTGTTGATACAATGTAATTCTCTCTCTTGGACCAGCAACTCTTTGGCAGTTATCCCACATCTCAGGTATCTCCAACCTCCTGGGGTCTCCAACAAAATCCAGGTTTTGCTTTCACAGCTTCGTGCAATGGGCACTTTGTACCTCATGCAGGGACAGCCCAGCCACACACCTGGCCTCAGCAGCTTTCCTTATCTTCAGAGGGAGATTCTGTAATCCTTTCTTATAGCCTTGACTCTGAAGCCAGAACCACGTGGCAGAAGCTGCTATGCTCTCCAGCTTGATGGGGCTAGTATTTGACCCTTCATTAAAATATAATTTTTATCAGTTTTCTGGTTTTGATGGTTTCCTTCACTGATTAAGCTTTTCTTTAATTTCTTTGCATAAACTGGAAGCTTACTTGGGTGGGGTCCTGCACTGAGGTCACCACTCTCTTTATCCCATTTAGCATCATGCTTTTCTTTAATATTTGTACATCCTTGAGCACTGGATTTAGCTTCATTACATTTCCTGTTGCTCCTTTTTCCTCAAACTGCACATTTTTTCCCTTACTCATCTTGCTCCTTTTCATTATTGATCTGCATAAGAGTGGCCACTATTAACCAGATGACAGTCAATCCTAGACTGTCTTGAAATCTCCTCTCCCAATACTATTAACTCAAAACTCTTCAATTTCACCTCAAGAAGATATTTTGAACAAGGGCATAAAATAGTCACATTCTTCAACAAAGTATCACTAGGCCACTTACTGATAGTCTTCTCTGAAAGCTTCAAATCACCCTCAGCACCACTGTCTTTCATGTTCCTACTCATACGACCCATCAATCCCCATTTAAAGCATTCCATTACCTTCGTAATCCAAAGTCTACATACTGCCAACAAGAAACATGGTCAGAAAATGCAAATGCTTCACTCCCTCTTTAAAATGGGAACAAGAATACCCTTGGGAGGGAATAGGGAGGCAAAGTTTAGAACAGAGGCTGAAGGAACGCCCACTCAAAGCCTGTCTAACATATGGCCCATACATATACAGCTACCCAATTACATAAGATGGATGAAGCAAAGAAGTGCAGGCTGACAGGAACCGGATGTAGATCTCTCCTGAGAGACACAGCCAGAATACAGCAAATACATAGGCCAATGCCAGCAGCAAACCACTGAACTGAGAACGGGACCCCCGTTGAAGGAATCAGAGAAAGAACTGGAAGAGCTTGAAGGGGCTCAAGACTCCATATGAACAACAATGCCAACCAACCAGAGATTCCAGGACTAAGCCACTACCAAAAGATTATACATGGACTGACCTGGGCCCTACCCACAGGTAGCAATGAATATCCTAGTAAGAGCAGCAGTGGAAGGGGAAGCCCGGTCCTGCTAAGACTGAACCCCCAGTGAACTAGATTGTGGGGGGGAGGGCGGCAAGGGGGGAGGATGGGGAGGGGAACACCCACAAAGAAGGGAGGGGGGGTTAGGGGATGTTGGCCCGAAACCGGGAAAGGTAATAACAATTAAACGTAAATAAGAAATACCCAATTTAATAAAGATGGAAAAAAAAAAAGAAACATGTTCAGGCCTTCAATAGTCATAACTTGTTCCATGATACCAACTTCTGTCATAATCAGTGTTCTATGGCTGTGAAGAGACACCATGACCATGGCAACTCAAATAAAGAAAGGGCATAAAATAGTCACTTTCTTCAATTTATTTATTTGGACTTGCTTTAACGTTTCAGTGGTTTGGTCCATTGTCATCCTGGTGGGAAGCACGCAGGCAGACATGAATCTGGAGAAATATCTTAACGTTCTACATGTAGATCTGCAGGCAGCAAGAAAGGAGAGACACTGAGCATTTAAAACCCCGAAGACCACCCCCTACCCCCAGACCCTGTGACATAATTCCTCTAACAAGGCCATACTTTCTTTTTTTTTTTTTTTTTTTTTATTTGACAAAGAAAAACTTTAAAAGTTTTTCTTTTAAATACAATACAAGCACAAGGAATCATGGACAAACAAATTTAAAGTCTACCATAGAAGCTTCTAGAATAGAACTTGGAGATACTCAGATGTACTCAGAGATCAGCTCTCTTTTCCATGTCCCTTTTTTAGAGTAATTCAGAACTCTGCTTCCTGTTGAGAGACACTCATCAAATATGACATCAGCAATTCAAGACACATTTTCCAGCAATAAGGCCATACTTTCTAATCTTTTCAAATAGTGACACACCCTATGAACCTGTGGGGGCTTCTTCATTCAAATCACAATACCAGTGATAACTGTTGAAATAGTTGGCAATATTTTTTTTCAAATCTGTTTCCAATAGAGCAACCATAAAATGTTAGTAAGACATAAAGATTACATATTCAGAACTAAAAGAGAAAATGCTGGATTATTTCTTTGCTCACAGCCTTCAAAATGTACTTATTAATAAATTTGCTACAATCACTGATAAATTTGATTTGAGGTTGGTATTCCATACCCTACCACCCTATTATTTGCAGCTGATTCCCACTGGTAAAGGGAGAATTAGTTTATCTAAAGAACAGTGGATTTCGGAATGGGATGAGTATCCCATTCATTGATGGTCATTCCAAAGCGTCCCTATCCCTTACTGGGAAAGGATCTCCTAGCAAAAATGAGGGCCCAACTTCATTTTAAATTTGTCCTGGCAGAGACCAAGGACAGAAGAAGGAAACTCTGATTTCCCATTCCAGGTAACAATGTAGGTAAACCGTAAGGCTCAAAGTGAGTCTTATCTACCGGGAAACCCCTCAAGTGAGACAGGAGAATGGAGTTTGATGCAAACACAAGAGGTTTATTTTTCCAGCCTGTCAGGGTCGACCCTTAATCAGCCCCTCATGGTGAGTGACTAGAAGGCGACCCCAAATGACTATAACAAGCAGTTTTTATACTTTTTAGGGGTATAGGTTACATCAGCAAGATTTCAGTTTAAACTTACTGGTTAAGCATATTAACCTTTGAATTTATTGGCTAACAAGCATATGGCAGGCACTCCAATTCTATCTGGGACCAGAGGGTCAGGTGATCATCAGTACATTTTGTGGTTTTTCAAGAATGTCCCTGCTCCTCCTGAGAACTGTAGGTGGAGATTGGGGAGACTTGGCCTAGCCTTGACCTGAAGTGGTGGGTATAAGGCTGGCAAAAGTCCCTAGGGTCCTTCACAGGAACCATATCCTACCTACTTTCCATCAGGCCAAACTTCTTAATAGCTCTTACACTTCAGTAAGAACTACGGTCCTTTAAGACCCCCAATTCTGGGTTGTAGTTCATTCCAGATATAGCCAAGCTGACAACCAGGAATAGCCATTATAAACTTTTAACATTGTTGAGACTGTTATAGACTATGGAGACTCTAGAAATTGGACTAAATGTATTTTTATTATGCTATGTTTAGATATGTTAGGCTGGGGGGGTCAGAGCCATGAGGGTCAGGAAGACATTTCTGACCCCACACCCCAAGGTGGATGAGGTGCCCACCCATCAGTTGGAGGAATTTTTGGTGGAGGATGGAGAGCTCCACCATCAGTTGCTTTTCTTGCTGTGCCACTTTTGGTTTTCAAAGCGGGAATCTATGAATCTGTGAGTCTGAGTCTTTGGATTTATTTATGTTTTCGGTCATGGAGTGTCTATTTTGTACTCGTCTATTCTGTTTCTTGTGTTGTTTGGTCTTTACTTCTATTGGACTGTGACAGACACCATGTGACAGACTATTTCTCATCTTACTCCTATTCTGACTCATTTTAAAGAGGCTAGGGACCATTTATTGCAGCTTGGAGTAGCTGGCTTTTGATGTTGGATGGACACAGGGTAGGGGGGTCGCTTCAATTTCCCCAAGGTGTGGGCAGTAGAAGATAAAGTGTTTCAAAAGCCTTTTATCTTTCCCCTCTGCTAATGCTTCGTCATTAACAGGAACTGCCACAAGGTGACAAGGAAAAACAGAAGCCAGTCACCAGCCCAGCAGCCAACTCCAGCCTTTCCACCCTTTCCAGTGGTGTCTGTCAGCTTTAGGGTGGGGAGAAGGACCTGTGTGGGGAACAAGAAGTAGGCTGGAGAGATGGCTTAGTGGTTAAGAGTACTGACTGTTCTTCTAGAGGTCCTGAGTTTAATTCCCAGCAACTACTTGGTGACTTCATTTTTTTACAACATCCTCCTCCCCCTCTGCAGAGCACAGGCACACATGCATCCAGGACCCCTAGAAAGTTTAAGGCTGTGGCCTCCTGCAGCCCTACCCCAGTTCTCCCTTAGTGGGGAGGTGAGTTTCCAGAGAGCAGGGCTTCATGCCTGTACAGACTGGGCAAGAGAGGCCTAAGTGGGCAGATGTATCCCTCACCAGAGCTTGGGAACAGACTCCTGGTCATTATTTTGCTCAGTAAATGGCTACCCCTTCTTGCCAGATGAAGTGTTTGCTTCCTGTCTAAACAGATGTGGTCTCTGAGTTGTGAATAACAGGTCTCCACTGACACTATCCTGCTACATTCAGCCCACTGAGAAGCAATAACCACTCCTTTCCATGTGCCTTAGGGTACTCAGGCAGTCACCTACCCAAAGCTCTTGCAGGTCCTCTTCACCACAGACAGAGGTTAAAAAAAACTGGTTTCTGTCCCCACTGGGGAATCCACCTAGACTGAGACTTCGCCATGGCTGAAGGTGGAGAGCATCTCCAGATATTCAGCAGGTCTCAACAATAATTTAGCCAAGGTTTAGGTATGATGTTAGACAGGAAATTGATGAAAGTCCAGCAGTATTTCTTGAACAGGTTATGAAGTCTATGTGTGTAAGGCTATACATACATAGACCCTGAAAAAACAGAAAATTCTAGCATGGTAGCCCTGGCTTTCATCAATCAGTCAGGTGGGCATGAGAAAAAAGTTACAGAGACAAAAAAGATTAGGAGAACAGTCATTGAGGGATCTAATGGAAGTTGTAGGGAATGTATACAATAACAGAGAGAATGTAGGAAAAAAGCAGATTAAGACAGGAAAGACATTGAATTGAGATTTGGCTAGAGCCAAACACAGCTCAGATCCAGAAGGAAATGCCAAGCTTCAGCAGACTGCTGGAGGATGAGGAGCTAAAGGGGTCTTGACCCAAAGTCTAGGGCTGTGGAAACAGCCAATGGTTTATTTATCAAAGAAGCTGGACCCAGTGGCAGCAGGATGGCCACCCTGCCTACGTATTATTGCAACCACAGCACTGTTGGCTAAAGATGTTGATTAAACTTTGGGACAGAATTCGATCGTGACTACCCTCCCCCCATGTAATTGAAGGGTACTGAAGAAGCCTCCGGATTGACGGCTCTGTAATGCCTGCATGATTCTTTATCAGCCTTCACTAAATCAACCCTGGCCAAGTTACTTTCCAACTGCCTGTTTCCCTAAACAGTGCAACTCTTCTACCAGATCCTGACTTGGACTGTCCATTCCATCAGTGTGATGAGTGTCTAGCCCCAGGTATATAGTACCCGACCTAACTTGAGGGATTCTCCTCTGCTTTATCCATGAGAGTCAAAGGAGAGCAAGGGTGGCAGTGACTACAGAAATGGAGATAATCTGGATCCAGTTTCTTCCTCCAGGCACTTCAGCTCAAAGGGTTAAACTACAAGCGTTAACACAGACTCTCATCATGGGGAAAGGACTAGCTGTTAACATCTACAGACAGCAGGTATGCATTTGCAATTGCTCGTGTGTATGGAGCCATTTACCAGAAATGAAGGCTCCTAACAGCAGAAGGAAGATCAAAAATAGAGATGAAATTCTACAACTCCTTAAAGTCCTCTGGTTGTAAAAAAAAGAAAGAAAGAAAGAAAGAAGAAAGAAAGAAAGGAAGGAAGGAAGGAAGGAAGGAAGGAAGGAAGGAAGGAAGGAAGGAAGGAAGAAAGAAAGAAAGAGAGAGAAAAAAATTGGCAATCATTCATTGCCAAAAAGGCAATCAGTGACTAGAGGTAACAACCTAGCTGACAAGGCAGCTAAGGAGTAGCCGTGAAGAACATAGCCATCTCTGTATTGGCCACTGTCCTACCTGAACCATCCAGAGCAACCAGTATATACAGAAGAAGAAATTAAATGGGCTAAAAACCAGCCCATGAGTCAATGTCTAGAGGGCTGGTAGCAATTTGAAGGTAAGCTAATATTACCTGCCTCCTTAGCAAGAATCATTCTCAAAAAAAAAGTACACTCACCCACATAGGTATCATACAATGTCAGATGTGGTCAGACAATCTGTAGTGACTTTCAAGAATATACAGAGCACTCTTGAGGATATAATGACAAGCTGTAAGCTTGCCAGCTGACCAATACTTCCAGTAACCCCAAACATCCAACTTCCTGACTGTGAGGTAAGAGACTAGGGCATACTGGGAAAATTGATGTCACAGAAGTTGAGCTGGGAAGATACAGCTATAAGTATCTGCTGGTATTTGTGGACAATTACTCCAAACGGACACAGGTGATTCTAACAAAGGGTGAGACAGCAAAGGGAGTGGACAAGGAATTGCTGGAGGATATCATATCCAGGTATGGATTTCCTCCTATAATAAGGTCAGACAATGGACCAGCATTTGTATCCAAGGTGAGTCAGGATGTAGCAAACTTCATTGGGGCAGATTGGATTGCATTGTGCATACAGACCCCAACGTTCAGGAAAGTTAGAAAGAATGAATAGAACATTAAAAGAGACCTTAACTAAACTAGCCTTAGAGACTGGTGGAGATTGGGTGATGCTCCTTCCATTTGCCCTATATTGGATAAGGAATTCTCTTCACCAGATATGACTAACCCTCTTTGAAATTATATATGGTATCTCAGCCCCCATTGCACCCAGCCTGAAGTCAACAGCCATTACAAAACTGGAGGTTGATGGTCTAATATTTAGGGTCAGAGCTACCCAATGGGCTCATAAACATGTTTGGCCTAAATTATGTGCCCTCTGTGAAACAGACCCGGTCCCAGAACCACACAAGTTTCAGTTAGGAGACTGAGTCTATGTGAGAGATTTCACTAAGGCAACTTGAACCCAGGTGGAAAGGACCTTGCACCATCCTGTTGATCATGCCAACTGCCATCAAAGTGGATGGAGTCACTGCCTGGGTGCACTACACTCATGCCAGACCTATTATTTCTCGCTAAAAGAAGATGACCTGACTCTGGCTGTACTGGATTGGAATGTTCAAAAGGACACCAACCCCCTCAAGTTAAAATTGACTCGGTCTTCGTCCTGAGTCTGTCATTCCTGCTAACTGTATGATGGTAAATGCCTTTCAGATACTTAATGTTTCCAAGCCTGAAATTACCACCTCCTGTTGGTTATGTTGTAATGCTACCCCCTCCCCCTTTTACGAAAGCATTGGATTAGTAACTGAGTATAATGTTTCTGAATGTTTCTGAGTATAATATTCCAGATGACATCCAATGTGGCTGGCAAGAATCTACTAGAAATCTGGTTAGAAATCTAATTAGAAATTTAGAGGTTTGGCTAACCAGATAGAGTCAAGTCATGTGTTGACGCAAGGTGGGAACCTTGAAACAAACAAAGAGGGCTCTGAGGTCCTTTGCTCTGAAAAGAGAAAAGATGGCTAAGTCAGAGAGACAGAGAAAGGAAGCTACTTACTTCTTGGGGGCAGATATTGATTAAACTGGAATTTATAAATTGGGATTCTTTTTCTTTTTTATTGGATGTTTTAAATTTACATTTCAGATATTATCCCTTTCCCTGTTTCCTGTCCATAAACCTGCTATCCCATTCCCCCTCCCCCTTCATGTATGAGGGTGTTCCCCCACCCAACCATGCACCCCTTCCTGCTCTCCTGCCCTGGCATTCTCTACTAAGGGGCAGGCCTTGGCAGGACCAAGGGCTTCTCCTCCCATTGGTGCCCAACAAGGCCATCCTCTGCTACATATGCAGCTGGAGCCATGGGTCTGTCCATGTGTACTCTTTGGATGGTGATTTAGTCCCTGGGAACTCTGTTGATATTGTTATTCTTATGGGGTTGCTAACCCCTTTGGCTCCATCAATCCTTTCCCTAAACTCCTCCAGAGAGGAGCCCATTCTCAGTTCAATGATTGGCTGTGAGCATTCACCTCTGTATTTGTCAGGCTCTGGCAGAGCCTCTCAGGAGACAGGAATCTCGGGCTCCTCTCAGCATGCATTTATTAGCATCAGCAATATTGTCTGGCCTTGGTGGCTGTATGTATATGGGCTAGATTCCCAGGTGTATCAGGCTCTGTATGGCCATTCCTTCAGTTTCTGCCCCAAACTTTGTCTCTGTACTTTCTCCTATGAATATTTTTGTTCCCCCTTCTAAGAAGGACTGAAGCATCCACACTTTGGTTGTCCTTCTTCTTGAGCGTCATGTGGTCTGTGGATTGTACTTTGAGTAATCTGCACTTTTGGGCTAATAACCACTTATAAGTGAGCGCATACCATGTGTGTTTTTCTGTGATTGGGTTACCTCACTCAGGATGATAGTTTCCAGTTCCAACCATTTGCCTACGAATTTCACAAAGTCATTGTTTTTGATAGCTGAGTAATATTCCATTGTGTAGATGTACCACATTTTCTGTATCCATTCCTCTGTTGAAGGGCATCTGGGTTCTTTCCAGCTTCTGTCTATTATAAATAAAGCTGCAATAAACATAGTGGATCATGTGTCCTTGTTATATTTTGGAGCATCTTTTGGGTATATACCCAGGAGTGGTATAGCTGGGTCAAATTTTCTGAGAAACCTCCAAACTGATTTCCAGAGTGGTTATACCAGCTTGCAATCCCACCAACAATGGTGTTTCTCTTTCTCCACATCCTCACCAGCATCTGTTATCACTTGAGTTTTTGGTCTTAGCCATTCTAACTGGTGTGAGGTAGAATCTCAACGTTGTTTTGATTTGCATTTCTCTGATGTCTAGGGATGTCGAATATTTCTTTAGGTACTTCTCAGCCATTTGATATTCCTCAGCTGAGAATTTTTTGTTTAGCTCTATACCGTATTTTCTAATAGGGTTATTTGGCTCTTTGGAGTCTAACTTCTTAAGTTCTTTGTATATATTGGATATTAGCTCTCCATCTGATGTAGGATTGGTAAAGATCTTTTCCCAATCTGTGGGTTGCTGTTTTGTCCTAACGACAGTGTCCTTTGCATTACAGAAGCTTTGCAATATTTTGAGGTCCCATTTGTCAATTATTGATCTTAGAGCATAAGTCACTGGTGTTCTGTTCAGGAAATTTTCCCCATTGCCCATGTGTTCAAGACTCTTACACACTTTCTCTTCTTTTAGTTTGAGTGTATCTGGTTTTATGTGGAGGTCTTTGATAAACTTCAACTTGAGCTTTGTACAGGGTGATAAGACTGGATTGATTTGCATTCTCAACATGCTGACCTCCAGTTGAACCAGCATCATTTGTTGAAAATGCTATCTTTTTTCCACTGGGTAGTTTTATCTCCTTTGTCAAAGATAAAGTAACCATAGGTTTGTGGGTTCATTTCTCTGTCTTCTATTCTATTCCTTTAATCTACCTGCCTGTCTCTGTACCAATACCGTGTAGTTTTTATCACAATTGCTCTGTAATACAGCTGGAAGTCAGGGATGGTGATTTCCCCCTGAAATTCATTTATTCTTGAGGATAGTTTGCACTATCCTGGGTTTTTTTGTTATTCCAAATGAATTGGAAAATTGCTCTTCCTAACTCTATGAAGAAGAAAGTTGGAATTTTGATGAGGATTGCATTGAATCTGTAGATTGCTTTTGGCGAGATGGCCATTTTTACTATATTAATCCTGCCAATGTATGAACATGGAAGGTCTTTCCATCTTCTGAGATCTTCTTCAATTTCTTTCTTTAGAGACTTGAAGTGTTTTTTTTCTTTTTTTTTAATCTTTATTAACTTGAGTATTTCTTATTTACATTTCAATTGTTATTCCCCTTCCCAGTTTCTGAGCCTACATTCCCCTAACCCCTCTCCCTCCCCTTCTATATGGGCTTCCCCTCCCCATCTTCCCCACATTACCACCCTCCCTGCAAAAATCACGTTCACTAGGTTTTCAGTCTTGGCAGAACCAAAGGCTTCCCCTTCCACTGGTGCTCTTACTAGGATATTCATTGCTACCTATGAGGTTGGAGCCCAGGGTCAGTCCATGTACAGTCTTTGGGTAGTGGCTTAATCCCTGGAAGCTCTGGTTGCTTGGCATTGTTGTGCTTATGGGGTCTCGAGCCCCTTCAAGCTTAATAATTATTATTTCCACACTCATGGGACTCTTAGTTATCCTTTTACTTCTCCTTATCTTTAGATCACGGACCATAAACAAGCTTTTACAGTATATAAAACAGAGATTGGGAGCTATTCAATTAATGGTAATGAGATCTTACTATCAATAAATTAGCTTGAACAGTCTGGAGCCAAAATTGGCCTCCAAAGCAACTAGTAAAGGGGGCAATGAAAGGACTGAGGTAGCAAAATAAACTCCATTTTGTTCTTAAGACTCCATTCTATATTAACTTGCCCTTAGAGGTTTGAAAAAAATCACAAAATGTCCCTGGCAGTTGCAAAATAAATACAGCAGCTGCATTTAGCTGGTGACAACAGAGTGACCTAAGAAAACATAAGTAGTTTCCAGAGCAAGATGTTCTTTTATGATGTATGCTACCTGTCTTAGTTAGGGTTTTACTGCTGTGAACTGACACCATGACCAAGGCCACTCTTGTAAGGACAACATTTAATTGGGTCTGGCTTACAGGTTCAGAGGTTCAGTCCATTATCATCAAGGCAGACACATGGCAGCATTAAGACAAGCATTGTGCAGGCAGAGTTGAGAGTTCTACATCTTCATCTGAAGGCTGCTAGTGGAAAGCTGGCTTCCAGGCAGCTAGGATGAGGGTCTTATAGCCCATACCCACAGTGATACACCTACATCAACAAGGCCACACTTTCTAACAGTGCCACTCTCTGGGCTGAACATGTACAAACCATTACACTACCTCCTTGTGGTTTAACCAGGTGCTACAAACCAATTAGCTTGAAGGTCAACATTCATGTAACGCCAAGGTTTGGAAACCCCCAACTTATGGGTTTTTTTTTTCCTCTATAAACCCCCTTGCCCTAGACCTCAGGGCTGCTTTCCTATCCTGCTGCATCAGAAAGGTTTGTGGCCCAAGCTGGAGCTTGCATAAAGACTCTCATATGCTTACATTGGAGTTGTGGTTCCTGGTGATCTCTTTAGGGCTTTTGCAATCTGGGTACAACAGGATCTCAATCCTGGTCCAACATCCTTCAAGTGAACAATCCTAGGTTCCTATCACTTTGTTGTGTCTGTTGTAGGTTTCCCTAGAGAAGAATATCCAGTGTTAAGTGTTCGGAAGGCTAGGGAAAGGCTGGACAGTAGCAGTGTTAGTATGAAGAATGCTGAAAACAGCCACAAGAATAGAGGAGAGGGGAGCCTGTGGAGGGCACATAGACTGGAAGCCATCACCAGGTCATGAATGTCCTTCCAGGAGAACTCTGTTCCTAAAAAATGCAACAAGAAAAATAAGTTGGATTTTGTGAGGGGCTATTTCTATTCCTAGGGCAGCAGCCTTGACAGCAGTCAGGGGTCATCAAGGACCTGGTAGGTGAACAAGAAAATACATCAATTGAGGAACTGATAGGCTTGTTCATTTCCATGAGAGCTTTCTGAACTCAGAAGTAGAATGTCCATATAGATCTGACTTAGCTTGAGGTTTTGGGTTTTTTTTTATTTGTTTGGTTGGTTGGTTGGTTGGTTTTTTTTTTAAGTTTGGGGCTTGGAATGGGTGCCAGTTGAGTGATTTATTTTGACTGGGATTAATATTAATGGGGAATGCTCAAGTGTTTTCGGATTCTAGTTCTGTATTTGTTCTGAGTAGCATGGGAAGGGGGTTTGATTTGTACGGGGGGAGTCACATAAATTACAAGATTGTTGCATGGTAGATGGTTGGGAGTAAGGGACTACAGCATTTGGTGGGTTTTTGTTTTTGTTTTGTTTTGTTTTGTTTTTGTTTTTGTCTAAGTGTTTTGTAGGTTTTTGGCTCTTGTGGTTCAGGAGGGAGGGAGATCTCTCTCTCTCTCTCTCTCTCTCTCTCTCTCTCTCTTTCCTCTCCTCTCTCTCTCTCTCTCTCTCTCTCTCTCTCTCTCTCTCTGTTTGGGTAGAGGAAGGGGAAGAGGAGAGGGTGGAAGCCCTTTGTTTTTTCTAATGAGTCCTGTCCTCCTCCGGTGAGGCAAGGCAGGAGGAGCAGATGGTTTATTTAATGTTTCCTCTGAAGGATAAGGGGGGGGGGTAGACGGATTTTATTTCCCTTATTAGCTAGGTAAGTGTCGTGAGATCTGAAATAGGGTGATCTTTAGGCTCATCTGACTGAGGGGATTCAGGGGCTGTGTTGCTACAAACCTGTCTTATTTCAGATGCCCCTGTGTATTACCAAATTGTAGCTAATTCTCGGGAGGAGGGTTTTCCTTCTTGGGTATCTGTTTCTGATGAGAGAAGCTAGTCAGTCCAGGAGTCAGGACTATAGATTGGCCATGCATGGCCCTATCTCAAAGACTTCCTCCCAAAGCAAGGAGGCTTGTTTTCTGGCTATTTTTATTTTGTGGGATTTTAGTGTTGCGCATATCTCCCTGGCCTGGGGGAATTTTTATGTGATGATGGGTTGCCCAATGACAGAAAAGAGGAGAAATGTTTATCCAATGGGAACATTCCCTTGGCCACTGGCTCTGGGGGATTACTCAGCAGTCCAAAACACTAAGCCTTCCTAAGAACTGGCAGCCCCGCTGTGGACTTTAAGTGGTTGGTGCAATATCAGGGTTTTGTTTTAAGAAGTTAGAGAGTATTTGCCAGTGTCTATTTAGGCTGTCAGGATTTAGACAGGGGCCAGTGGAACCTTCAGCCAACACCAGAGAGTAGCTCTGGCCAGAAGGTTTCAGTTGCCCCTCCAGCTTGTCCAAATCCTTGCAGTGGTGCTGACTGAAAGCACAGCAGGAAAGGACGGGTTGCTTAAAGTTTGGTAAGGTAGAGACCCGGAGACTCGATGGAGACTGGATAGAGACTCGATGGGCACACACCTGAAGCTGAGGCTTAAGCAACATCCAGCTCCCTAACAGACTCAGGCCTGGAACTCGTGAAGGGGAGTGGGGGGGACAAAGAAGGAAGGGGGTTCCTTGAGTAATCTGGAGTCCTGATGTGGGTCCGAGTGAGTCACCAGCTGTGGGTATGCTTCAGCTGGGTATGCTCGATGTTGTTGACCCCAGTTGTTGGTCTGTGTACTGGAGGCTATCTGCGGAGATCTCTGGCCTGGCTGGGCGAGCGGGTCCAAGCAAAGGGGAAAGGGCACAACAGGGCGGGGGGGGGGGGCTGTGCCTCCGCTGTTGCTGAGACACTGTAAGCTGTGCTGAGCTGAGCCGAGTTGATGGAGGGCTGGCTAGAGAGTGAACATAGTGCAGGGGAGCTTCTGGTGACCAAAACTTCAGGAGAGCATTCTCTTCCAAGGCAGTGAGTGTTACAGCTCTTGTGACAGATGCTCTCAGAGGACAGAGTGATTTTCACACACCTCTATTCTTTCTGGATAGGATCTTATATACAGTTTTGGAGTGGGATGACTCTGACAGCAGGTGTTTCCTATTGGCTTGACCTGAGATTCCTCATCTACATGAGGAGGGATTTGTGGGCACTGCCCCAACATGAACCCTACATCTCTCTATGGGGCCGTGGCTACATCACAGGAACCTGGAGTTGGAAGCAGGTGAAGTTCCTCCTGTCCCTTCTGGATCTCCTGAATTTCAAGCCCTAGATCAGCTTTACCAGGCTTTCTCTCATGGTCCACCACCTCATAGGCACTGTGAAGTGATGTGTAGAAAGGGGATTGGCAGGGTATAAGAATCCCCAAATCTCTGAGTCTTCTGATAAAGGGAGTGATCCCCATCTTAGCTTCCTGTGACATTGAATATTGTCTAACCCATGCCTGGGTGGCCCCAGATTTTAGTTTTATCCACACAGGGAGCTGCTAGTCCCATTCCCCAAGTATCTGCCGAGGCTGGGGGGACTTGCAACAGTCCTATAGAGATTTCTTCTCTAATGGGCTGAATTCTTTTTGCGATTTATATCCATCTTCTAAAAATGGAAATCCCCTCAGGGTCAAAAGTAATTTGAGCCCCAATTTTGGTTAGCAAGTATCTTCCTAATAATGGATAAAGACATTTAGACATGACTAAGGCATAGGATTCTCAGCCCATTCCTAAGCCCATCATTCTTTGGGTAGTCCATGCTTATTGGTTAATGCCTTGTAACACCTTGTACCCATGACTTTTTGTTTGACAATTTTCCATGAGCATCTGTGAGGACTTGATAGGTTTTCACTCCACTCTGATGGTTACCCTATGTTCAGGGAGGGGGCCCAATTCCCATCTTCCCTAGTCACTTAGTTCTTCTATTTTCAGCACTTTCACTTGACCCCCTTCTGTCTTCTGGGGGAGGATTCTTAGAGCAATCTTTGATCCAATGTCCTATCTCTTTACAATGTTTATATTGGTTTTTCTGGGGCTTATCCCTTGTTGGTGGTACTCTACCTTTGTTGCCTACTAGATGTCACAGTTGCTGTTGTTTCTCCACCATTGTCTCCACTGTTGTCTCAGCTGTAGTAGCCAGGAAGATTTTCTCTAAATCCCACACTTCTTTGGCATTGGAATATGCCTGTTTGTCCTCAGGAGGTTCTTCATTATTGTGTACTTTCTCCTCAACCTACAGAATTTGTTGTAGGGACTTTTCCTGCATCCTATCTACTCTTTGTAACTTACTCTTTGGGTCTGGGGTTGCTTGATTGATGAAGGCCATCATCACTGCTGACTTTCTCTGGTGACTCCATGTCTAGCAAGGTGTAAGTCCAAAATGCTGTCATAATTATTTCTAAAAAGGCTGCAGTGAACTCTCTATCAGCCTGTCTAACATCTCCTATCTTAGCGGGGTGGTGAACAGTTGCCCAGAAGTCTCCCATCAGAGTCTGACAGTAGACCTGAAGGCTCTCCTTACCTTCAGCCATGTTGTAGTCCCAGTTGAGTCTAGCTAAAGGAAAAGAGCTGTCAATAATCAATTGCTTAGTAGTAAGGGCCCCATTCTCGCCGAGAACTAATTTCTAAGCCTCATTAATTATTCTCTCTCTCTCTCTCCTGTGGTGAAGGGACTCTGTAGCAGGTGTTGACAATCATTCCAAGTAGGTTGGTGCATAAAGATTACTGATTCTAAAAAATCTATAAGGGCCCCTGACCTGTCCAAAAAGTTGGGATTCTGCATCTTCCAATTGTATAAAGCACTGATAGAAAAAAAAACCAAGTATTACATGGGTTGTTTTCCTTGATCGTCTGTGGGTTCCTGAGAACCTGTGGTGTCAGGTGTCTCATGCCTGGACTGTTCCCTACCAATCTGACCCCTAGTATGTGGAGAGTTAATTAGGAGCATGATTGTCCTTCCTGTTCCCCCTGGTGCTGCCACTACTTCAGCTTCCTCCAGTGCTGGCTGTGGGGTGTCTGCAGCAAACAGCTGGTTCTGGTAGGGGAGAGGAGAGGAGAAAAGGAAATCTGTATCCCCACTATCCTACAAAACAGGACAGGCAGGGACAGTTGGTTTAGGTTCCTCTGTCTTATCTCCTTGCAAGGATGTGTCTTGGATGCAGCTTCAGCTAGACTGGTGGATTGTCTGGGGGATTTGGTCCAGGCGGCCAGGCTGATATTCTTGACTCTCCATATAATGGGGGTCCCAGCCCCCTCAGGTGGCCACCCAACATGGAAAGCCAGCCATTCCAACCTGCAAAGAGTAGTTAGTCTGTTCTTCTTAACTTCTAGCCCTAAGTCTCTAGCCCTAATCCTAAAGTCCTTAAATCTATACAAAAAGGCTCATCTACAACTGTCCCATTATCCTAAAGGAATAAAAATAAAAATGAAATACTATAAAACAAATGGAAATAAAACACAGATACACTAATGCCAATCAACATACAATATCAAAAGCAAAGTGAGATGACGGCTAATTGCTATATGGTGGGCACTACCCGATACTTTTCTTCAAAAACAGAAGGCGGATCCACTCCCCTATTAGTGGATCAGAGAGGTCTCCTGGCCCCTGTTGCCATGGGGGTCCAGCTTGGATCCTATATAGCAACACTAAATTACTGGTTTACTGGTATACAGATTTACTAAAACAAAAATGGCTGGACATTCAGACAAATATCAAAAGCACACTTACCAATCGGTCTTCGACTCCATAGGTTGGGGGTCCTGGTGGGGGTGGGGTGTCATGGGGATTCCAGATGAACCCTCAGATGTTATGCCCAGATCACTAGGTCCACATGGACAACCAGAGACCACCAGGAATCCAACTCTTATGCAAAAGCAAATAGTCTTTTTTTCAAGCTCTAGCTCAGACATTCCTACCTCTTCAGCACAGTGGAAGATGTGGAAGGTGCTGAGTTGGTACAAGCCTTGCCTATTTATCAAGTTGGAGGGACTTTCCAACTTGACAGTCACATGATTGGTTGATATTTGCTTGGCGCACTTCTATTGACTAGTGATGATTCAGCTTGGTATGAACAATGGTTGCTAGCTTAATTAGTCTACTTGAGACATTAGGAAGTTTCCCTTTAAGAACTGATTGGTTGTTGCTGGGAGTGGAGAGGTTATTTGCCCAGAGAAATTGTGATTGTTACCAGGGTGACATGGCCCCTGGAACAAGTTGGGTTTTTCAGTAGCTAAGTGCATTCAGAGGGCAAGTTAATCAAAAAATGGAATCTGAAAGTAAAATGGAACTTGCAATGTTAAGCTGGGCCCTTCAGTTTTAATTGAGCATTCCACAACTCTGTTTTAGACAACTAACACATATAACTGAAACTCTGTTTTTAATGAAAATAATTTTCTAATAGAATATATTCTAATTACTGTTTCCTCTTCCCAATTCTTCTCAGATGTTCCCCACCTCCTTCCTTACCCAAATTTATATCCTTTCTATATATATATATATATATGTATATATAAAGTTAAAAAATAAACCAGAACAAGATAATACAAAAAAGTAGAAAAAAAGCACAAGAAACACACACACACATACACAGCACAATCATACATTCAGAACTCCCATAAAAATCACAAAATCATAAACCATAATATACATAATAAGAAAAAGATTTATAAAATGAAAAAATACCAAACAAAGCATTAAAAGAAAAAATTCCAAAAAATACCACTGAGTTTGTTTTGTGTTGGTCATCTGTTGCTGGCCATTTTGTATTTTGTACACCCAGTTAGACACAACTGGAAAAAGTATTTTTCCTTTACAAACTGTTATCAATTGGAGATAGCTTGTGGTTAAATAAGAAGTCTTGGACTGGAGAGATGGCTCAGAGGTTAGGAACACTGACTGCTATTCCAGAGGTATTGAGTTCAAATCTCAGCAACCACATGGTGACTCACAACCATCTGAAATGAGGATCTTATGCCCTCTTCTGGTGTGTCTGCAGCAGTGTACTTACATATATAAAATAAATAAATGAATCTTTAAAAAACACAACGAGGTGTCTGGCAGCAGGGACAAAGCTGCTAATGAATGGATGTTCCCATTTTGCTGTCAGCAGCCCGCAGGTCTCTGAGGGGCTTGTGCTTGGAGCAAGAACTGGGAAATGGAGCTCTAGAAGCATGGAGACAATAAGTGGCCATGGTCACTGTCTCTTTACTCTGTATCTGCATTTTTTATGTACCTGGCTTCAAGTACTTTAGTTTTTACTTCTGGTTGACCTGCTGAGAGAGGGCATGAAGGGCTCTGGTGTTCTTTACAGTGATCCCTGTTCTTTACAGTGATCCCTGACCTGGCTAGGTGGGTAGGTTCAGGCAAGGGGGAGAGAGGCAGGGAGGGGAAACAGCTTTCACTGGTCCTTTTCCTTTGTGCTGCTGCTTGGGTTGCTCAGGCTGGGCTGAGCCAGCAGGAGACTGACTAGCCAGCCTAGGGGTGCAGGGGAGTTTCTGATGGTGATTTTGGGGAGAGCAGATCTCTTTCCCAAGCGTTGGTGTTACAGCTCTTATAACAGAAGCTCTCACACAATGGAATAATTCCTGCACACCTTTAATTCTCAACAGGACACTTAAATGCAGTTTTTTGGATGAGTCAGTGTCTGACAAGTACTTCCTATTGGTTTGGCCTGAAAGCGTGGGAAGACCTCATCTACATATTCGGGGATGTGGCCCTGCTTCTATGATTGATCTATCTTGAGTCTATGTGACCTGTGGTCATGTCCTCACCTGTGGAAGAGGGGCTTGGGGCATTGCTCTACATGACTGGTCTGTCTCAAACCTCTCTACAAGGGGTTTGTGTGTGTGTGTGGGGGGGGGTGGCTGCAGCTAGTGAGGACTTGATCTGAGAGGCTGGGAATGTACCTGCCATCTCTTTTAGGGTCTCCCAGGGATTTGACCTATCTTGACCAGGAATCAGGATACCTTTCACTGCCCACTACCCCACTATCTGGACTATTTCTGTTCAAATGAAAAGGTCTCTACCCAGCCTGAAATGGTGTCAGCAAAGACCAGCAAGTATTTATATCCAATGGCCCTTGTTTAACTTCAGTAAAGTCCAATTCCTAGAATCCACCAGGAAATGCAAAAGGACTATATGTGCCCTCGAGATGGTGTGGCTCCTGTCTTGGAGAAGATGAAGAAGTCTGTGCTGCATGTACTGGTATCACAAGTCATATTTGATTGCTGTGCTCCTGCAGCATAGCACCCATGCCCTGCGACACTTGTGTAAGCAACATACTTGACTTTCCAGTGACATTCATGGTCAGCCATAGTAAACAGTCTAGAAAGGGAGATTATGAAAATGTGAATAAAATCTATTTATAGGGGTCTCAAGTGGGCATTATAAGAAGTTATTATTAACTTAAGATGTCAGAAGGATAAAGCAAACCAGGATAATTATGGTTGGTCATGGAGGATACGCAGGAAACTTGTCCCAAGGGGGACAAGGATTTTGTTTCTGACAAAGTAAATTTCAAAATAGAGGAGGAAGATGATGATCAAATTCCCAAATTCTACCTCAGAGGACACAGCTACCTCCAATGGCTGTGACTCAGGGTCCCCACTTAAAGACACTGGCACAGAGGAAAGCCTGTGGTCAGTCATACCAATAAAGAGAGATCAGAAAGAGAAGCTACCTGAAGACACGTGCTTGCATATTTGGAGGAAGAGGTGCTGGAACACAGCTGTGACCCACATACCTACTGAAACCTGAAGCAGTCATCCTGGCCTGGGCTGTTTACCTTAGCAGTCTGATTTCTGGGCTATCCCCCAGGTACAGTCCCCTCAGAAGAGCTGTTCAGCACACCGTGGAGGGTGGCAGTTTTGGCCAGCCCAGACTCATGATGGAGCATTTTGAAAAGCTCATCTTTTTAAAAGTGAATCTCCCCTTAAAATGCTTTCAGTATTGAACTCAAGAGATGGAGGCACCTGACTGGAAATGTGCTTCAGAGTGCTAGCTATTGTACCAGGGCTGACCCACATGGCAGGGCCATGTAGGACACCAGACCAGGCATCTGGGGCTACCTGCCAGTTCTCACCATAATATCCACATGTGTCTTACTCCTCCTTCAGGCCAGGTATCAAGGTGCAGTTTCAGAAGCCACTAGAAACAAAGTCTTGGCAATTATGAAATATATATATATATATATTTTATATAATTTATATAATAATATATATAATATCGTTTAAAACTATAAAGTTTTTTTTTGAAGGCGATAGTAATCTGTTTTACTAGAGCAGAAGGAAGATGTAATCAATTTTATTGCGTAGGGTTTTTATTCAGTTGTGTAAAATCCACAAATCAGGTGCTGTATTTTAATTAAATATTATCTTAATTGCAACAAAACAGCTTTTTTGGCTGTCAAATAAAACCTGTAAATAGGAGGTGGAGGTTAAGCCATCCTGACTGAACAGTTCTTAACCTCAGTCTCCAAGAGTATGTTGAAGAGAGGGTATTCTGGAAACTGTTTACTGAGACAGAACCAGGCAGTGGACTGAACTTGGGCATATCATGGAGTGTCAGTCATATGGCTAGTTGGTCATGAAAACGTACCCATGTCGGGTGTTTGCATTCAGGTTTTACATGGTCAGTTAACTCAGAGATATCCCACTTATCATGAAATTGGATCCAAGTTTTAAAGTCATGACAGGAGTCATATATCACATATTACATTAATTTATAATACTAACAAAATCACAGATATAAGGTAACAGCAAAAATAATTTTATGGTTGAGGTCACTACAACATGAAGCATTAGAAGGATTGAAAACTGCTACTTTAGCAGAACAGTAGTATCTTCCCTTATGTGCACGGCCTATGTAGTCTCAGATTCTTTCCTACTCCGGAAGTATCATCTCATGGAGTGGGACATAAATCCAGTCAGATAGTGGTTTGAGATGCCTGTGCTTCCTTATACTTAGGTAATATTTATTTCATTCTCCGATTTCTGACAGGATTGAAGATATAGTCCCATAAGCAAACTTCAGTTGTTTAACATTAAAGACATGATATAGAGTAGAAAGCATGGTTTTCAGATAGTGAAATCTAAACATAATTTAGGAACAGAATTGTAATTCTTTAGGTTAGGAATGATGGTAGAGTACTTTATCTGATTAACAAATATGATAGACTAGATTTTATTGTATATCATACTTTGTAATTTACATGATTATTATGGTTCTGTTCAATTTATGTCTGAGAGAGGAGGTTTTTTGTGTTTTTTTTTTTATTGGACAGAAAACGTGAGATATTGATGATGGTTCTGATGCTTTGAATGGGATTCTGTGTTTACCAATACTGAAGGTCCTTGCTCTCAATTGGTTTTTTTTTCTTTTCTTTTTTTCGGAGCTGGGGACCGAACCCAGGGCCTTGTGCTTGCTAGGTAAGCGCTCTACCACTGAGCTAAATCCCCAACCCCTCAATTGGTTTTTGATCTATCACTAAAGTTGCAAGTAGCCAATGACTGAGCATGGGGCAAGACACTGAGAGTTGCTTGGGTCGGATGCAGAAGGGGTGGGTGGAGAAGAAGGGGATACAGTAATGACAGGAAAAAGGTCAACCAGCCATGTAAGTTTTCGGGGGAGTGGCCACCCGACTGGGCCTAGGGTACAGGGGAAGGTTTAGGAGTGCCCAGTCATGGAACTGGAAAATATCATCCTGAGTGAGGTAACCCAATCACAGAAAAACACACATGGTATGCACTCATTGATAAGTGGATATTAGACCAAATGCTTGAATTGCCCTAGATGCACAGAACACATGAAACTCAAGAAGGATCACCAAAATGCGAATGTTTCACTCCTTCTTTAAAAGGGGAACAAGAATACCCTTGGCAGGGAATAGGGAGGCAAAGTTTAGAACAGAGGCTGAAGGAACACCCATTCAGAGCCTGCCCCACATGTGGCCCATACATATACAGCCACCAAACTAGATAAGATGGATGAAGCAAAGAAGTGCAGGCCGACAGGAATCAGATGTAGATCTCTCCTGAGAGACACAGCCAGAATACAGCAAATACATAGGCAAATGCCAGAAGCAAACCACTGAACTGAGAACGGGACCCCCGTTGAAGGAATCAGAGTAAGGACTGGAAGAGCTTGAAGGAGCTTGAGACCCCATATGAACCACAATGCCAACCAACCAGAGCTTCCAGGGACTAAGCCACTACCCAAAGACTATATACATGGACTGACTGACCCTGGGCTCCAACCTCATAGGTAGCAATGAATAGCCTAGTAAGAGCATCAGTGGAAGGGGAAGCCCTTGGTCCTGCCAAGACTGAACCCCCAGTGAACGAGATTGTTGGGGAGGGCGGTAATGGGGGGAAGATGGGGAGGGAAACACCCCTATAGAAAGGGAGGGGTGAGGTTAAGGGGGTGTTAGCCGGGAAACCGGGAAAGGGAATAACAATCGAAATGTAAATAAGAAATACCCAAGTTAATAAAGATGAAAAAAAAAGATGTAAACAAACAAAAAAATAAATAAAATAAAAAACAAAGCAAGGAATGCCCAGTCATTGAATTAGCCAAGGCATTTTAAGAATAGCTGGTGCGAGTGTGTGTTTTTTATTCAAGGATTTGAGATAGCTTTTTGGCAGGTGCATGAGAGCAACCAGCCAGGAACACAAAGTGGTGTAACCAAAACCTCCTAAAACAGTTACTACCACAACTTTTATGCCACTATTGCATCAAGATCTTGTGAGCAGGACACCGCTGTATATTGAAGGTATGTAGCTTGGTTAGTATTTACAGCTCTCCTCTGGTAGCATGCAGAGTACCCTCCAGTACCACGAACACTAGTCACTAGTATGTGAAGGCTCTATGCAGGAACCAGTTCCACTTCTCCATATTCGATTTGCTATATAGGTGTTGTCTTCGGCAACAGGGCCTTACCATCAGTCTGTGGACTGGTGATGATGTGTTTATTGTTTAGCCCAATCTAATTTTGCCACAGTCTAATGTTTAACAGTCTGCCTTCTTGGCCTTCCTCTCTTCACTTCTCCTCTATGACTAAAGTAAGCCTGAAGCCACGCAGCTTTTCTAAGTGTATTTCTATCTGCTTTCAATTGAGCTTGATTTGGTTTGAATTCATCTTTTTATTATGGGATCTTGCACATGGCTATAAAATCTAGGCCGTCCTCTTTCACCTGTTGAACTAATACTATCATACATAGTTGTGGGTATATATGGTAAGTATGTGTCTGATCCTCAAATAATTAGCATTCACCCGATTTTTTAAAATACTCTTCAACATTGTATTCTACTATGCAATAGCCATTGATCACATTGGCACTGAACCCATGGACAGCTTGTCTGCTAAGTAAACCCTAACGCTACCATTTTGCCCTTAGTTGATTTAGGATCTTTTTACGGTTATTTACATCAGGGAAAACTAAGCACCAGCTACTATAAATAGTCAATGTGCCTTCTAATTCTCTTAAAATAGACCTATGATTTTCTCTTTATTAAACTTTCTTGAAACTTCTTTGTTAAAGATATCAAGTTTATCTCCTATGGATTGGTACTCTGATTTTGTCAACTACGTTCTTGTAATATTATATGCTTCTCTATTTTTTGTATTTTAGAAAATTAGTAAGTGGTGTATAAACTTCTTCACTTTCTAGATTTTTGCATTTAATTTATAAAATTAATTTGAGGTCTTTGTAGTGTCTACATGTACCCTGTGTTAGCAGCCACAACCAAGGCATTGATTCTTTGGGAATAGCAGAATAGTGATTTTATAATCTCTCAGCTCTTCTGTACTTACTATCTGTAAAACTTATGTGAACAGAACTTTGCTTCACTATTTATTCAGAGAAAAATTGTATGGAAAAGGCAGAATAAATACTTGATTCTGATTTCTTTTTATGTTAAGTTCCAGAAACAATTTTTTCATTTTTCTGAACCGTGCATAGATAATAAATAAGCTTCCTTTGTTTATCATATTAGGAATTGATGGATGTGAGCATAATCTCTGTGTTTTGATCCATTTCAATTACTCTTCATTAGAGTTCCCATGAGCCACAACAAAGACCAGGACAGCAAAATATCCTTAAAAGTGCAAAAGTGGCACTTATATCATAGTGGTAGCTTAGACTTGAACTTTCCAGAATCATGTGCCAAATAAAACTTCTCTTTCCTTCCTACATACCATGTGTTTGATAGTTTGTTCTAGTGATATTAAGAGTTAATAATAACAGGGTTCTAAACACTTAATTTTTCTAATTAAGCCTTCATAATCTGAGATGTCATTTAATATTTTTCCAGCATAGCAAACATAGCAATTATAGGTATAGTCCATAGATAAAAGCCATGTTATTTTTGTAGAACCTCAAAGTAAAAATATTCACCTTGTTAAAAGGACGACAAGGTTCAAAATGAATAGCATGTAAGGATGGCTTCATGTGACCCACAAAAGCTGACAATATTACCCACCATAGCCTTTTTACTTAACTTATTAGGGTTTAAATATTCCATTTCCAGATAGCTTCATTTCACATGGGCCACACCAATTGTTCATATTGGTTTTGATTTTGTTGTTGTTTGTTTATTTTACTAAAAAAGAGTATTGGATGAAAATGACCTCATGACCACTCTTAGATATGGTTGAGAAGGATTTTAATGTAGATATGAGGAGCATCTGGAAAGAACCAGACTAAACTAAGACATGAGGAATGGAGAGAGAGAGAAAGAGAAGAAATAGAAAACCAGAGAGGGTAAGATAATGAACCAGGAGAAAAGAACAGAAGACCAAGAGAAGAGCCAAGGGCCAATAGGCTAAGAGAGTGCATGGCCAATATGGCTGTCGTCTATAGGAATCAGAAGCTGGGAAAGGGAAACCCAACCCCTGGCCTAGAGAGGTTTAGGGTGGGTGGGATGAGAAGTGCAGGGAGAAGCCATGGTACTCAGTGAGACTTGTTATGGGTTTCTTTAAGACTTGACAACTATAATACCATCTTTATAATAATAGGGCCTGTCCTCTTTTCAGAATGTGCCACATCGGGAACAGTATAAGGAATTCAAAAGAATATAGTCCTAATTTTTTAGCATTTTTGTAAGCTTACACAAAATTCTTATTATGAAGTTTTGTTATTGCTTGGGAACATATATCTTCCTATGGAATTCAGGACTTTGCCCTTCAAGTTTTAACTCTGTTAATCATTACAGTCACAAAAGTTTATTTCTGTGAGTCACTACATGACACACAAGACAAGAAAGGTAATATGATAATCACTAGGTCCTCATAAGTAACACGTTCTACAAATTAGTAGATAATATTAATGAACAAAGATATCCTCTATGCGTGGTGCATATTGCAGGGATCTATTAACATATCCACCAAGCCGGTAATGCACAGCACTCAGTCACAGCATGGTACAGAAAGCACAGGGGAGTTTGTGATGAGTGCTACCTTCAAAAAGCCAGTTCTGTTTCTCATTTCCCCAAAGTCAGTTCTATTTAGTTCAAAGCCCTAAAACATTTAACTATTGTAATATGAATGTGGTGTGAGTTAGGTGCACTCTTGTAAAACATTTATTTTATTATGATTTATGTATTTTATTCATCACTGTGCAAGCTGATTGTTAACACAGAGAATAAACTTAAACAAAATAAAAGAACATGAAAACTGGGGGATTCTCTTCTCTCACCTAAAACAAAATGGACAAGAAATTCTAAAAACACATGGCCATAAGGTCTAGAACAATGGAAAATACATAATTGCTATTGATACTATAATATAACACATGATATTTAAATATGTTGTAATAATAACAATTAGAATCATCCTCATATAAGCTTTACTGAAAATGTATCATACAGAGAAGAAGGGCAGGTCTCTTAATCTGTGAATAGTACCCCAGTTCCTTGGATTCTGTGGGTTGGCCTCTTTGGGTTGGTTTTCTTTTGAGGTAACTGTTCCCATTATCAACTCTGAAATAGTCATTCATAATAGACTGTGCCCAACATACTATTCACACCTTTGTTTTGGATCAACTTCTCAACTGTGCTATGATAGGTGTTGTCTAGAAAGACATAAATTCATTGAAATGTTCTGTCCCTTGTATATATATCACAGAGTCGCTCTAATATATTTGCCTTTGGTTAAAGGCTAATTTCAATTATTATAACAAAACAGAAAAATCAAAGTATAGGAAGACACTACTCAACCAATGCACCAGCACCTGTTTCTGCTCTATGCAGAGGAGGAAGAGGAAGAGGAGGAGAAGGAGGAGGAGGAGGGGGAGGAGGAAGAGGAAGAGGAAGAGAAGGAGGAGGAGGGAGACAGCAAATATTAAGCCATCGAGAGAAGATTTGGTTCCTAAATGTTCGTGCAAAAAGAAATAAAAATACAAATTATAACTTATTGGAAACGTTAGTAGGTTAAATTTTTGTGTGGAAGTAATCCTCTGGCCAGTTTAGTAGTCCAACTAGCCTCTGTCCAAATCAGGAAGCCTCATTCCTTCTTAATCTAAACAAAGTTCACCAAACAGTAAAACAACTGAAGTCAAAACTGCTCTGATCATTTATTTTCTGTGTCGTCTCAGAATATGATAAGCATATATCAGATCTCAAAGTTTCCAAGTTTAAAGAAAATCTTTAAATTTGAGATAAAAAACATAATCAGTGTCTTCCTGTCTAGCTGTCTCCCAAAACTGTGAACCCACAAAAACTAAATCAATCTCTCTCTCTCTCTCTCTCTCTCTCTCTCACACACACACACACACACACACACACACACACACAAAATTGTGCTGTCTAAAGATGTTTTGACCCTTAGGATTATATTTTTCCTGCTATAAATCAGCATAAATCTATGGTGAATTTCAAATGCATCTGCTCCTGTTAGGGTTAAGATATCAACTGCCCTTCCTTAGGGGTAGTTGAAAGCCAACACAATTGGAAACTATTGACAGATGAATGGTTCAACACAGCAACGTCGAACATAACGCACATAAAGTATAAGGAATCCTCAGAACTCAGGGCTAAAGCCAAAGGAACTGAACAACCCTAGCAAACTGGATAACACTGCAGGAGCCCTGACAAAAGGGTGTACTTTTATCTGAAGTCGAAACTGCATTGCCAAGAATTGCAGAGTTGCTACGGGAACGTTGCTATGCTCATAGAACCGCCACAGAGAGCTAAAGAGCCCCGCTTCAGTTACTATTGCAAGAAGATGCTCTTTGAACCTAATCCCTCCCCAAAAGGCAACTGGGATGAATTGGAGTAGGGTGATTGCGTCATCTTGCTGTCGCTCAATCACAGTGACAGAAAAGGCAAGGAACGATGTTCACTTCTGCTTCTGGCTGAACTTATAGAGTACGGTTAAAGAGGCCGAAGAGAGAACGCTCTGTATCGAATAGCTGTAGCGGCATCTGGTATGAATTTAATTTCGTGCGTGGCTGCACAGCTTCACTCTTTCTACACGTGTTTTAATTTGACAGTGCCCAAACTAAAAATGGCGGCGTGGGCGTGGCGCAGACCATAGAGTCTGCGAGCTAGAGAAGCCCAGGGCGGACCGTGGGCGGAGACTCAAGCCTAGTCTAGTCTAGGAAGGAAGTTCGTAATCCAACCAGTGCTCGGTGGTTCCTGCGTCTGCGGGAAGATGGTAGAGGAGAGAGTCCGCGTGGTTCGCTGCGGCGGCAGCCGGCTGAACTTCAGGAGAGCTGTGTTCTCTGTGGATTCCAAGTATGCAGTAGGCCAAGAGGGATCCGGGCATCGCGGCCGGGGAGGGGTTTGACCGGCGCGGCCGGACGTCAGACTTAGAGGCTTGATTCCACGGCGCGGCGCGGCGCGTGTCGGGACCCGGGGTGCCCGGAGTCCGCCCGGCCTTGCTACTGCGTCTGTGTGCCTTGGCTACCCGGACTCTACCTGCGGGTAGATTGAGGGGGCGCAGGGGCAGGTCGGGTGTCTAGAAAAGACTAGGAGCTGTTCGGTTGGAAAATGGTCCCTCTCTATACCGTTCCGCTCTTGCAGACGAATGTTCGTGCTCTTCGAATGGAACGTTTTGTATTTCTAAATCATTAATAATTCAGTCTTTTCCGGGAGGAAAAAAACCTCAATTTTTTTTTTTACCTTTTTTCCTCCCTTTATTTTCTTTTTTCTTTTTCTATTTTGGGGGGCGGGGTTACATAAAAACCCGTGTTTGATCTGTAGGAGAAATTGCCTTACATGCACACAACTTTTCCAAGTGGATTTCAGTGGTTCCCTGCTTGTCAGCTGGCATTGTTGCTGTTACGTTGTATCATGCAGAAGAGATGTGTAGTAGGGCTAGTTTTTCAGAGCACTCTAAATGTAGAGATACTTAATAAAACCCCTTTCTATTTTAGGAAGGTAAAGATAGTGTTTATGGAGGGTATACTCTCCCACAATACCCTGCCTGTGGGTGTATGGTAATTGTTCACTGAATGCATGATGAAAGGAATTCTCACACATACAAATAAAGGGTTTTTGAAAGGTAAATCTTACCAGTATAGGGGCTTTTGTTGACACTGTTTTATGAACTAAAGGGATAAAGTGGACATAGAGGAGTTGTCACAGTTCTGCCCTCCAAACTCATCTTTATATCCAGTTTCGCCCTCCATTGAACTGTGCCTCATCTTGTCTATTAAATGAGGTGTTTGGTCCATTTCATTTGCCAAGTCTGATGGGACTTTTTTTTAAAGCTTTGGTCAACTGTTTTATCTATAACTAGCTGAGCTGACAAAAACCAAGACAAGAAAAACTCACTGCATGGTGAAGAGTAGAAAAGTCAGTAGTAGATGTTTGAAACCCTAGGTGTTTTTAAGGCTTTCTTACTTCATAGTGAGAAAGATGAGGATTGCAGAGGGCTTAGATAGTTTATTGACATTAGAAAATACTAGGATCAAAGAAACTTATAAAACAGAATGTTTAATTTGGGGCTCACGGTTGCAGAGGTTAGAATCCATCACCATCACAGTGGGGCCTGATGGAGGCGTGTCTCCCATACTACCCCAGCACTGAGCCTGCCTGCCACCCCACCCCACCCCCTCCATGCTGCTTATTACACATAGAGCCACCTCTTGGCCAATGTATCTTAGACATACGGTCAATTATAAACCACATTCTGGCTTCAAAGATGTGCACAGATCAGTGACCCAGTATCATAGATTTAATAAAGCAGGCTGTAGCAGCCCTAGTCAGCATCATATTTCTTTTTAGGGTAAAGTCGTGTGTGGGCTGCTTTGGCAGCACAGAGAATAATTGGGTTCTCAATGATTTGAGCCTTCCAGGGTGAGAAAAGTGTGAAATATAATTGGCACAGAGTAAATTTCTTTTCTGAACTTTTCTCGTGGTAAGTTCTATTATGAATGTAACCACTTTGGATAATGAAGGAGCATCTGGTGTGTGGGAAGAAACCACAACTGTAAGATGATGTAAACAAAATTAGTATTTCAGCAGTTAGACAGAAGATGGATGTGTATACAAGAGTAACCTGGGCCTCACCATTGAGAGCAGAACCTTTTACTCACCATTTATGAGCTGATGTCTCCAGTTAGCAAGGGGGAATTTGGTTGTTTGCAGAATAATGCTGTATCATCTCACAGTCTTTTCTGTGTTAATAGAACATCTCATATCCTCATAGGGTTGACAACACATACACTTGAATATACAATTCTTAAACTATTTAGAAAGGTATTTGGATGTTGTTATCTTTATAACAGACCATAAAAAGATTATCCTATCTGTATAATATGTGAGACTTAGATTTTTCTCTCTTCCAGGTATATCTTCTGTGTCTCGGGAGACTTTATTAAGGTCTACAGCACAGCCACAGAAGAGTGTGTACACATTCTGCGTGGGCACAAACATGTGGTGTCTGGAATCCTCATCAACCCCAACAACCACCTTCAGGTGCCAGTTTGTAATTGAACGCGTTTGCATGGTTTACTGTTCACAGAAGCCATTAGGTTAAGTCTGCAGTGGGTACTTTACAGATTATGACCAGAGAATAATCTATAGTTTCTCCTATTCAGGATATTTTCTTCAGTTTTCTGAGAGTGGAAAGTGGACCACAGCCTAGAACTACACTCCGCATAGTATATTCTGTGAACCATTTCAACTGCATGATACTAATAGTGGTTACTTGATGAGGATGTTTTTGTTTTTTTTATCTCTCTATGAGGTTCTGAAATACAGGTGCAGTTAAATGGACTCTTGATTATTGGGCCCCATATAGCATTGGCACTGTGACTATACAAACACATGTCCTTAATTTTCAATTAAAAATAATAATTTTATTTCAATATTTTGCTCTTGCTATAAGTTTTAACAAGTTCCTATTTTCTGCATTAGTCATAGCAACATGCAGGCTATTGCTTGGTTTTGAAAGGGTTTGCATTGCCACCCATAACCATGCAATAAAAGACATAGGGCCTAAAATGATACTCATATTTTCTCTCCAAAGTTAAGTAAAAAGTTAAAGATCAGAGTCAAATAACTCTGATTCTTGGATAAAATATCTAGCCTTTATTTTCTACCAAAGATAAATTATTTTGCTTGAGAATACTGTTTTACTTAAATACTTTTTATTTTTAATCCATGAATTCATGACACAGTTCACAAAATTGTCCAATTGTCACTTTCTTCAAATTACAATTATTTATAAACTTTATAAATAAGATACTTTCTCATAAAAGATCTGTGGAGCCCCGGTAAAGCTAAGCATATTTAATGGCCATAATCCTACGTGTTAGTAAGATCTATGCTCACTAAGAATGGTCCACACACTAGTGTTCTAACACTGTCAAGCCATCTGTGATGATGTAGAGGGAAGACTGAGAGTCCTGGAACTTGATAGGTCCATGAAGTCACCATAGACTCTCAGTGTGCAAAAATCCCTACTGTGGTTTTTAAAGTGTTGGTCCTTAATGGATCGGGTTTAGGCAGACTGAGTGTTCTCCTCATTTCAGGAACGTTTTTAATGCTTAGGGAAGATGAATGCGGTAACACCAATGAAAAGGAATTGGGCTTTTGATAAACAAGAGCGAATTCCTGAGTGCTCCTCTCTCGCTCCATACCACATCCCACTGCAGAGTAGAAAGTTCATTCCCACCTCTTTCATTTCTATTTAAAAGCTGAAATTGTTAGATTGTTTTAATTAGATGATTTTGCAGAAACCACTGGTTTGTTTCCTTTATTTCAAATACTGAGGGCAGAGAGTGTTTCACATTATTTGCTTTACTGTGCAATCTGAATCTGATACGTTTTGAGTATCGTGTTGGGGTTCACAAAGCTTTGCACTTAGACTTTAAATAGCGATATTCAACTTTTATAAATTTTACTACCTGTTCAACGCCACGATGAGTTAATGCACAACAAATAGGACCCAGCCCTTTCTGCCCTTCGTGATTCATTCGGTAACACTGGTATGGTATTTAATCTATGTTGTACTAATTTTACCCTTTAGCTCTACTCTTGTTCCTTCGATGGCACAATTAAGCTATGGGACTATCTTGATGGCATTTTGATAAAGGTATGTGTGTTGCTCTTTAGTTCTCTTCTGTAAAGCCTAATCTTTAAGAGACTCCTGAACAAGTTAAGAAACCTAATAGTTTTTCAAATGTATAATTTAAACTATATAAAAATTTCAAGATTCTGCCATAAAAAGAAGACTGATAAGAGCACTGAAAGTACTTTACACACCATTAAGAAACAACTGGTTAGGCCAGCAGGATAGGAGATGAGTGACTTGAGCACTGAAGGCGTAGCCCAGTGCTGTGGTGTCTGTGTGCGACCCTGGGCTCTGTCCCAGCGTTTTCAGGGAGCCGTGGGGAAGTCAAAAGCAAGCTAGGAATTGTACATGACAGAAAAATGCCACTTACCATGACGAGGTGGTTCATCCTGTTAACATTAGTAGTGTAAATTTAAACAAATGGAGTATTTTCCCCCTACCTAAAATACACATTGAGTGCAATAATGAGTACAATTTAGACAGATTTTTATGTGTGTAATGAGAGGAAAACAAAAATTATAGTACTTTTTTTCTATAAGAATGTACATCTTTGAAACATCTTGTTATATTTAAGTTATATCATTGAAATATCTTGTTGTGTAGTTCTTAAATTATAATGGGAAAAATCTATATAACCTGATGTTATATAAAATTATTATAGGTTCAGTCAGTGAGACACTATGCAATCATTGAAAAGCCAGGTATATAAAAGATAAATCATCAAATACCGTGCATGGCCTCTATAGACAGGTACTCTCCTAAAGTAGGAGAACATCAGTAAGGAGACCTTCAATTGTCTCGTGAGGTCCATGGTCTGCGGAAGGAACTGGATCCTGCATGGAGTGACTCATTATCTCTTTCAGACTTTCACTGTTGGACCTAAACTCCATGCCCTCTTTATTCCTGCCCACGCCGAAGATACTGTCTTCCTTACAATAAATAAAGAAGATCCAGGTACAGTGTAATGCAATTAGTTTGTTTGTGTGGGACATCAAATAGACTGTTAACAGTTTCTGAAAATTACCAGGGTCTCCACTCTAGTTTTGATCTCAAACTAACAGTCTTCGAGTAGGCATGTAAATTGCTGTCATTATCATTGGGTGTGGCTTTTAGTTCTGAAGTCTTCAGTGATTACCGCGCACGAGCGCATGTGTGTGCGCATGCGTGCATGTATAGTGGACTAATAGTTCAGTGTTAAAGCCAGGAAAGAATTTGTCTTTCTGCTGAAATTTAATATGTCATTCTTATTTTTTTTTTCATTGGGAGCCTAACTTTTAATGGCTGAGCCACCTCTCCAGCCCTTAATATGTCATTCATAATAAGCATCACAGTCCTTTTCTTTGTTGGTCTTGATTCATATCCAATGATACAGAGATAAATTCATATAAGGAACAGGCAGTGTGGATGCGTGGTTACTGTTTACCAGCATCGAGACAACTGTCACCTTCCAGCATTCCTGGAATGTCATCTTCAGCACTGTCAGGAATCACAGAGAGCTTTCTCCATCAGAGAGTTTGGTATCACAGGGTACCCTCATGATGTTACTCAAAGAAAAACTTTAATGCTGGTATTCAAGAGCACTACTCACCCCATAAGATACAGTTGTATTAGAATTAAAAGTTCAAAAAAGCTTTAATACAGTGACTATAGATAGTCAGCTGGACTGCCCAAAATTTAATCCTTTATGTAAAAATATACAGGCACATGCAAATCTTTAGTATGACAATTGCTTTCATTTTTTTACTAAATGGTCTAACTCTATGTGTACCAAAGAATTGCTTTAGAATCACTTACAGTCGAATATCAGTAGCCTTTGATTGGCGTGCCTACGTCATGCTCATCTGTCAGTGTTATGGATAACAAGCTGTAGCTAACTTATTTACCTATAAGTACATACGTTTATGTACGTAGAGCCAAGAAGTCGACTCCAGATGTCTTCCTTTGTCTCTCCACTTAATTGTTGAGACATGTTCTCTCCCTGCACCTGTAGCTTGGTGATTAAACTAAAGGAACCAGCTGCCCCCAAGGCCCAGGGATCCTCCTGTCTGGACACCTGTTATGCTGGCTTTTGTATTCATAGCAAGCTCAGTTTTTCATGAGTTCATGAAAGCACTGATGAACGGCCTCCCTCGCCGCACATGTCAGAGACCTCATGTGCTTCCTCTGGTTGCTTCATTAACCAATACTGTATTCGTTCTTCAGTCCATTTTATTTTTATTTTTTGGATTTTTTTTTTCTTTTTTTGAGACAAATCTTTATGGTCTTATAGTTTTGCGTGTCCTGAAACTCACTGTGTAGACCAGGCTGACTTCAAACTCACAGAGAACTTCCTGCCTCTGCCTCCGACCCTGACCCTGGCACTGACCCTTAACCTGCCGGGATTAAAGGTGTGTGCTCACATAAACCCACTTTAAACTACATCTGAGTAAACATAAAACACTCCTGTGTAAATTTTCTATTTCTACAGAGAGCCAGGAATGTCCAGGAGGAATTCAGGGACTGGAGTAATGGCTCAGCAGTTAAGAGCACTTGCTGCCCTTCCAGAGGGCCTGGGTATAGTTCCCTTCACCCACGTGGCAGTTTACAACACCTATAACTCCACTTCTAGGATCCCTGTGGGCACTAGGCTTTGCACACAAAGTGCTTACATACAAATAGGCAAAACTCACAGATATAAAGTAAGAATAAATTTTTTTTTAAATGAAGAGTTGAGCTTGAGGTATATTTTATTCAAAATGTCCTACAGTTGCAGTCTTCGCATTTGAGTGTGCATGTCACTGTTTCAAATGACTAAGTGTATGTGGTTTAGAGAAACTTTGTAATAAATGATTTCCCCTGGCCAGACATATTTCAGCTGGTGTCAGTGAAACTGCCCAAGTCGACAAGCCGGAACGTGGAAACTAAGGAGCTTACCTTTGTTCTGGATTACATAAACAAGTCCCCCAAGAGCATTGCCTTCGGAAATGAGGTACAGTTGTTCTGTCGTTTTATGTTTATAGGTGGAATCTATTCCCCAGAGTTTTGCCCTCAACACTGATGACTAGTGCATTAGTGCACTTTTGTTAATAACTAAAACACTGTGACATTGTTGTAGCAAGCATTCCTCGATTATGGTATGCACATTCTTAGAACCATTCTTATGTCATATATTCTGTCTTTTGTTCTTTTACAATTTTCCCCCAAATAATGGTGTCTAGTATTTGAACTTTTCTTTTTCTGTTTCATAAAACACTGACATTATTCCACTTTAGGCTGTGTTGTGTATCTTTAGAAAATATGGGCTCTATCTAGTAAAAGTTTTCCATCATAGGAAATTCAGATATCACAGAAAATATTAGGAAAGAAAATCTTCAGTCTCACCAGTGAAAATATTTAAAGGCTTTTTTGATCATTGAAGACAGCAGTTCCCAAAGGATGTAGAATCAGGAATATTTTTATTTTTTCCTCCTTTCAACTTAATGTTGTAGCACACATGAGTGCTAACATCCTTTTGACAGGTACTTTGTGGCCCTGTACCATTATTTAGCTACCTGTTAATGCTTTATTCCTTTAAAGTCCAATGCCACCAGAAGACCTATTGCATTAGCCTTGGGGTTTTTCCAGTCATTGTATCGTTCTTCAGCACAGGGTTAGTTCCTCAGAGTAGAGAAGACGGATGGCTTTGTCAGTGTCACTGTCACACTCAGTCTTACTGATCAGTCTTACCGATTACCACAGTGGGTACAGCATTACTAATGGTGTCAAGGTGAGGAACAGAGTTAAATTCTCTGAGCCTGAAGAGACAGAACATTATAGCAAAGTGGTCTGTGTAGGAGTTTCCCATAGTCTGGAAACAATCTGACAACCCAGAGTCAACAGCCAAACAGTGGGGTCTTGGTGTATTTATTCACCTGAATGCAGCTCAACAATGAGAAGAAATTAGCAATCCACCTAAGGGCATAGATAAATTTCAAAAGGATGTGTTAAGCTACAGTTGCAGTGTACAGACTGAAATAAACTGTGATAAAGTGGCAGTTGCGGGTATGACTGGGACTTTGAGGAGTGACAGAATGGGGAGGGACATTCTTGGGATGAAGGAAATGTTTCTAGGTCTGGACTTTGGTGGCAGTTATGTACATGCAGCCAAACATGGCATGGTATTGTATGTATGCCTGATGGGAAAATATGCAAGCTGCTACACTTAAAAATATAGTTGTAGAATTTAGAGCTTAATTCTAAAGGTAAAATTATCTATTCCACGGCCAAAGTATAGTAAGTCATTTTGTAGTAATACAATCGTAGAACGGTTTTTTTTGTTATTGTTTTTCTTTTTTTAAATGTTACCCTTTTTTAAATCACCAGGGAGAATATGTTGCTGCAGTCCGGGACTTTTACTTATCTGTTTATTTTCTCAAAAAGAAAAAAACATGCAAGTAAGAATTTCTTTTTATTGGCTTTGCTGTATTTACTGGAGCACTTATTATACTGTTGTCCAAACTTGTTTCCAGGGTCTTGTTTGAAAAGGTGGGACCATCTTTTAGAGGTTCACACATTTTAGTAGGGTTAGAGCATCTTAGCTAGGGAGTCTTCTCTATCCCCAAACCCTATACATACAATACAGTCAACTGTGTACTTGGTGTAAAAATTGGATTTAGTTTGAAGAAGCTTGGCCTGGTGATTCTCATTGACTATAGCAACCAATATAGGCATTAAGGCTTTCTTCCAGTTTATTTTCTATTGCTATGTTAAGATACCATGACCAAGAGGGGAGGAAAGGCTTTATTTGGCTAACATGTCAATCTCACAATCTGTCATAAAGGGAAGTTAGGGTAGGAACTAGGGGAGGACATAAAGCAGAGGCCATGAATGTTGCTTTTGGCTTGCTCTCTGTGCCTCACTTAACTGCTTGCTTTTGTGTAACTACCAAACCCAGTTAACTGCCCAGAAATAACATCATTCTAGTGGGCTAGGCCCTTCCACGTCAATCTCAGTCAAAATATGCCCCACACTCTTGACAAGAGGCCAATCTGGGGCCATTGTATCCCTAAGGTTTCTCTTCCCAGGTGACCCTAGCTTGGATGAAGTTGACAAAAATCACCAGCATGGTCTTAAAACATTTAGTCCATTTCATCTGTCATGTACTTCAAATTAGTAAATTTAAATAGAGGTGATATCTAAGTGAATTGTAAGGATAATAACATGCCGTATTTTAGGAGATGAGCTAAGGATTATTTAATCAGTCTCTTAGACACTGTCGTCTTCGGAACTACCCTTCTGAGATCAGCATTGTTTTATTTATGGTATACAAAGATCCTCACTTCTTTACAAGTGGAATATGAACCAACCTAGACATAGCAAATGTATTTATCCCTCTGAATTTGTCCCCATTAGAATACATGAAGTCATTTGTTTCTGTTCGAATTTACTAAGCATGGCCATAAGTTTAATACTAAAATTTTCATTCAGAGAGAAATTTTCTGTCCACACGCCAGCAAAAGATATTAAAAGGACTATCTTCATTACTTGAAACTTAGCACAGTGCATTGGCAAGTTCTCGTGATCAGGCATGGGTCATATGAAGCAGATACTGTACATTCGTAAATATGTACCAAACAGAGCACTTGATTCATAACCAATGGAAAGTTGTTGTTTTTCTTGTTCCTAGTTTTACTTTACCATCAACAAAAAACAAGAAGAATGCAAGGAACAAGTTCACATGTGTAGCCTGCCATCCAAAGGAAGATTGCATTGCATCTGGTCACATGGACGGCAAAATCCGCCTCTGGTCAGTGAGCTCCAGAAAGCATGGGATCACATATGCACCGCCTCACATTTATCCTGAAGTGCAGCACTGTCTCTAGGTCCCAAATGAGAGAGCATGCAGCATCACTGCTGCAGAGGACTGGCTCTGCCACCACCCTCCAGTTCCCCGAGTTGTGCTCTCCCCATCATACTGCCACGTAGGATTCCTAACCTTAAGCTTTTGGAGAAAGAGAAGCATTCCATGTCACCTGGAACCATTTTACTGAGAACCTTGTTCTTAACCATTTATCTAAAATGGGAAACTGAGACAATGCTAAGTATATAGTGGGTGGTACAGTGCCATGAAAATTGTGCTTATAGAAGTTCATCTGGTTAAAAGAACAAAGTATTTATTTTTAAGATTTATTTATTTACTATATATAAGCACACTGTAGCTGTCTTCAGACACACCAGAAGAGGGCATCAGATCCCATTACAAGTGATTGTGAGCCACCATGTGGTTGCTGGGATTTGAACTCAGGAACTCTTGAAGAGCAGTCAGGGCTCTTAACCGCTGAGCCATCTCTCCAGCCCAGAACAAAGTATTTTAAAATATTGATACCAGAACACTTGAGACTGGTTTATTGGATTTACCACACTATTTTTTCCTGTTTGACGTTTGAGGTTAAGTTAAAAGTTTGTTTTCTAAGCCCTAAATGGGATGTCTCCATTAAGTAACTTCTTTCTGGAAGACTTTTCTTTTTGTTTGTTTGGTTGGTTGGTCCAATTCTGATGTGTTAGTTTCTGTTTTATCTTTCTATATTTTATTGTATTACTGTCTCAGAAGCCTGTTTGTTTTCTAATCAGAGACAAAAAGGGAATGGGTCAAGATGGTAGAGGGGGTGGGAGGAGCTGGGAGTGGAGGGAGAGGAAACTGTAATCAGGATCTGTTGCACAAGAGGAAAAACATTTTAAAAAGCATTGTTTTCTCCAACAGGAGGAATTTTCATGATGATAAGCTGTACACATACACATGTTTACATTGGCACCATGACATGGTTATGGATTTGGCTTTTACAGTAACAGGTAAGTGCCTCTTTCATAATTAAAAGAAATTTTAGAAATATCTGAGTCAAATGTTGGAATTTACAACTATAATTCCATTGTTTGTAAGGCTAAGGCAGGAGAATCACCATGAGTTCAAGGCCTACCTAAGCTTTGAAGTGAGACCCTGTCACAAAAGGCAAGTTATAGGAGTCAAATTGTGAGCACTCTTTTGTTGCATGTAGCTTTTGCTACCCCGCCTAAGTTCTGGGAACCGGCCATGCTACTATTCCCAACCCAGATTCCCTTGAATTTGTGGATAAAAAAACAACACACACACAAGCTAACACAGTGACTGAGCACTGCTAAACCTCTCCTGCCACCCCAGGCAATGGCCACTCAAAACCAAAAACTCACATAGTTGGTTGACTTTATCTCCTGCAGCTTCTTCTTTCCTCTTCCAGCTCTCTCAATTCTTCCTAAATGCTCCCATGCAACTCCTAAGTGTCCCTTCCCGTCCTCAGTCATTGATCGCTAGTGTCTTTATTGATGGATCAAGAACCAATTGGGGAATAGGACCTTAGCATCAGATCTAAACCCCTACATTTTACCTTTTCTGTCCAAAAAACTTCTAGACAAAGTATATACAATTAACATCCAATCCATCATATTTGTCAATTAGATAAACTTAAGAACTTACTAACTTAAAGAATTATGATTCTATCCCTGTATTATGTTTATTTAGCCTGTAACAACATGTCTTCCACTCTATAACCTCTCTCTCTATGTTAAACAACTTGAGTTTGATTATGAGACTATAACAAGTCTTCGACCCTACTGGAAATCTGAGAATGACTTAAACATTACCTGGGTATGTAGAAAGCACAAAACACAGCTTTTCAGACTTAAAAAAATTGCAGAGACAGCTGGCTACCTGGATAGCCCTTAATTTCTCATAACATTGGAGCGAATACTCTTCAGCCTTTGGCCCAGGATCATCTGACAGACCATTGCAAAGCAGGATTATGAAAGGCTGCTTACCCTGCCTTGTCAGAGCTATCAGTTGACACATAATGTGTCCTTTTCCCAGGCAATATTTTTGTCTCCAGCTGAAATAGGCAATTTCTGCCCTGTGGCTACATTGCCATGATAAGCAACCTTGCCTGGAGATAAAGATGCTCAATTTTTTTTTTTTTTTTTTATTTTTTTTTTTTGGTAGGAGAACGGGGAAACTGTCCAGAGCAGACGTGTCTCATTGTCAAAAGATTAAATAACATTAAATGTCATGTTCTGTGGATTTCTGATGTTTCTGAAGATTGCCTAAGTAAAGTCTCTTGAACTGTCAAACCTTGACTACTCTTAGCTATTTCTAATTGAAGAATATTGGAACTACCGTCTTATAATTAAATCAGAATCAAACATAACCATGAGTTTGCTATCTGGCTCTTAACTTGCATTACTTAGTCAACCTAAGCAGTTTGTAATAGCAGCTATTAGGAGGACTGGGTCTAAGCTTTGTACTCTTAAATGAGTTGCATAGGCACAGTGCCTATCTAAGAATAACAAAATTAATCTCATATTTTGTATCAATATCAGAAATTCACACCAATGAAAACCTTAAATTTGTATCAAAATAAGTTCTCTACCCGTGTAAGAAATTATAACTTCAATTTTTGCATCAATTACAAAGATTTCTGCCAATTAAAATTGCGGCTACACAATGCTTTGTTCAAGAATAAAATTTAGTAATCCACCCCATCTATTTCCTCCCTGTTCAAAATTATGACCATTTCTAAATTAGCCCTTACTAAAACAACCAATTTGTAATTTGTAAAATAACCATAACCAGATACCCAAACGCAAAGGACCAGGATGACAACTCTCCATAACTACTTCTTGCTGGATAGCGGCAATGAAAATTCTTTAAAGCAGTGAGGAGACTTAGAAAAATTGGTTAGACTTAAGAAAGCTAGCTTTAGCATCTGTTATCTAGTCTCTGTGTGCTTAGAGTGCTCAGGCCTTGACTAAATAAAGTTCTGATGAGATCCATCTGAAAGGTTGGATGAAACAAGATGACCTGGAATCCGTGGCAATCCCTGAAACTGTTTTGGGGAGCAACCAGAAGCAGGGCATCAAGCAAGTCAGTTTAGCATCTCTGAGGATGAATTTCGCCAAAGCTGTGCCTTCTGTAACGTGGGCACAACCAATATTGTAGGACCATTGGGTTATTTGTAAGGATTGTACAGAGTGCACAGTCCTGTCAAGGTTGAAACTCTGCTCCTTATTTGAGCAGGTGAAAGACAGCTGTCTTCTTAGGAGTTAATTTTATTAATAGCCAGGTGTAATAATAGGCTCATTCATGCCATGTGAAGGATGGAAGGAAGAAGCTTTCCCTGTCCTGTGTGAGTCTCCTCAGTTTTTCTATCTCTTCAGGGGTCCCCCTGTCATATCTGATCCATATCACTTGAAAAGGGTCGAGAGCCTATTCTCCTTTCCTCTCAACACAAAACAAAACCTCTCTTCCAAAAGTCCTTGCTCCAGTACCAGAAATCATTAAACATTTAGCTGGACCTCTCTCCCAGAGGAATTTTAATATAACTACCAAACTCAGAACCGCACTCATTTTGATAAATAAAACAATGCAAAGCAAATAAAGCAATCTGAACAAATATTAGCTGAGGAGACAGTGCTTCTGTCTCCTGCCCTGCCCTTCATGAGATCAAGGCCTAAATTTCTACTGTCTGACATAGGTAGGCTAGGCGACCTACTCTCTGTCTTCCATCTAATTTTTTAAGATTGAATGGCTCAATATTTTATTATCTAGGTCTACATACTGTTCCAGGTTCTATCTTTGTCCTACCAGGCAAATAAATCCCACGAGTAGACCATGTTCAAAGATCCCAAGAAATTGTCCTGGCAAGACTTTTCTTCTCTAAAGCAATTTTTCATTCATTCTTCCTAACTTCTCTCTTCTATGGAGCTTAATGTTTGCAGTGTCTACCTACTGTCTCTCTGCCTCTCATCCTAAGCTCTTTGTATAGGTCCAGAGCCACAGGGAGAAATCCCCACATGGCTCGGACAAAATCTGTATTCTCTTATCTGTATTCCCTTCTATCCTTAAAAAAATTAAATTTTAAGAATCTCTCCTTTGTTTACCTTTGTTGAGGCTTTGCTCAACATAATAGTGTGTAATTTACCTTGCAAGATTCCAATGTATACACCTGTACTCATTTTTCCTGACGTGAAGAACCTATGTAAAGTATAGCCCAGTTGTGAAGTAATCTTCTAATAAAGCTGTAGTGGGTGATACTGCTGCCCTTTATCAGAGGGAAACAGCTGCCACAGTTTTCCATCATCTCTCTCTGGGTCAGTGAAGTATGTGTTGTTAACTCTCCTTTCCCAGATGAAGGAAGTGAGAGGGTTTAAGATGGTGACTAACATAAAAATACTGGCGATTAAGTGGAATTTCAACCTAGGTGTAATTTAGAAGGTCTTGTTCTTAACTGACAGACTGGCTATTTAATTCCCTGTTTTAAATTCAGACCTTGTTGAATATATAACAGACACAGGAAGAACTTAAAAAAAAAAACCTTCAAATTTTCTCTTTAAAAGGCACAGTTATAAGTATGTTGTGTCTTTTACTTTGAGCGCCCTCAGGCCCATGTGCTGAAAGTTATGTCAGTTGTATCTGTATTCTGATAGGATGCTAGGGAAGATAATGTGTCTTCAAAGGAAGGCAGGAAAGTGATTTGTCTTGTTTCCTGGAAACTTAATAGGACTTAATTAGTTGGCCCTGTGTGCTCTGGATGCTTATAGTTTTCTTAGGGTTAGCTCCTTAGAGCCTAGGAAGTAGAAGGTAAATTCAGCCTAATGAAGCTTTGGATTTGGGGAACAGTGCCTGGTGTCTGCAAGAGTACTATTGTGACCTAAGGCTGAGGCCAGAGGGAAAGAAGAGGATTTAACTCTACAGATGAAAAAGTGTGGCTGTTTATTCACCTTCTTTACCCTCTTTTGACTCACCTCCTAAAAAAAAATAATAATAATACTGTGGTTTTGGGATGCTGGTGTATGTATAATTTATTCATATGTTTCACATAGTATCTTTGTTCTCTCCTAATCTATGTCTGCACTTTCTCTTCATTCCTTTCTATACTGTGGCCTCTGCCCATCTCATGGTATCTCACAGCAAGGAATGATCATTAGCATACAATACACACTACAAACTTTACATTACTAAATCCTGTCTTCTCCCAGAGCTGCTGACACTGCAGTATTGTAAATAGTGCTTTGTTTTATTTGGCTAATCACAGCTAGTTGATATCATTGAGCCCAAGTTTTGGTGCTTGATGGTAATAAGTTACTTTCTGCAGAATTCTGGTTTCATTTCAGTCGGCTGTATACCAGAGTGAATTTGCTAAGTGCAATGTAGACATTGTTTCCATAAGGACCCTATGTAAGACTGCCTCATCACAGACTGACTAGAGTCGGGCACTGCCTCATTTTGGATGTCTGTGTGGATTTCTCTGATAGTTACTAATGTGGAAGAAGTTTTCATGCACATGTTGGTTATTTGTATATCTTCTGGGAAATATCTATTAAGGTTGTTTTGTTCATTCTTCAGTTGTATTCATGCTTTTGAATTAGTTGAGTTCTTTATATTTTATAAATATTAACCCCTTATCAGATTTGTGATTGACAAATATTTTATGTGTAGGTCATCTTTGCTTGGTTTCCTCTGTCGCACAGTAGGGTAGCTCTTGCTACTAGTATTGAAACTATAAAAGAAGATTTTTGATTGTTTCATCACAAGGAATAGATAAATGTCCAAGGTGGTAGTTGTTCAAGTTATATGATCTGTGTTACACTATATATGTATATAAGCATCATATTGTACCCTGTGTGTAAGCTCAGCTATGTAAATTAAAACTAAACTAAAGCTTAGAGATAATAAATAAAACCAGTTAAACATGATATAAGACACTTTTCTAAGTTCCAGAGATCACTTAAGTACTGAATATATTCGCCTTTTTTTATTTGTGTAGTTTTGTTTTGTTTTTCTTCAAACTCTACCATTTTTTCTTTCTTTGGCTACAAAGGCAGCAGTCTGCTGAGTGGTGGGCAGGAGTGTGTGCTCGTGGAGTGGAGAGACGGGTCAGAGAAGAACAAAGAGTTCCTTCCGAGACTAGGATCTGCTATCGAGCACATCTCTGTCTCACCCGCGGGAGATTTGTTCTGCACGTCTCACTCTGACAACAGTAAGTCTAAATCTCCCGTCGTGAGGAGTGCTACAGTTAGTCACCAGCCTCTGAATGGGGAGTAAAGGGACGATCTAAAATAGTTGAAAATAGTAGAGATTCACTGTGTGGTTTTTTTTTTTTTTTTTCATTACTCCTTTCTAGCCTCAGATAACACCAGATCCATCATTTTCAAAATTGTTTTTATGAAAACATAAAGCTAAATTTGTTTGTTCATTGCTGTGCCATTTATATTTTCAGAATCTTTTAAAATGGAAGGTGGGTTTTAAGTGGGCCTTCCCACTTTCATAAACAATGACATTTTCACGCAAATGCTACATAGCGTGTGATGAAGCAGCGGTGCTTGCTGTTCTTCCCACCTTCTCTTCCCGTTTCTCCTCACCTAGATCCCCATGTACATTAACAGTCTGTTCATGAGTACAGACTGTAACGCGTAGACTGGGCTACGGAGAGCTCAGAGGTTGATAGATGTACTATCTTCCCAAGAACCCTACTCAGTTCCCAGCACCCACAGTTCAAGCGTCTCACAACCGCCCATAGCTCCAGTTTTGGGAACCTAGCATCCTTGTGTAGCTTGCACGGGCACTTGCACTCACATGCACATACATATACATACATACATATAGACAGAAATGAACACACATAATTTGAAAATTCTGTTAAATTCTGTTAAAGTTAGTGACTATAACAGAAACTTCTATCTGCATTCATAATTGTTCAACTAACTTTTAAACTATAGTTTTGATTTTCTAGAAACACTGATTTAGTTGAACTTATTGGATTGTCTGTTTTCTGGCATATCAAGTAACCTTAATCCTTGTTACCTTAATATTCTGACTTCTTCATGTTTATTTTCCTCCCTGTTCTAAACAGAGATAACAGTTATTCACCGAAATCTTGATGCGTCTGCAGTGATTCAAGGCCTAGTGAAAGGTACTGCAGTCTCAAGTGGATAAGGGGACCCTGCTTCCGACGAGTGTCTGCTGCTCTTATTCAACCACTGTCTGTCACTTCTTTTACAGATAGGAGTATATCCACTGGTTTGATGGTTGACCCAAGAAGCAAAGCTTTAGTTTTGAATGGAAAGCCTGGTCACCTGCAGTTTTATTCTCTCCAGAGTGATAAGCAGTTATATAATGTAAGATTTTAATCCATAAACTAAGCTTTAAAACAAGTGAAAGTTCTTTATAGTACTTCTGAGGTTGTGTGGTTATTTGGAAGCTCCTAATACTTGATCGATCCTGTGCATTTGTACTTGAACACAGCTGATATTTTCTGTGATTACTTTAATGCAGTTGATGCTGCCCACACATGTGCCCTGAGTCACAGTGATAAAGGATTGAGCATGTGTGGACTGACAGTACAAATCTGTGTCTGCTGTGTGGTAAAACTGTCTAACATGCCAACATTAAAGTTTAGAGTAGATTACACAGGAATACGTCAGTACTGCCACGCAATCCCTTTTCTTGTGCCCTGCATTACTCTTTGTAGATGACTGTCATGGTAGCTAACATTTTCTTTCCATATCCTATAAAATTGGATATGGAAACACTCCCGCACCACCACATTTACTATAAGGGCACTTACTACTACACTTAATACAATTGGGCACCCCTAATCTCAAAATCCAGTCTTTTTTTATTTGTTTGGTTTTTTTGGAGACAGGATTTCTCTGTGTAGCCCTGACTGTCCTGGAAATCACTCTGTAGACTAGGCTTGCCTTGAACTCAGAGATCTGCCTACCTTTCATGCTGGGATTAAAAGCATACACTGCTACCACCTGGCCAAAATCCAAAGTCTTAATTAAGTGTTTCCACATCTAAAAATTCTGAGCACCTCTCTGACACCACAAGAGGAAAATCCCATGCCTAAGCTCATGTGAAGACATATCATAGCACAATGCTGAAACTATTAGATAAAATCACTCATAGGCTGGCTATGTATAGACTCAGGTCCTAGTCCCAAAATATCTCTTGCATCTTTGTGAACATTGTCAACATCAAAAGAACATTTTGAACATTTGAATCTGTAGCTTTTCATATGAGGGCTCCTCAACCACTTTATTTTCTTACCAAACACAAGGAAACCCATTTTAAGGGATTAAGGAGTCAATCATAAATAGAAAGCTAGTCTTCTTGGACCATCATTGCTTATCTCTTTTTATTTATTCATTCGTTTGTTTGTTTGTTTGTTTGTTACTCTTTGAAGTAATTGATAATTTAGCCCTGAGGTTTTCTATAAAGCTTTTCTTAGAGAAAAGTATGACTGTAAATAAAAGATACTTACATTAATAACACTTTGAACTTTTTAACCTTGTCAGCTAGATATCATACAGCAAGAGTACATCAACGACCAGGGCCTAATCCAAATTGAACTAACGAAGGCTGCCTTTGGCTGCTCTGGTTCTTGGTTGGCAACAGTTGAACAACGGCAAGAAAATGAAAATGAGCTCGAGCTGCAAATGAAACTGTGGAACTACAGCAAGAAAACCCAAGGGTAAGCCCATTGTGTGGTCACCTCGCTTGAGTTTCTGTTTTATAGTTAAAACTGTCAGTGTTTCTGTTGTTGCATTCTAACAGTAAAGCTTTGGTCTTGGCTTTCTGTTTTTAGAAAGCATTGAAAAAGTGTAGGTCATGCCATGTCATCACATAAAAGATGACACATGAGAAAGAGTTGTAACCCCACAACATAACACATTTTGAGGCAAGTCCAGAATTAGAATCCAAATGTGCCATGGTTCTTCCACCACTGTCAAGGAGAGCATAGACATGTGTCTCGTGTTCTGGTAAATGACCCACTACTTTTTTGAAGAACTGCCCATTGAGTCTTTGTGCCAGGTTTTTGTTTTGTTTTGTTTCTGAGGCAGGGTCACTCTGAAACTTGCTATCTAGACCAGACTAGTTCAGACTCAGATCAGCCTGTCTCTGCCTCCCAAATGCTGGGATTCATGGCATGTACCACCAAGCCTGGCTTGATAAATTTCTAAAGAATATTGTAACCTAAGGTATTGCGGGATATTTGATCACACTGTGAATCCCAAGATTGTGTTATTTACTGAAAAAACCTGTTTGTAGTTGTAGTGTGACTCAGCCTTAGCACACACCTCTAAGTCCCTCTGGCTGGAATACAGACAGACCCTTAGTACACACCTTTAATCCCAAGCAGTGAAGGTAAAGTTAGTTTGTAGAAGAAAGCACCCATGTTTGAACGTGATAGGATATGCTGAACATTCAGGGGAAGATAGAGAAAAGGGAAGCTACTTAAGAGAGAAGTGCAGAGAGGCAGGCAGAGAAAAGAAGTAGGAGGCAGTATTACTGGGACAATTGTACAGAGACAGGGTTGCAGAGAGAGAACAAGCTAGACACATGTGAAGACAGACCAGCCGGAGAATGAGAAGCCAAAAGATTAAAACAGATTGCTAGAGTTAGTTTGAGGCCAAGCAGAACAAAAAGTCAGAGGCAGACAAAGAAGCCAGATTGAATCAGTCAGCTTGGAGAGGAGTTTTGAACCAAAACAGCTGAATTGAACCAGCCAGCCAGAGTTCAGAAAGAAATAGGAAGGATAAACTTATTTAGCAGTAAGTCTCAGAGGCTGAAAACATTCTAGGTCTAGGTGAGAGGCTAGACGCTTCCATGACTAGGCCTAGGTTAGCAGACCGAGGCAGTACGTCTAAGCCTTTGCCCATTTCACAGATGAGAAAAGAGGCCCAGAATTAAGTGATTCCTATTGGTCCTTTCTCTTATAACCGGCTCTTAATACTGTTTGCTGTTCTTATACTCTAAGGACATAGCAAGCATTGTTGATGAGGGAACAGTTTAAATAGGTCATTTTTAGTTCATGTTTTCACAATATAAATGGAGCCTTTCACAGCCACTCTTTTTCTCTGTTTTTATTTTGTCTGTTTTTAGCAGAAGCTAGACCTATGTTCTGTGTATTTATTCCACAGAGGCTATGGGATGAATAGCCGTCAGCTATGATTTGTTTTATAGTCTTTTTTTCCAATGAGCTGGCCACTGTATATAATGCTCGGCATTTGAGTCACCCCGGGTGATGTTGGAACTTGTCTTGAGACTGTTACAGACAGAATGTGGGTATTTGTCATTTGGGGTAATAATGTATCAGCTGCCCATTCTGAAGCTATTACATGATGTGCAGAGTGTTAGCATACCGTGTCTTCTCTGAGAATGAACTTGTGGTTTTCTTTCAACTAGGTTTGTTCTTAACACAAAGATCTCTATGCCACATGATGACCACATCACAGCTCTCTGTTTCAATAATGCAGAAAACTATGAAAAACCCATACTGGTCACAGCTAGCAGAGATGGCCATTTCAAAGTGTGGGTATTAACAGATGACTCTGATATATACAGTAAGTTCATTCAGATTGTGTTGAAAAATTACAGTTTTAAGAAGTGACGTATTTATATCTGCATTTATGTCCTTTTTGAGAAGGTGTTTTCCACTTTGCTAAGTTCTATAAATGGTTGCTTAATTTCAACAACTATTTTTCATGTTAAATTTTTACATACCTTTCCATGAGAATCTGGTTTGGGGAAGTGGGTGGGCATTTTGTGTCTGCTTGGTGCAGCTTAAAGGGCTCTTGTCTCTAGGTCCCTCTTTTCTCCACTAGGGGGAGCGCAAGGTCTCCAGGAAGGGGAAAAATAACAGTGAGTGGGTTACACTTTTAACTTAGAACAGTTGTGGGGATTTGGGGGTTTTGTTATGTTTTGTTTTCTTCATTTAACTTCCTGCTTATAACCTGTCTCTTTACATTATTTCATATTTATACCATTTTGTTATGGTTTCTTTTTCCCCAGAAAAAGCCATTGGCTGGACTTGTGACTTTGTGGGTAGTTACCATAAGTATCAAGCAACCAATTGTTGTTTCTCTGAAGATGGCTCCTTACTAGCAGTTAGTTTCGAGGAAATAGTTACAATATGGGATTCAGAAACATGGGAACTAAAATGTACATTCTGCCAACGAGCTGGGAAAATTAGGTAGGTAAATTAGTTTGTGTTGCTACCAATGTATTGTGCATTTTTAATTTAAAAAGTCTTTAAGCTTCAATGATAATGTATGTGTTTCCCAAAGAGGTAATTTATAGTTTGCTTGGGAATAAGGGTAAGAAGTTAATCAAAATGTTGAGAAACTGTAACTTTTGAGTTCATGAGCAATTTATTTATTTATTATATGTAAGTACACTGTAGCTGTCTTCAGACACACCAGAAGAGGGCATCGGATCTCTTTACAGATGGTTGTGAGCCACCATGTGGTTGCTGGGAATTGAACTCATGACCTCTGGAAGAGCAGTCGGGTGCTCTTAACCGCTGAGCCATCTCTCCAGCCCCCTCATGAGCAATTTATAAGCACTTCTTAAACTGGAACTAACATTGAACTTTTGCGCCCAGCTTTGTTCGGTATAGTAAACACTTTCATGGGGGTATTGTGTAGAAAGTAAGGCTATGCTAGCCTTGGTTGATCCTGATGTGCCAGTCTTTATGCCCTTAAAAACATCAAACCAGTTCTTCTGGTTCCCAAACCTGAGGACAAAATAATAGGTGGCTAATTTTATCTCATTTGAAATCTATCTGATTTTGAATTTGCTTTGTAAAAGTTTCTGAGTACGAATTTCCTTTTTGTAGGTAAAAAGGATAAAATAAGGTTTTGTTAACTGGCATGGTGTATTTTACATAAATGCTCTGTGTTACGTGGATTGTTACATGATACAGTGTGTAAGAGAGTTAATCATAGCATTATGTTGTGGTACAAATAAAAATGGGGTTGGGGATTTAGCTCAGTGGTAGAGCGCTTGCCTAGGGCTTAAGGCCCTGGGTTCGATCCCAGCTCAAAAAAAAAAAAGAACCAAAAAAAAAAAAAAAAAAAATGGAGGAACCAGTTCCCGTGTACCCTGGTGGGCGGTCATGCTCTCTCGCTAGTTCTGGCTCTGATGGGCCATTGGAACTAGCATTAATTTATCTCAGTGGCTCCACGATGCCCCCCAAGTACTTCTGACCCAGGCAGCAATCTCTCTGCCCATCTACTCCCAAGGGCGAGTTGTTACCATGCCAGGCATACACATCCCAATTCCGTGGTGGCCCGATGTGTCCCGCCACCATATACTCTCTTGAACTCAATTAAGTTGCTACTCGAAAGAATACACCACACGATATCCTGTGATCCAGTTGATAAGATATAATTTCCCATCTAGACAACACAAAATCCTGTACACACCCATCTCTTAAGAATAATCATAACAACCTGTAACTATGCACAGAGAGGAATCTTAACATCTGCCGCCATGTTCTCCCAGCTCCTTCTCCTTCTCCCCTCCCTTCTAAAGCCTCTGTCCTGCCTCCCTTCCTTCTCGTCCAGTGACAGGCCTCGCTTTATCTTGTCTGCCTTCACCTGCATAATGACATCAACCTACATTTCACCATTTCTCTTTAATTAAAAAAAAAAAACTAAAAAAAACCTTTTCTCTTAAATATCAGCTGAGCACAACTATTATCATTCTGTAATTTAAAAGTATAAACTATACCTAACACCCAGTTCAACATTTATCAGTTAAACAGAACATTTAGTTTTCTAATCCAGCTTAAGAAAGGCTTAAAAATCCATGTTATATCCTGGCTGGCTTGTATACTATCTGATAACTATCTAATTAAATATATATTCTGAAAGTTAAACAGCCTGAGTAGGCTGTAAGACTATAATCAGTCTTCAACCCTGTCAGAAATCTGAGAATGACCAATATATCTATAAATATAGATTAGTCTTCCTAGACTTTTTCCCCGCCTTCCTTTCCTTCTCACCCAATGACATCAACCTACAATTCACCATTTCTGTTTAATTTAAAAAAAAAAAAACTAAAAAAAAAACTTTTCTCTTAAATATCAGCTGAGCACAACTATTATCATTCTGTAATAAGGCTTTGCCTTATCCTTGACCTGCCTTAATGCATACTGACATCATCCTACACATCCCTCTAAATTTAAAAAAAAAATTTTTTTTTTCATCAAATATAAGGTGTGTAAAACTATTACCATTAGAAAATCATCTAGAGGACTATGCTTTCTCAAAGTTAATTAGCTTGGGTAGGCTATGAAACTAAATTAGTTTTCAACTCCATCAGAAATCTGAAAACTACTAATATTACCTGAAATTACGAGAAGCACAAAACATGGCTTCCAAAAGTTAGCCACTTTATAGAGACTGCTGATCCCTGGACAGATCCCATTCCTCAAAACATCAGCCTCCTGGCCCACAGTCATCTGACAGACCTTTGTAATGCAGAATTTTGAAGGGCTGACTATCCTGTCTTGCGGGACATTATCAGTTGACAATTTGCATAATTTGTACTTTTTCTGGACAGTATTTGTAGATGAATTGAGGCAATTCTTGCCCAGTGGCTGTCTCAGCACAATTGGAGCAACTCAACTGATGCTCAATTTCTTCTTAGAATCCAAGAAAGGGTGTTGTCAGGAGCAGACAAGTCTTTGAAAGACGGGCCTATTAAAAATCAAATGATCTTTAATAAAGAAATGTCCATAAACATCATATTCTGTGGACTTCCGAGGCCTTTGAAGACCATCTGACTACACAAAGCATTTCTGAACTGTTAGGCCTTGACTACTCTAGGCCATTTCTAATTGAACTATCTCAAAAACACCCTTTTAATTACTCAGAACCATGAGTTTGTTATCTGGCTCTTAGCTTGTACTGCTAACCATCTAAAAACAGTTTATAATCAGCTATTTCTCTGGGAGAGAGTACAAGATACAAGCTTTTCTGATACAAGCCACTTTGTAATGAAATGTACTGGAGCTGCTGCTCTTTGTGATTTTGACCTAGGCACCTTTGCTTTGGAAGACTGACGTGCTCAAAGTATCTTCTCGGCACTACTGAGAATAACCTCCTCTGCTGTTGGAATCTGCTCAGCTGTTCAAGTAAGCCCATGTGGGACACTGCAGTTAGACTTCGACCTTGTCGGAATTGAGGACTCTGTTTTCATATCTTTACCCCTACAATATATAGTTTTTTGCTTGACCAGAAGTTTTAAGTCAGTGGCTGGTAGTGAGTTACAGATTGTAAATAATCAGGCAGCTGTACCCGTTGTACGCAGGGTGCAGGGATCCACACTTATCTTCACAAGTTGAGGAAGAGCTCTGTTGATTGTACGCAGGATCCCAGACTGTGTAGTGCTTGAAAGCAGTCTGTCACAGTGCTCCTGAAATGAGGCTTTGGTGGCATTTTACTGATGTGGGCACGGTGAAGGTATGATGTTATTTCCTAATAAATGTGGATGGTAGTCTCTGTCACCTACATTTAGGAAGAACAGAGAAGCATCAGCCACTCTGGTTATGACTGAACCTAACGTTAACGCAGCGTGTGGAAGGAACTGAAGTTCATTTTGCACTCTGCTTCCTGCTGCACACGTCACTGAAGCCTCCACAGTGTCAGTGTGTGTTGTATTATTACTGAAATCATAAATCCTATGTAAGCATAACACTGAGCTGTCCCCAGAAAGATGCAGAGCCCCTGTGGTACAGACCTGCGCTCCTGCTGAACCTCTTCTCAGAAGTGTATCACTCTTCTCACAGTGCAGTGGAGCGCGAAGCTGAACGTTAGAGTAATGGAAGCCGACCCTTACTCGGACCACATCGCCGCAGTGGCTCGGTCTTCAGAAGGCTCAGATCGTAAGTACGAAGTTCTCTGGTAGCACGCGGCCCTTTGCCTAGGCTTTCTCTGCACTGTTTTTAGTATGAGCTGCAGCTTAGTTGCTCTGAGTCAGAAATTCATATGCAGCTGTCCGTCTGGCACCTGCCGTCCTCTCTTACCCAGCATCTATAATTCATGCATTCACACTTACTGCATCCCTGAAGCCAGTTCCCTCTGAGGCTTCAGAACCCCCCTGGCTCTTACCTGGACGTCTCTGCTTCTGAGTCAATGTCTGCATCTCTTTCTTAGTACTCAGACAAAACATTTGTATAGTGTTCTGTCTTGTACAGACCCTGGTCTCTGGAACAGAACCCCTTTTCGTTTTCAAATTTTAGTCCTCGTCCCTAACCTGTTTGGTGCATACTAGGCTCTCAGTAGACCTGTCAGTCAGTAGCAGCAACAGCATTGAAGCAGTGTGAACGGGGCCATTTACTCTGTGGGCTGGGCACGGGGTTAGTGTCATCTGCCAGCCTGAGGCAAGGATGAATATTCCTCCCAGGTAAAGTGCCATCTGTCTGTCTTTCCCCTTAGTGTTTGTATTTAAACCTAGCGAGCCAAGGCCACTGTATATTCAAAAGAATGTCTCCAGAGAGAAAGTCCAGTGGGGAGTGTTTGTTCCACGAGATGTCCCAGAATCATTCACCTCAGAAGCTCACCAGTGGCTAAATAGATCCCAGTTTTACTTCCTAACTGAATCACAGGTAAACTGTCTACCTCCAAAGGGGTGGCCTATTTATAGAAATAATTTTAGAAAGTTTGTTTTAGTAGAACTCTTTCATTAAAGGTCTGTTTCTCAAAAGAAATGGTCAAATAAATGTCAATACAGCAGTGTTAAGAACGTGATTGTATTAGCACTGTACCCTACACCTGGAAGCTTTGTGTTGACAGAAGGGAAGCACCAAGCCCCAAAATTACTTTAATTCATTTATTAGTGTGTTCCCCTAGTTTTACCATTTGATTTGCTGTTGAAGAAGCTGGTAGCTTTTATTTTGTTACTGGGTTTTACATTTTTCTCAAAACATGGTCTTATAATTCCCACAGAACCTTTCAAAGAAATTTAAGTCTTTGGGCAGATGTTTATATCAAAATTAAAAAATTGACATTTTAAGACAGTGTATAATCTTATTTCATTTGTGCCTCCTGATGTATATTTTGTTCCATTAACTGATTTGTCTTTTTAGTGCTTATTAACATTCAGTACAAAGTATGCTGAAGAGAAACTCACACCAACAAGCAAACAGGTAGGCAGACTTTATCTGTTTATGCTGTGTTGTCTTTCTAAAGAAAATTAGCTTTTAGAATTCAGCTGTGACAAACGTGTCTTGCTGAGCTCTAAGAGTGGACTCGTGCATACCTGTAAACTGTGCTCTGCTCCTCTAACAGTAGAGTAGTAAAAGCCTTGTGTTTTAAAGAGTCAGTCAATTGGCCATGTCTGATTTGTGGAATGGACTTGGCTAAGCAGTCAATTTGAGATGGGATGGGGTTGCACAAGCCGGCGTAGATGGGTGAATGTGCTTAGCTTACATTTGAATGAAATCCAGCCTACTCCGCTAAGGCGCTTGTGTTTCCTTGTCTGCATTGTTTTCTGGAACAATGTTTTCTGTCCTTCTGTAAACACTAAGGGACAGCTCTAGATCATCGTTACAGAAACTTCGTGTCACTGTGGTTAGAGTTTTATTCACTAGCTTGGACTTCATATCTCTAACAATGTCTTTAGATTCTGGATTCTGGATTTAGTTATCTTTTGAATTTATTAAAGTTCTTAAAGCGGAAAGTTTGTATTGCCTTAACAAAGAAATGCATTCATAGCCAGGCAGGCCACATACTTTCTTTTTGTGATCAACTTTTTCCTTCATGAAATTAATTACTGCTGTCTCTTTTTTCCCATTTGCTGGGTGTTTTGTTGTGTTTTGTTATTTAATTCTACTTCAGGCTTTATCCAAATTAATTTTTTCAGGATTTTCCAGGCGCATAGGTATTCTTTTAAGTCATGAGAATGTTTCATGGTTACTTCAGTCTGGACTAGTTGCATACTACACGGTGCTCTTCCTAGGGCCTTTGCTCAGCAGTCCGGGGATTCATCTCACCGCCATGACAGTAGATCCCACAGATTTTCGTTCTTTGCTCACATACTTGCCTTGGTGAAGCCTGTCCTGTTCAAACATGGGTTAACACCTTGCTGCACTCAAGGGTCTTGCAGCTTGGGCAGTATTCTTCATTCTTTCTTACTTGCTGATTAGTTAGGCATAAATGTAAACTGAAAACCACTTTCTCAGCCCTGTGAAGGTGGCAGCCTAAGAGTATGTAGCTTCTAATGGTCTTTAACTTTGACCGTTTACCATAGCTTATTTAATTTCTTCTGAAAACTCACTGAATTTACTCACAGCGCTTTGTTTGTTAGTGATTAGCTGTATGCCAGGGACTGTTATATACAACTGGGGTATGTTAGCAAAACAACCTTGTCTGTAAAAAGATGGGTGGATAGGAAGATCCAGATGTTAAGCAACAAGCAGAAAGTCAGTAAAACATGTAGGACATTAGAAAGTAAGATGTATGCCAGGGTTGGAGATAGAGGAAGGTGAGCGAGGTGCATCTTGGGATTTTACATTGGGAAGTCAGGTAGGCCTTACTCATTAAGTCACTCCATCTTTCCTGTCCATGAGTGTGGACATTCCAGCAGAGCTTTGAATGATAACTGACTCAGGGGTATTTACTAACCCCCTCTCATACACCCGGCTGCCCTGGCTTTGTTTCTGTTTTCTTGTTTGGTTGGTTTTTTTGTTTTTAAAAAGAATTCAGCTTAATTCCCATCCTTGTATGTTTGCCTGTTTTGTGGGCAGTTTGTCTAGGGTATCAACAACACATATATACCTTGCTTTTCAAACAGTTGTCTTAGGATGTTGTTCTTTTGACTGTACTAAGATTTCATCCTTCTAGGTTGTCACTGTGTGACCTTGCCCCAGTTCTTTGCCCAAATGAGCATATGGCCTTTGAAAACACGTTCCTGTGATCTCTGTGACCCCCAGCCAGGAAGCCATGCTTCTCTCATTAGCGTCTGTGGCTAGCTTTCCCATGTAGAAAGTGGGACACTGGGCATCAGTTGCTTTGTCTGTGACACGAGAGTAACATTATGTGACTTGGAGCTTTTCACCGGAATTGTTGTATAGTTCAGTGGCACTTACCCGTTCAAAGAATTTCCATCTTTTTATTGAGATAATTTCTTCTTCTCTTTCATCCATACAGCTGCTGGCAGAAGAAAGTTTGCCAACGACCCCATTTTCTTTTATATTGGGAAAACACAGGCAACAGCAGGATGCAAAGTCAACTGAAACTTCAGAGAATGAACTGGTACAACTTCCCTTAACAGAGAACATACCTGCAATTACTGAGGTGAGTGGTCAGTACTGGAAAGCATGGGAGACGGAGCAGATACAGTGATTCCTTTTGTGTCCAGACAAGTAAGGAACCTTAGGGGGCTCATTCTCTCCTGTACCTGGGTGAGGAGATGGGGCTGCACGGTGGGGGAAGCCGGAAGTACTATTTGCTTTGGTTTGGTTTTTCTTCAGGGAAGCCTTTTGTGTTTGGCTGGGTATTTAGAATAAAAGGTACTAGCAGGTAAAGCAACAGTATGTCAAAGGGTGATCTTTCTAATAACATGGTGATTTTTCTGTGTGCCTATAGCTTCTTCACACCCCCGCTCACGTACTGCCATCAGCTTCTTTTCTGTGCACTCTGTTTGTAAACTCACTGCTGCTGTCTAAAGAGACTAAAAGGTAAGAATGTAGATGGTTTGTCCTCTGAGTTGTTTGGGAATGCCATCCACCATATTTGTATTTTAGCTTTGAAATGTAGTTGATGACATAAAATTATTACATACAACACTTGTGAAGAGCTAACGGTTCCACATTTTGTAAGTTCATTTGTTTTTTTTTATGGCCCGTGCTCCATAAGGGCACTTATCACAGTGTTTTCAGTTGAGTTGCTTCTTCTATATGGTATTTCAACGTGGGGTCTTTGATTAGAAAGACCTGATTTAGAAATATCTAACAGTGTTTATGTTCTTTTATCATCAAAGTGCTGAAGAAATTTCTGATGATGTGGATATGGAGGGGAACAAAGAAAGTGATGATTCAGATGAAGAATATGATCTTACTGAAAAAGCCAAGGAAACAAGTAACCCAGACTTGGGAGAAGATGCTCTACATCAGCTGTCAAAGTCTGAAGAAAAAGAGCTGAGAAAGTTCAGAAAAGTAGATTATAGCTGGCTAACTGCTCTGTAGGCCATGGCTGTGGCATGACATGGAGATGTGTTGTACTTAATTTTTACTGTCTGTTAATACTCCACAGATTTTGTAAAGTTATTTTATTCTTAAGATAAAATATTAAAAGTCTTTTGTTTATTTGCTTGTTTGTTTATTTGCTTGATACGTTTCTTAGGCTAACCCTGAACTTCTTTCTTGGACCCCCAAGTCAGTAGTCTGATGATAGGCCTGTCACTTTCAGGTCTGGTCAAGCATGTTTGTTTAGATTTTTTTTATTTTCTGTGTGTGAATGGTTTCCTTGAGTGTATGTACCCACTAGCTACTCTTGTGCTTCTGAAAATCAGAAAAGGGCATCAAGTAGTTATCCATGATAATGAGCCAGCGTAAGTGTGCTAGGAATCAAACCCTGGGCCTCTGCAAGAGCAGCAAGTCATCTAAACCACTACCAACTCTCCAGCCTCTGGTCAGGATTTTTAAGAAAGCTCTGTAAAGCTCTATTTGTGACAGACCTTATAAGCAGTTGTGGAGTATATGCATTTGTCACCTCTGGATTTCTATTTTGAATCATGATGAAACCTTGTTTCTGGTAAGTTTTGTTGTGACAGAGCTGACTGTAATTAATTGACACCTAATGTCTTAGTCAGGGTTTCTATTCCTGCCAAACATCATAACCAAGAAGCAAGTTGGGGAGTAAAGGGTTTGTTCAGCTTACACTTCCACACTGCTGTGCATCATGGAAGAAGGTCAAGATTGCAACTCAAGCAGGTCAGGAAGCAGGAGCTGATGCAGAGGCCAGGGAGGGATGTTACTTACTGCTCGCTTCCCCTGGCTTGCTCAGCCTGCTCTTACAGAACCCAAGACCACCAGTCCACAAGGGGCCCTCCCGCCTTGATCACTAATTGAGAAAACGCCTTACAGCTGGATCTCATGGAGGCATTTCCTCAACTGAGGCTCCTTTTCTGTGATAACTCCAGCTTGTGTCAAATTGACACAAAACCCGCCAGTACACCTTATCTTTAATTTGAAGGTATGAAAAGATTTCAAAAGAGGAAATAACACCAAGAATTACTCTCAGAGCAGACGTGATTTCCTTCTGGTTGTATTTCCCAGCCTTTGCGGGTATAGGTGGCATTATGTTAACGGTAGCACAGATGGACTACGATTTAATCAACACTATACACCAACTCTACTGAAATGTAACTCCTAACCCGTGCATATAAAGTGAGTAGTTCTGTGAGTCCTGGCTTACTTACACAACTGTATACTATCATGTGAGGTCTGGTATACTTACAGAACTGTCTACCATCACAGAAATCAACTTTTAACAGTTTCATCCCTCTAACCCCCAACAACAAAACAAACCTGCCTGCTAATTTCAGCCTCCATACAGTGCCTGCTAGGCCACAATGTAACTTGATGAATTTGGTGCACATGAACAGTTTGTATCAGTCATGCAGTGAGCTCTTAGGATAGGCCTCTTTTATCCTTTCAATTTCTTAACTGTAGCATGTTTTAAAGGATAAGAGACTGTTTCGGCTCACTGTGTCCATAGTCAGCTGACTCAGTTTTCACAGACGTGAAAGTAGAAGAGCTTGGCTCAAGAGGATGTGACATCAAGCTCATGTGTCGTGACAGGAGAGAGAGAAAGAAGGTGTGAGACAAGGTAACACCCTTCAGAGACACCTCTAGTAACCTCCCTCCAACTGGGCCTCATCTCTAATGGGCCAGAGGCTGGGGTTTTTGTTTAAGAATTATGTATATGAGTACACGAGAGCTGTCTTCAGAAGGGAGCATCAGATCCTGTTACAGGTAGTTGTGAGGTACCATGTAGTTGCTGGGAATTGAACTCTGGACCTCTGGAAGAGCACCTTAACCACTGAGCCATCTTTCCAGCCCACCATTCAGCTGTTACTGGGTGAAATAATTCATGGATGAAGAAAGGAGCAACATGATCACCTAAATTGTGTCCCAGTTGGAGACCAGGCTAACATGTAAGCCTGTGAGGGACATTGATTCCATTTCCAAAAGACAGCATTCATGTTAGGGCCCATATCAGCACTCCATTCCATCTGTGATGTTCTTTTTGTGATGTTCTTTTTTCTTTTCTTTTTTTCTTTTCTTTTCTTTCTTTCTTTTTTTTTATTTTTTATTTTTTATTTTTTATTTTTTTGCATAGATACCTAGTAGTATATCTATTGGTTCATTTATCTTCACATCTTTTGAAATGACACTGTAATGAAATGAAATCACCTGGACCATTGAATGTTGCTTCATAACCTGACACATTAATCATATGTCCCTTTGGAAGAATGAGTTGGTCATGGTTTTAAGACTACTTAAAAGTACCATGTATATAGTGGGGTGTAGGGAGTTATAGGGCAGTACCTACAGAGGCCACTAGAGGGGATCTGACTCCCTGAGCTAGAATTACATGGGGTTGTGAGCAGCCTGCTGAGAATTGAACTGGAGTCTTCTGCAATAGCAGAACGCCCTCAAACCACTAAGCCACCTCTCCACCTCTAATTTTTAAACCAATTTCAAATTAAAACAAAACTGAGGAAAAGATTAATGAGACTTCTCAGAATGCCCTCATGAGTAACTTCATTTTCAACACACCCAGCCAAATGATAACATTTGTTAGAACTGACGAACCCCCATTAGCAATGCCATAAAAGACCCACGAAAGCAACTTCTGTCCTTTTGCTCATCTTTACCAAGGCATGCACTTCACTCCTGTGTCTCTGATGAAAATCACAGCTTTCACTCCTAGAAGTATATGACCTGAATGGTAGGCTAACCACCTACATGTGGCATGCATTCCACATACATTCCTCTTACAAATCAGTGTGTCAGTACTACCTTAATTTGATGGGGTGGAGGGTTGCACTGGATCCAGAGATTAATTTACTTAGATGGTTGTTCTATGAGAAGTGAAATTAAGACACGAGAACTATGCCTGACAAAACCCAAATGCTGACCACTTCTAGAATAAAACTGTCTCAAAGCACAACTGCCATCTATCACTGGGAAAGAACTGAAGTAAACACAAAAGGGGCCAAATATAGGGCTAATCCCAACTGACAACTAGAGCTCTCAGCCACTGAACCAGCTAAAGTCCTTTAGGCTAAGCTTCAACCCCTTCATCTGTAAAATAAAAGTCTTGCCCCTCCCCAACAGACAGCTTTGTTTTCCTCATAAGTTATGTTGCAGAGAGATAGGGGGAAAGCATAATGTATAACATTCTACACTAGAGAATAAATACACTGTGTTAAAAAGTAAGTTTATTAGATAGTTGCATATTAATTAAAACATGCTTTTTGTTAATATGCTGTAATACCATTTTTCATGGGTTTTTGGTTGGGTTGTTTTGGGTTTGTTTCTTATTATAGACTAGAATAAAAATTATAAACTGTTATAATGTTTGTGGATGTTTTAAATAATTTCAAGTCTTTATTCCATGACTGCAAAGTAGTGCTTCTAGAATCTTCTAAGTTAAACATAACCATCTGGTTGAGATGAGCTAAGTTTCATAATGTACCGGTTATTCTGTAAGGCCACCTTATTTGAACATGACTTCTAAAAACTGTGTTTTCGTTTGTTCTAAAACTTTGTTTCCTGCAGCCAAGAAAATGATCAAATTACCTCGTAATCCCAAATTAAATCCCTCAAAGTGGAAGTTTACAACAGGATGGTTAGTGGTCCCAGATACACAGCTGCAGAAATAGCTTCTAATGATTCTATAGCACATGCAACCACTGATGATTAACGCTGGTGAGTTGACTTTGAAAACAGCAAGTTGTGTAAATGTTCCCAATGCCACACAAAGAAACTATGAAGACTTTTAAATAATTAATGTGCACAAGGTAATAAATATATTATCCCAGTCTGATCATTACTCATGTAATCTGTATTGAAAGGTCACACCATAGTCCATATATATGAATAATTGATATATTCAATTTAAAAATGAAAATATATATTTGGCAGTAAAAGAGACGAAAGGGTATAAAAGAAGCAGTTAGAAGGGAAGGGTAAATCAGCATGAAGGGAAAGATGGCTACTGGAAGGTGCGCTTAGAGCCTGCAACACTCCTGCCTCACCGTGGGTCCTGAGCTCACCGACAGGGCCACTGAAGCTCAGTTTGCCATGCTCTCTAGGATGGCATTTTATAATTATTCTACTTCCTCTTCAGGCTTCTCATTCCTGAACGTCCCTTTGTCAGTTGTATTGCCTACTTTTCTTGCAGCTTTCAAACAACTGAAACAGTAATTAAGATCGTTTCAAATGCTAGAAATCAGTACAATGTCAAATATTTTTCACTACAAACATCAAGTCTAACTGGCTAAGTAAGAGAAGTACCACATAGATAAGTCTTCTGATTCTTGAAAGCCATACATACTTAAGAGCGAATAACCCCTGTTTAATCTGGGTCACTAAAAATAAGTATTTAAAGAATGTGTTTAAAATTTTTTTCTTTTATCATTCTGCTAGGCTTAGTGCAATGGCAAGAGATAAGACCTGGACAGGACTCAAGACCGTCCAGGATCATCACTGGAGAATTGCTCTGAGATAAGAAGAACAAAGCAGAAAGAACCCCAATTAGGATTTGACAGTGCACACGTGGGGCTAGACTAGCATAAAATAAAAATAAGCAGTAAGGCAGAGGCCTAAGCAGTAATCAGGCTGCTTAATTAATCACAGTTCCTTCCTCTAAACTGCAGAATCAGACACAATGACCTCTTGAAGTTCTGCTACTGTGTAACCACAAAATTAAGTTAGAAATGGACCCTACAGTATGGCTCCACTTCTATCCCAGCCCCAAAGTAACAAACTGGCCTTTGTATTACTAAAGTCATTCACATATGTAAAGTGTGGAAATACAGCTCTTTAGTTAGATAGCTTCAAAGGTGACACACCTTTCACTTAGAAACTCCTTGGGAGATCAGAGCACTGGGTTCACAAAATGCAATAATCAGACATGAAAGTGCAACAGTTCCTCCTATTGTTTTGCAGGGTTTTGATAAACCCTGGCACTCCGTGGTCTTCTGGCTTAACGGAAGGGTGAATGAATATGTTCTCCCAAAACAAGCACTTGAAATGCAAATGTTGATATTGTGCTCTGCTTCACATAGGAAAGTAAACATCTTTTTCCTTCAGAAATGGCCATCTACCATTTTAAGACATCCTTGTCTACTTGCCCAGCCAGCTCAATAATTTGGTGAGTGGCATTTATACCAGAAGGAACTCCATACAGAGTCAGGAGACGACTTGTACATCTGAGCCTTTTACACAGTTTATTGTTCTAGCTGGCTTTTTATCACTTTTATTTTCTTTAGTCTCAAATTGTGGTTCTCCAAAATCACCAGAGAGTTGCTGGCCCTTAGTAAAAATTAGTGGATGGTCTTGCTACTTAATTGCAGCTTCCTTTGGTGCAGAACAAGGCAGTTTTGAGACCCACATTTCTGAGTAAGACAGAAGAGCCTATGCTCCGTGACCTTCCAGATGTGTTTGGTCCTAAGCTATGGCAATTGTACCCTTAGAGAACAAGATTAGAATCAGAAATTCTCATCGACATTATCTTCAGAAAATCATGTGGAAAGTGAGGACAAAGACTGAGGACTTCCTTCTCAGTTGGATGACACAAGAAGCAGGCAAGGCAAGGTAGGGGGTGAGCCTTTGCTAGCATTCAACAGTCCTGGGGAAATGAATTGCCACAGCTTGTCTTGTATAAACAGATTTTCCCCTTTGCCTCCCAGCATTCCAACAACCCATTAAAGAGTAGTGTATCCTGAAATGTGGATAGGACAGTCCATGAAGTTTAGACAGGCAGTGGGTTTGAATGAATATGGCCCTCATAGGCTCATAGGGAGTGACACTATTAGGAGTTGTGGACTTGTTGGGGTAGGTGTGGAGTTGCTGGAGGAAGTGTGTCACTGGAGGTCAGTTTTGAGGTGTCCAGAAGCTCAAGCCAAGCCCCATGTGTCTCTTCCTGCTACCGATCCGGATGTGGAATTCTCAGCTCCCTCTCCGACAGCATGTTTGCTTGTATACCACCATGCTCCTCACCATGATGATAATGAACTATCTAAACTGTAAGCCTCTATCAATACTATTTGCAACTAATGCCTTGGTAATGGTAATTCATTGATGAATACACTATTAGTCTAAATTCCTAGCACAAACTGCAATGATTCCCCTATGGGTACCATCCTAGCCTAACCCACCTGGGTTCCAGTCCACATATATGGGAGATGTGTGGTTGTCAGGGAAGTACTCAGGTGGGAGTCAAAAGGGATACTAGCCATGAAACTACTCACTACAGGGCTCATTATAAGTTGCTTAAGGGTCCCTGGTGTAAAACAATGCTATAACAATAATTAGGACAGTACACAGTGTCAATTTAGGTTTTAGCATGTACCACTTAAAACCCACCTTAGGATATAGCTATACTTACAAATTAAAATCCAGTCTTCCTGAGGCTAAAAAGATAGATCAGCTTTTAAGAGCACTGGCTGCTCTTTCTGGGGCCCCAGGTCAGCACCTACCTTGTGGCTTATAATAATCTGTAATACATTTCCAGGGGTTTTGACACCCTCTTCTGACATACATGGCCCTGCACACATGTGGCACACAGCCATACATGTGGCAAAAAAATCTATACATATACAAATTAAATAAATAAATAAATAAATAAATAAAATGTAATTTTGCTGTCTTTATCTTGTTGGATAGGATATCGAGGCCCAGAAAGCTTAAGTAAAATATCCAAGGTGTAAACAGAGCTCTGTTAGGCTCTAGAAGACACACCTTAGTCACCAGGTCCCCCATATGAGCAAGCAGGTTTAGTCACCATTGCCAACACACCAGTCTCCTTATTCTTGGAATCTTGAAAAAGCAGGTTCCCTATCAAATTTCCCTTCTCACTAGGTTGGGCTGATCAGAGGCTCTTCTGCCTTACCAGTCAGGCACATGATGGTTGAATGATGCCCACCTCATCCTCATCCTGACTCTCAGGAGGCCTTCTGCTTTTCACCTTATATAGTCAAGTTTTTAAGGTCCCCATTGCTTTGAAAATCCCAAACATGATCTTGACACTACTTTGAAGTGGAAACTTAAAGGTCCTTTGGAAAATCAGTTGTGTTGGATGATGTTTTGCTGGGGCAAACACATGAGTGAGTGTTTTCCTAAAGCAGACACAAGAGAAAGGATGTTCTGCTAAAGCAAGCCCATGAAAGGATACGTGATGAAGGATTCTTTGCTAACAACAAGCATGTATTGGTCCGCCTTACATTATGTAGTTGAGCTCTATTTGTTGGGACTCCATAGAGAGAAATGCACAGGAAATCTTCTGGTGGTGTGCTGTGGCTTCTTACGGGCTGATTGGCAGAGTGATGTCAACTGAGACAGATGCCTGTGCTGAGGCAAGACATGTGGAGGACACATGATGCTTGGAAAGTATTAATAGGACTCAGTGATGAGGGTTGAGCTTAGCTTGCTTATAGATCTAGCTGTGCAATGCTTATTGGTCTCGAATTTTCATTGATCTTCACTTCTCTGAGAGGCACAGCAAAGAACTTCTCCTGGTGTTCCTCCCTGGTCCCTCCTGCTGACTCATGCTGAGGCTGAGGCCTGACTGCCTCTGCTAGGTGGTGCTGCTGATTCGAGTTAGCTATCCTGACTCTATTGAACTAGACTATATCCATGAAGTGTTTACGAATGGATCAAGCCGCCATTGCTAACCTGTGAACTGAACTGCCAATATACAGACAACACAGATGGGAATTGCCCCAAAGAACCTTTCTAAACAGGTCCACCTCCCCTGCCCCCCTATTCTTTTTTTCCCACTACATCTGGTGGGTGGTGGGTTACAAGAGGGGTGAAAACGTCTAAGAACTGCCATTAAAAATAGGATTTGAAAAAAGCTGAAGTTATACTACTTTGCTAGGTGAATTTCCAACACTCACCCTTGAGGAAAGTGACTGTTTCCGCAACTGCAGCATGACTCACACACAGGGTCTATTGCTGGTACTGTCTCAAGAGCTGTAGGCCACCCACATCATTTGCATCCCTGTCCTCCTTACAGCTCTGCTAGACCTTTGATCTACCTCATCAAAGTCATAGATGACCTATGCGAAGGACAGAGATTTGAATGGCCCACTTGGCGCTCATCTTGGAGATTGTCTTCCTCATACTGGAACTGGTTCTGATCACAGTCTCCTGGACAGCCTACATCATCATCTGCGACTCCTGAAAGAAACGTGAAAGATCTCCGAATCAAAAGGAAGTCACTTATGTCAACCAACAACCAAAGAACAATTCAAAAGATAATTAAACTGGAAGGTTATGATGGGTTTTTACACATAATTACCTGATGATTACCCCAAAAGATTCAGGTAGGCCACAGGCTTCACGGAGGCTGCCTCAGCCTTATATTCAAGAATATCTCTCCAGTAACTGTTTAACCCCAAATTAACATCTCTCTAAATAGTAATCATTATAAGTAAGGGTCAGTGCAGCAAAGTATGTTATGTAATCTTTGTTTTTGTCTTTAAGATGCCCCCTGCCTCAGTCTCTCTAAACATACCCATAATTTATTATATGGCATGAATGTTCGCACAGCCATGCTCTACTGTTCCCAAATAACTACCACTATCCTTGAAAAGATGTTTCTGACTTCTTATTTAGTCAGTACAGATTTCTTCAAGCACCAGTTGGTAGCCACACCCTTTCACCTTGGCTGTTCTGTGTCTGACTCCTTCCTCTTGCATAGGATTCTAGTAGAAAATGAGATCTGGAATGCTGCAAATGTTCTTAAAGCATTACATATGCTTTTCTCAGTCTGTTCAGCTTTCAGAATTCCATGGATGGAATGATTTAGACCCAATAGCTTATAAGCAACAGAAATTTATTTCTCATAGTTAGAGAGACTGAGAAAACCAACATCAATGTGCCAGTTGAGTCTCTGGTAAGGACTTACTTTGTTTCTCCAAAGCCAACTTGGAGTCCTCCAGCCACTGACCACACTGGCTAGGTCTCAGCATTTATCAGTCACCAATCACACCAATCCAATAGAGGTGATTCCTCAGGTGAGAGTCTCTTTTCACAGGTGACCCTACCTTGTGTTAATTTGACAAAAACTAACGAGAACAAGTAGAACCCAGGCCTCCAGGTTCCTATAACTATTTATTCTGTTTTATCATCCTCTCCAGAAACAGGGAATCTAGCTCCTAGATACCCAGGACTCTTTCATTTCTTAGGCACAGCCTGTCCCTGTCTTATGTCTTCCTATACATGCTTGTAGGGTTGTTTTAAACAAAATGTGTTATAGTTTATTTCTGTTTCTTTAGAGAAAATATAAAGATGTATCCACAATTTAAGCCAAATATTGACCATCAATTCTCCTGGCTAGAAGTACAGGCAATAATTTTATAATTATGTCAAATGGTTTTTATATTAATTTAATTAATCTTGTCTAGAACATGCACACAAAGTTTTCTGGATCAGAGACAGGTTTCTTATTAATTGCTTTATAATAACTATTAACCATGTACACTCAGACACACACACACACACACACACACACACACACACACATGCTCAAGTGTTACAATAAGAACTAGATTAAATGTTTTAGCTGGGAACTGGAAAACCCAGTTTGATGAGTCATGTCTTAGTCAGGGTTTCTATTCCTGCACAAAGCATCATGACCAAGAGGCAAGTTGTAGAGGAAAGGGTTTATTCAGCTTACACTTCCACATTGCTGTTCATCACCAGAGGAAGTCAGGACTGGAGTTTAAGCAGGTTAGGAAGCAGGAACTGTGGCAGAGGCCATGAAGGGATGTTACTTACTGGCTTGTTTCCCCTGGCTTGCTCAGCCTGCTTTCTTATAGAACCCAAGACTGCCAATCCAGGGATGGCACCATCCACAATGGGCTGGGTGCCCCCCCCACACTCCCCTTGATCACTAGTTGAGAAAATGCCTTACAGCTGGCTCTCATGGAGGCATTTTCCCAACTGAGGTTCCTTTCTCTGTGATAACTTCAGCTTGTGTCAGGTTGACACACAAAACCAGCCAGTACAAGTAATAAGAAGTGATTTCTCTCCTTTCCTAACAGGAAGCTCAGAATCCTTAACCCTCCTGAAATAGTGTTCTTGGAAAGATAGAATCTTATTGCCTGCTTTTTATGTAGCAGCGCTAGCTGTTGAGAGCCAGGGGGTCTTAAGTATGTCTGATTTTATTACCTAGGATGTTCATGAAATCACTATCATCTCCAGGTGACTTGAGGCCCGATCTAAACACAGCTGGTGACATAACTATTGTATCTCTTGGCCTATTCCCTATCATCAGCCCATGCCATAGCCACTAACGCAGCAAATTGGTATGATCCTCAGATCAGGGCCACTATCATCACAAGCTGGCTAAAATATCAAATGGCAAGAGAACTGCCATCTTACATGAAAGCAAGCCAGTGAAACAGCAGCAGAGTTCTGTGAGATGTAAAACCATGCCAGGAAGTTTGGTAAGGTAGACCAGATGGAGGTCTGGAGTCTTAGGGGGCACATACCTGAGGTTTAGGTGACTCCTAGCTCCCTGTCAGACTCCTGACTTGGAACACATGCCATGACTCTTACATAAAAGAAACATGTCCTACGGTCACAAAGGACACAGAGTTCTCCATGCTAGTGAGGTACCTAGACAACTGGAGGGCTTAGCCAATAAGGTTCCCTTCCCAGACATTCCTCCCTGCAAAAGATATTTAATCTCAAGCCTACCCTGAGAAGTGAGGTATGGTCATTTTTCAAATGACAACAAACTGTTTAGACCCATGGACTGTCTCTTTTCATCAAGATCTACCAGGGGGAGCCATGAAGAAGGCCTTTACCTACAGAGCTGCAGCCTGATCTTCCATAGAAAATCTCTCTGTGCTCTTAGCCACAACTGCCACCAAGCCGGCCTCTGCCAAGATAAGGACAATCATCCCAGCTGGGACAAGCGTGCTTCCCCTTTTCTTCCAGCCCCAGGTTAGATGCTGTCCCCAGCCTGTGCACCCCACTCCCCACCCCACTCCATTCTCTGCTCTTCCTCAACTCCCATGGCACTTGGATGTCCAAAAGTCTGAGAACCCTGGAACTAGTTCCTGCTTTCCCACACCTAAAACTGCTTTCTACCCTCAGAGTGGTGCCTTGGCACTTACAGCTTAGCACCTGGTGCAGTCAAACTTCCTACATTCTGCATTCAGCCTCCCAGTTGGCCGTGCTCAGTGGTAGAGAAGATTCAGACCTACAGAGTTCTCAGCAGAAAATAAAAGTCAGTACCACATTTTCCATAGCCTGAACATAGCATGAACTCCTGCGCATATACCCAAAAGATGCTCCAACATATAACAAGGACACATGCTCCCCTATGTTCATAGCAACCTTCTTCGTCCTAGCTAGAAGCTGGAAAGAACCCACATGTCCTTCAACAGAGGAATGGATACAGAAAGTGTGGTACATTTACACAATGAAATAGTATTCAGCTATTAAAAACAATGACTACATGAAATTCTTAGGCGAGTGGATGGCACTAGAAAATATCATCCTGAGTGAGGTAATCCAATCACAAAAGAACACACATGATAAGTGGCTATTAGCCCAAAAGTTCAGAATACCCAAGAAACAATTCACAGACCATATGAAGCTCAAGAAGAAAGACAAAAGTGTGGATGCTTCAGTACTTCTTAGAAAAGGGAACAGGAAATACAGAGACAAAGTGTGGAGCAGAGACTGAAGGAAAGGCCATCCAGAGACTGCCCCACCTGAGGATCCATCCCATATACAGCCACCAAAACGAGTCACTATTTGGGAGGCTAAGAAGTGCATGCTGACAGGAGCCTGATATAGCTGTCCCCAGAGAGGCTCTGTCAGAGCCTGGCAAATACATAGGCAGATGCTCTCAACCGATCATTGGACTGAAAATGGGGTCCCCAATGGAGGAGTTGGAAAAAAGACTGAAAGAGCTGAAGGAGTTTCAACCCCATAGGAAGAACAACAATATTAATTAACAAGACCCTCCAGAGCTCCCAGAGACTAAATCATTAATCAAAGAGTTCACATGGAGGGACCCATGGCTCCAGCCACATATGTAGTAAAGGATGGCCTTAATGGGAATCAATGAGAGGAGAGGGCCTTGGCCCTGTGAAGGCTCAATGCCCTGTGTAGGGGAAAGCCAGGGCGGGGAGATGGGAAGGAGTGAATGGGTAAGTAGGTGGGGGAACACTCTCATAGAGGCAGGGGGAGGGTAAAATGAATAGAGGAATTCCAGAGGGGAAACCGGGAAAGGAGATAACATTTGAAACGTAAGTAAAGAAAATATCCAATTAAAAAAAAGTATCTTTCAACAGTAACAATGCAAACTATCTCAATTCTCCAATCAAAAGACAAACTAGCAGAGTGGATTAAAAATAAGACATATGTATTTGCTATAAGAAACTCTACTAACAAGGGAAAAAAAACCTAGAAAACACATAGAAAGGGAATTCTAAGAAAATGCACCAGAAAACAATCAGGTGTGGTTTATACTAACATTAACAAGAAAGCTTCAAACCAAAGTTACAAGAGTTTTGATTTTTTTTTTAAAGGAACATTTCAGTTTGATTAAGAAAACAAATCAACCAGAAGAAAATTCTAAACATAGATGCACTGAACATCAGAACATCTTATTTCAGAAACAAATACTATCACCTCCAACACAAGTGTTTGCTTGCTTGTTTATGATAGAGTCTCAGCCTCTAGCTCAGGCTTGCCCGGAACTCACTGTGCAGCCTAAGCTGGCCATAACAATTACACTCCTGTGTAATCCTCTGCCTCTGCTTCCTAAGTGCTAGGAGAGAGCCATCAAGCCTGGCTAGCTTGTTCTTCTTCTGATATTAAGATGTTAACTCTTCTTAAACTAGGTCAGCCCGAGTAATTGCATAAGAATGCACTAAGAGCTTTGTTGCCTGTGGTATAACTCAAACACTGGACAATGATATGAAAAGGGGGTAATTAGATGACAAGCTACTATGGCGTTACCTTTTCTCTTCTTCCAGAGATGTGTGGAATCCAGAAGGACATCACTTTCTTTTTTCAATGAGGAAAACTTATAAACTGTTAAATATGTGAATGTTATATAGGAAGTCTTGGGCTTAAGTTAAACCCAAGAACTATACAGCAGATTTCCACTAAAATAATGCTGACCTTGTGTGACAGGACACACACTGTGTCATAGCTGTTCACTCTCTGCTGCTCTCTGACCCCAAGGCTACTCAGACAACAGAAAACAAAGCACAACCTACATTTACCACACAGAGAGATTTCCAATAGTTAGAAATACCTTTGACACAGTCGTCACCACGTAGCTGAAGAATACGTGTAGGTATTTGTCTCAGAGCTTGGGGGAGACCTTATTTTCAGAAGTAAAAGTATCGCAGTAGGTGAGGAGTCACGGTAAGGATGTACGTTCTGCACGTAGACTAAGCTTATTCCTTTAGATCTGTGGGCACTAGAGACGTACATTAGACTGAGTCCTTTCACAAAATAAGTATAGATTTTTTAAGTGAGGTAACATGATTCTGAAAGCCCACGGGAATCTACCTGAAGAGACTGGATAGCTGTCTTTTGAGAGAGGTAATGCATCTAGAAGCCCCTGGGGTTTGACAAAACTGGACTCGTTGGCTTTCAGAACAGTGAGAGCATCTTTTGCTGCATAAAATAGACTGTTCTTCACCACAATTATTTTCACAAATGGTACAAAGCCTGTGACATACGACACAGAAGCCAGAAGCATCACTTCACATACTCCGCAGAAAACAGAGCAGTCATTTTGAAGTTTATGAGAACTTACAGGTGGGATAACTTCTGTATGGGAAGAAACTACAGCAGCCATGTTAATTTTCATTCTCTTGATAATGAGACTACCTTAGTGGCTGAATCTAATACAAAATCTGATCATAAATCGGGGCCATGTCATGCTGGGGTTTTTGTTGTTGTTTTGTTTGTTTGTTTGTTTGTTTTGAGGGGGTTGGGTTGTTTTCTTCTTTTGTGCCTCGATCTTCCCTGTTCTTAGGGAACCCTTGTGTTTTATCCTTGGTCTCCAGAAAGAAGCTTACCTACATGCTGGGATGATCCTGCTTCTCCTCTGTTCAATAGATACCTTTAATATCTATGGTCTCATCTTAAAGGGTTTCAAGAGTTTTGGTTACACATCCTTCAGAAATTACCCTTTCAGGAATGGGTCCACAAGCCCCCACTTCTAACTGAAAACCCATTTGATGGCTTCTAAGGAAGTCAGTTTTCTTTAAGAGTGTGTGGCCTCTGGTAGGTCAACTACTCTCCACACCCAATAGTATATAGGCAGAAAACTTGGATTCACTGGATAGAAAATATTTATTTTCTAATTTTAGAAGATAACACAAAGTTGGGGAAGGTAGAGAGGTAGATGTGGATCTGGGAGGAACTGGGGCAAGTGGGAAGTGTGGTTGATCAAATACACTCTGTGAAATTCTCCGTAATAAAAATATTACATTAAGGAATACTTCAGAGCTGGGTAGGGGCGGCACCTAATTTTAATCCCACCAACTAGGAGGCAGAGGCAGGTGGATCTCTGTGAGTTCAAGGCCAGCCTAGTGTACAAAGCTAGTCTTAGGTCAGACAATGCTACATAGAGAAACCCTATTTTGGGGGAAAAACAAAAGACTTCAGAAAAAAATTTAAAAATGAATCAGGGGTTGAAGAGGTCCCTTAATGGCTAAGATCCCTGGGAGCTTTTCCAGAGGACTCAAGTTCCATTCCCAACACCCACATGGCACAGTCATCTTAACTCCAGTTTCAGGGTATTCGATGTTCTCCTCAGGCCTCCTTGGGCTCTGTAAGCATGTGGTATGCAAGCATTCAAGCAGGCAAAACACCCATATACATAAAATAAAAATACAAATGTTAGGAGAAAATATATAGCACAGACACATTTAAATAAGGATTTGTTTTATATTTCCAATCTCCTGGAATAATTAATGTATAAGAATTCCACATCTTGAGACTCAGCTCTGTCCCTGCCAGGTGGTTTGGTGATTGACTGAGAAAAATTCAGCGTGCTTTCTCACTTCTGTACTCTGTATGCAGAAACTGGAATGTCTGACCTCAGCTCAGCAAGCCTGGAAGGCATCCTATCTGTAAGATCTGCTCTCGGGCTTCAGGTTTCAACATCACAAATTCCTTCTTGCTTTCAAGTGACCTGGAACTTCAAATCTGCTCCATGAGTCATGTAGGGTGGTCTCTCTGGTCCTTTTATTGATCTTGCAAGTAACTATGTTGGCTTTTGGATTATTAAAGTTTTTGCTAAAGGATTCAAGTTAGTGTTACACTTACCATCCATCCAGAAATCCTCTTGGCTTCCCTTGTTTATCATCTGAGCACATTCCAGTTGTACCTGTTCTTGAGCTCTCACTTGCAAGAGACAATCCGATCACAGAGGAGTTTCAGAAGACCGGGTGTGTCATCAGTCCCTGAAAATCCTGAGATAATTCAGATGACATCATATTTTCCACCAAAAGCATAGAGGCTTTTTCAATGTACACTCAAGTTCATTTTTGTCTATTTTGATTGCTAAAATTCCTACCAGTTACGTTGGGCCAGCCATTTTATTTTATTTTTTTTACTTTGTTGAAGAGGTCTTCTATCTAATTAAAATTTTAACCTAGCATACTAAGTAATGACTTTCATTATGGTATATACATATATATGAGTTATTATATTTTGTTCTTACATGTTGACTTCCCCTGCTGCTGCCTTCTCCCTATTGCCAGCCATTCCCACCCATGGCTACTCTCTTGACACTGAGAGATTCTGTTGTAATACAATACCAGGAAAAGATTTTCTTACAACTAAGGATGCCTGTGTTATGTCTTCATTTGAGGCTGCCGAAGAAAAGCAGCTACATTGTCTGTTTTATTAGAAATAATTTGTCCTGATTTCATATTTTGGTCTTCCAAAACAAATAGTTTCTAGTAGCATAAAAAGCTTTCCCAGGAACTTCTGTGTATCTAATTTTCTGTTTCATGTTCTTGGCTCTTTATGTGTCTTCGATCACAGAAAGAAGTGTATAGGGAGCACTCTGTTTATTTCCTGCCCCCAAATGTGATCCAATCACAAGTGATCAGAGCTAAACACATGTATATCTGAACAATATTGATGGAAACAGAAGTGTGTGTGTGTGTGTGTGTGTGTGTGTGTGTGTGATTATAGAAGAGGTCATGAATCTGAGAGGGAGTAGAGAGGACAAAGAGTTGGAGGGTGTAAGGAACAATGGAAATTATGTAAATGCACTATACTCATAAATAAACTCTAAAAGAAATTATTTTTAAAATGCCTCAATTCCAGCTTCCAGGAGGCAGAGGCAGGTAGAACTCTGTAAATTCAAAACCAGCCTGGTCTACATACTGAGTTCCTAGACATCCAGAGATATGTAGAGAGAGCCTGTCTCAATGAATGAATAAACAGATGATAGATACATGATAGACAGACAGATAAAAACAGAAAGCCTGGCTAAATACAAAGTTTAGAGGTAAAAGTTGTCAATGTCAGCCAATTACTAAATCATGCCACCCAGAACCCAGATTGTATGTTTGTTCCATCAACTTTAGATGGAAGATTTCCATCTCTTTCCCTTTCACCTTTAAGTTTCAAGATAGACAGTGAATTTTCTAGCAAGAAAAAAAGAAAGACCATTAGCAACGTCTATTGTGCCCTTTTTTCAGGAACGCAAAAACATTTCCAGAACTTTGAAACAGGCTATTTTTGTTTGGTTCAGTGGCTAAGATTAGGCCATTTGACTTTGTTATGTCTGGAAAGGAAAAAGTATTTGCTTAGCCTGATTATGAGTCATCCTCTGGAGCTGGCTTGCCACTTACATTACTGAACTCCAAACCAAGTAACCCAGGACCGTAGTAGGCCGCAAGAGCAATTGCTCACTTGTGGATATGAGGCTATTGGTGATTACTGGGTTTGCTCACTATTGACTGGGCATAGATCCAGACTGTGTATGTGTTCCTTCAATCTCCATCACTTTCTCATGATGAGTGAGAGATATTGAATATCTCCAGCCAGATAAAAACACACAAATACATATAACATCTCTGTTAATGTCATGCCCAATAATATTTAATTCATTCATGAAATAAGTCACTTGGCCAAGTTTAGCATAAATGAGATATATATATGTATGTGTATAAGTGGGTGTGTGTATACAAATTCATATATGAATTTCCTAAAAAATACATTTGTATATATTTTCCACCTTATTTTACATAAAACTGAGACCCCAATGGCAAGAAAGACAGGAGTACTTGTTAGTTAATTTGATGGGAGCTACCACACTAGCAGCGTTGAAACAGCCTTGGGAATCTAGAGCTCTGACTTAAAAGGCAAGAGCAAGTAGAGACAGTGATGAACCTGTCGTTATAAATTCCTTTTCTGGCAAAGGTTTCCAGCTATAACATTGACTGTAGCCCAGAAAGGCAGAGCTGATATGAACACCTCTAAAGTTGAAGTTCTAAATCCCTTACCTTCAGCTTTTTGCTCTCCTTGTTGAATCTAAAGGTGTTTTTGAGCATGAAGAACATGAGCCTCAAATATATCATGAAATTCCTGTACTTATTTATTTGTTCGCTTATTTTGAGACAGGGTACATCTATATAAATGGGGCAGTGTAAGTTTAAGTGAAGGCCAGCTTCCCAATGTCTCCCAATGTTCTATTTTTTTTTTTTTTAGCCAGAAAATTGTTTTTACTTCAGCATAATATTTCAACAAGGGGTCAAATTGTTACTTATTGCAAATCAAAAAGGGGCCAAACTGGTTCCCATGCATATCCTGGTGGTCGAACTCAATTGCTAGTTCTGGCTCTGGTGGGCTGTCGGAACTAGGACTAATTTATCTCAGCAGCTCCACACTGCCCCCATCTACTTTCTGACCCACTGTCCACAAGCCATTCTCACACAGCACCCTCTCAGGCCACTGCATCCACGGTTCACTCACAGCTCTCTTGGCTGGTTTCCACCATGTTCTGTGGACTTTTCTAGCATGGTACCCCTCGACATTAGCCCCCAAATGTTTTATTCTTCACAGTATGCACATCCATATGTCATCCATTTGTACACTGTGCTGGAGTTTATCTGTGTGACAGCCATTTCTGTGGGTGAGGTTATAAGACATTCCTGCTTCTCTCTCACACTCTTACTCTTGCTCTCCTTATTTCTTCCTCTATTCCAGTCACTCTTAGGGGAAACAGTTGCTATGTTGTGAGATCCATTAAAGGACCTGCACAGGGAGGAACTGGGGCCTTCGAGTAAGAGCCACATAAATGAGGCTCCTGAGAAGTGGGTCCTCTAGCCCAGACATGCTTTCGGATGTTTAAAGATTGAGTTAACAACTTGTCTTTAACCTTATGAGAATCCCTGAGAGAAAGGTACTCTCTGTTCCCATCCAGAGAAACTGCATGAGATGGGCAATGTCTGTGGAAAGCTGTAATGCATTGGTCAAACTTGCTAAGCATAACTAGACAACTACAATTATCCAGAAATTAGTATTACATCAAGAATGTGTTACCCTAGTTTGTGACCCTTCACCCCCATGAAATGCTATTACAAATAAAACAAGACCTGAATCAATAAGCAAAACCCAAACTGAAAGAAATGAAAAAATTTAGGAACTGAAACCTCAGAGGTAAACCTTACCAAGTGTAGTGGCTTGTCAACTTGATCCTGGTTGTCAACTTAACTATATGTGCAATGAACTACAATCCAGAATTGGAAGGCTCACCTGTGATCCAGATCTTGAAGCTGGGAGTTACAAGTTTCCGACCTGGATCTTGGCATGGAGATCTTGAGGTATAGTGACTGTGAATCCCAGGAGACTAAGGCAAGTAGATCTCTGAGTTCAAGGTCATCAGGGACACAGCAAGTCCCAGATCCAGGTGTAGTGGTACACACCTTTAATCTAAGACATGCCTTCTGCTGGAGACCTAAACAAGGACATTGGAAGGAAGAAAATTCTTCTTCACATCTGCCTGCCTTGTGGGACTGAGCCACTGCTAGATCTTTGGACTTCCATTCACAGCTGCTGCTGACCATTGTTGGGGGCTTGGACTACAGACTGTAAGTTATCAACAAATTCCCTTACTGTATAGAGACTACCCATAAGTTCTGTGACTCTAGAAAACCCTCACTAATACACCAAGTAAATACAAGAGATGGAAGAGAATAGTTCAGGCATTGAAGGCACAATAGAAGAAATGAATACCTCAGTTAGAGAAATGTTAAGTCTGAAAATGTCCAGGAAATCTGGGACACCATGAGACCAAATCTAAAAATAATAGGAATAAAAGAAGGAAAAGAAATCCAGGTACAAGTTACCAAAAATATTTTAAACAAAATCACAGAAGAAAATTTTCCTTACCCAAAGACAGAGATGCCTATCAAAGTAAAAAAAAAAAAAAAAACAATGTGACAAGACAGTGCAGAGAGGTTCCTCCATTTTTATTCTTGCTGAGGCCACTCAGTTTAAACTAGAATCTGATCTTCTTGATGGAAAATCCCATGGAAAATTACAAAACCCTATTCTAAAACCCAAGGCCAGTATGTCCCAGTTAGCTTATCTTAACTTCTGCTAAATTAACTGCTTTTGTAGCCCCCACCCCAGCTAACTACTTAGCTTAGCTTCTGGCAAATTGATTGTTTCCCTCTCCCAAAGCTGCCAAGAGAGATGCCTAGACATGGTTTCTCCCATCAACAACTACACATGGTGTGTATTCACTGATAAGAAAATATTAGCACCAAAGCTCGGAATACCCAAGATACAATTCACAAACCACATGAAGCTCAAGAAGAAGGAAGACCAAAGTGTGGAGCTTCAGACCTTTTTAGAAAGGGGGGGGGAGCAAAATACTCACAGGAGGAAATACAAAGATAAAGTGTGGAGCAGAGACTGAAAGGCCATCCAGAGACTGCCGCACATGGGGATGCATCCCATATACAATCACCAAAACTAGACAATATTGCAGATGCCAAGAAGGGCATGCTGATAGGAGTCTGATATAGCTGTCTGATGAGAGGCCCTGCCAGAGCCTGACAAATACAGAGGCAGATGCTTGCAGCCAACCATTGAACTGAGAACAGGTTCCCCAGTGGAGGAGTTAGAGAAAGGACTGAAGTAGCTGAAGGGGTTTGAAACCCCATAAGAAGAACACAATATGAACCAATCAGACGCCCCAACCCACCCACCCAGAGCTCCTAAGGACTAAACCACCATACCAAGAGAATACAGGAATGGACCTATGGCTCCATCTGCATATGTAGCAGAGTATGGTCTTGCCAGGCATCAATGGGAAGAGAGGCCCTTGGTCCTGTCAAGGCTTAATGCCCCAGTGTAGGGGAATGTCAGGGCGGTGAATGGGTGGGTGAGTGGGTGAGGGAGTACCCTAACAGAAGCAGGAGGAGGGGTGGGAAGGCAGGTTTCTGGAGGGAAATCAGAAATGGGATAAAATTTAAATGTAAATTAAAATGCAATTAAAATTTTGGTTTCTACCTGCACCCTGAGCTGACCATGCCAAAGCTCTCTGTACCCAGATCCCTCAGGGAGAAAGATGGTCTCCCAGAAGTGCTGACACACCTGAGAACACAGGTGAGACCACCATTTCTGCTCACATTCCTGGACCAAGAGGAACCCTCATGGAGCCCTTAGGATGCAGGAACTGAGGAGCAGTCTGGGGCAGGATCCTTGCAGTTTCTGCCTGTGCCCTGAGCTGACTCTGTGCCACAGCTCTCTGTAACGAGATCCCCCCTGGAGAGAGCTGATCTTCAAGTAGTGCCGATACACAGGCTTAGAGGAGGGTCAAGTCACTGTCAGAGACAGCTAGACAAGACATAAGCAGATGGCAAGAGGGAAGGGCAAGAATCTAAGCAACAGAAAACGAGGCCAATTGGCATCATCAAAACCAAGTTCCCCTACCAGAGCAAACCCTGGATATGACAACACATTGGAAAAGCAAGATTTTGATTTAAAGTCACAACTGAGGAAGAGGTTAGTGGACTTTAAGAAAAACATAAATAACTCCCTTAAAGAAATACAGGACAAGACAGGTAAACAGGTAGAAACCCTTAAAGAGAAAACACAAAAATCAACAAAACAGGTGAAGGAATTGAACAAAACCATCAAGGTTCTAAAATTGTAAATAAAAACAATAAAGAAATCAAAAAAGGGAGACAATCCTGGAGATATAAAACCTAAGAAAGAGATCAGAAATCATAGACGCAAGGATTACCAACAAAATACAAGAGATAGAATAGAGTCTCAGAGGCAGAAGATACCATAGAAAACATTGACACAACCATCAAAGAAAATGCAAAACCCAAAAAGATCCTAACCCAAAACATCCAGGATATCCAGGACACAGTGAAAAGACCAAACCTAAGGATAATTGGTATAGAAGAGAGCAAGATTCACAATTTGAAGCATCAGTAAATATCTTCACCAAAATTATAGAAGAAAACTCCCCTAACCAAAGAAAGAGATACCCATAAACGTACAATATGCCTACAGAACTCCAAATATATTAGACCAGAAAAGAAATTCCCCTAGTAACATAATGGTCAAAACACCTAATGCACAAAACAAAGAATATTAAAAGCAGTAAGAGAAAAAAGTCAAGTAACATATAAAGGCAAAACTATCAGAATCACACCAGACCTTAACAGAAACTATGAAAGTCAGAAGATCCCAGGCAGATGTCATACAGACCGTAAGAGAACACAAATGCCCAGGCTACTATATCCAGTAAAACTCTAAATTAACGTAGATGGAGAAACAAAGATATTCCATGACAAAACCAAATTTACACAATATTTTTCCATGAATCCAGACCTACAAAGGATAATAGATGGAAAACTCCAACACGAGGAGGAAACTATACCCTAGAAAAAGCTAGAAAATAATCTTCTTACAACAAACCCAAAAGAAGATAGCCAAACAAACGTAATCCCACCTCTAACAAGAAAAATAACAGGAAGCAACAACCACTATTCCTTAATATCTCTTAATATCAATGGACTCAATTCCCCAATAAGAAGACATAGACTAACAGACTGGATACATAAAGAGGACCCAGCATTTTGCTGCATACAGGAAACACACATCGGTGACAAAGACAGACACTGCATTACAGTAAAAGACGGGAAAACAATTTTCCAAGCAAATGGTTCCATGAAACAAGCTGGGATAGCCATTCTAATATCGAATAAAATCAACTTTCAACCAAAAGGTATCAAAAAAGATAAGGAAGGACACTTCATATTCATCACAGGAAAAATCCACCAAGATGAACTCTCAATTCTCAATATCTATGTTCCAAATGCAAGGGCACCTACATCCATAAATAAACCTTACTAAAGCTCAAAGCACACATTGCACCTCACACAATAATAGTGGGAGACTTCAACACCTGGATCTGAGCAATGGACAGATCATGGGAACAGAAACTAAACAAAGACACAGTGAAACTAACAGAAGTAATGAACCACATGCATTTAACAGATATCTATAGAACATTTCATCCTAAAACAAAAGAATATAACTTCTTCTCAGCACCTCATGGTAGCCTATACTCGACAAAACTGGAAAATCTGGAGGAAATGAATAATTTTCTAGAAAGATATCAGGTACCAAAGTTAAATCAGGAACAAATAAATCATCTAAACAACCCCATAACTCCTAAGGAAATAGAAGCAGTTATTAAAAGTCTCCCAACCAAAAAGAGCCCAGGTCCAGATGGGTTCAGTGCAGAATTCTATCAGACCTTCATAGAAGACCTCATACCAATACTGTCCAAACTATTCCACAAAATAGAAACAGACAGAGCACTACCGAATTCCTTCTATGAAGTCACAATTACTCTTATACCAAAAACAACACAAAGACCCAACAAAGAAAGAGAACTTCAGACCAATTTCCCTTATGAATATTGATGCAAAAATACTCAATAAAATTCTTGCAAACCGAATCCAAGAACACATCAAAACAATCATCCGTCATGATCAAGTAGGTTTCATCCCAGGGATGCAGGAATGGCTTAATATATGAAAATCCATCCATGTAATTCACTATATAAACTGAGAAAACATTTGACAAATTCAACACCCCTTCATGATAAAAGTCCTGGAAAGATCAGGAATTCAAGGCCCATATCTAAACATAGTAAAAGCAATATACAGCAAACCAGTAGCTAACATCAAACTAAATGGAGAGAAACTTGAAGTAATCCCACTAAAATCAGGGACTAGAGAAGGCTGCCCACTCTCTCCCTACTTAATCAATCTAGTACTCGAAGTCCTAGCCAGAACAATCAGACAGCCAAAGGAGGTGAAAGTGATACAAATTGGAAGGGAAGAAATCAAAATATCACTTTTTGCAGATGATATCATAGTGTACTTAAATGACCCCAAAAGTTCCACCAGAGAACTACTAAAGCTGATAAACAACTTCAGCAAAGTGTCGAGGTATAAAATTAACTCAAACAAATCAGTAGCCTTCCTCTACTCAAAGGATAAACAGGCTGAGAAAGAAATTAAGGAAATGACACCCCTCACAATAGTCCCAAATAATATAAAATATCTTGATGTGACTTTAACCAAGCAAGTAAAAGATCTGTATGACAAGAACTTCACGTCTCTTAAGAAAGAAATTGAGGAAGATCTCAGAAGATGGAAAGACCTTCCATGCTCGTGGAATGGCAGGATTAATATAGTAAAGATGGCCATTTTACCAAAAGAGATCTACAGATTCAATGCGATCCCCATCAAAATACCAATCCAATTCTTCAGAGAGTTAGACAGAAAAATTTGCAAATTCATCTGGAATAACAAAAAACCCAGGATAGCTAAAATTATCCTCAACAATAAAAGGACTTCTGGGGAGAAATCACTATCCCTGAACTCAAGCAGTATTACAGAGCAATCGTGATAAAAAACTGCATGGTATTGGCACAGAGACAGACAGATAGACCAGTGGAATAGAATTGAAGACCCAGAAATGAACCCACACACCTATAGTCACTTGATCTTTGACAAAGGAGCTAAAACCATCCAATGGAAGAAAGCTAGCATTTTCAACAAATGGTGCTGGTTCAACTGAAGGTCAGCATGTATAAAAATGCAAACCAATCCATTCTTATCACCATGTACAAAGCTTAAGGCCAAGTGGATCAACGACTTCCACATCAAACTAGATACACTCAAACTAATAGGAGAAAAAGTGCGGAAGAGTGTTGAATACATGGGCACTGGGGAAAATTTCTTGAACAAAACACCAATGGCTCATGCTCTAAGATCAAGAATCAACAAATGGGACCTCATAAAACTGCAAAGCTTCTGTAAGGCAAAGGACACTGTGGTTAGGACAAAACGGCAACCAACAGACTGGGAAAAGATCTTTACCAATCCTACATCCAACAGAGGGCTAATATCCAAAATATACAAAGAACTCATGAAGTTAGACTCCAGGGAGACAAATAACCCTATTAAAAATTGGGTACAGAGCTAAGCAAAACATTCTCAGCTGAGGAATATCGAATAGCCAAAAAGCACCTAAAGAAATGTTCAACATCGTTAGTCATCAGGGAAATGCAAATCAAAACAACCCTGAGATTCCACCTCACACCAGTCAGAATGGCTAAGATATAAACCTCAGGTGACAGCATTTGCTGTCGAGGATGTGGAGAAAGAGGAACACTGTTCCATTGTCTGGAAATCAGTCTGGAGGTTCCTCAGAGAATTGGACATTCCAGTACCTGAGGACCCAGCTATACGTCTTTTGGGCATATACCCAAAAGATGCTCCAACATACAACAAAGACACATGCTCCACTATGTTCATAGCAGCCTTATTTATAATAGCCAGTAGCTGGAAAGAACCCAGATGTCCTTCAACAGAGGAATGGATTAAAAAATGTGGTACATCTACACAATGGAATACGACTCAGCTATCAAAAACAATGATTTCATGAAATTCATAGGCAAATGGAATGAACTAGAAAATATCATCCTGAGTGAGGTAGCTCAATCACAGAAAAACACACTTGGTATGCACTCATCGATAAATGGATATTAGCCAAGAAGCTCGAATTACCCAAGATGGAATCCACAGACCACAGGAAGCCCAAGAAGAAGGATGACCAAAATGCGGATGCTCCCACTCCTTCTTAAAAGGGGAAAAAATATCCATAGGAGGGGATATGAAAGCAAAGTTTAGAGCAGCGACTCAAGGAATGGCCATTCAGAGCCTGACACACATGTGGCCCATATATATACAGCCACCAAAACTAGATAAGATTGATGTAGCTAAAAAATGCATGCTGAAAGGGACTGGATATAGATCTCTCCTGAGACACACACACACACACACACATCCAGAGCATGTCCAATACAGAGGTCAATGCTAGCAGCAAACCACCAAATGAGAATAGGATCCCCTTGGGGGGAATTAGAGGAAGGATTGAAAGAGTTAAAGGAGCTTGCAACCCCATAAAAACAACAATGCCAACCAGAGTTTCCAGGGGCTAAACCACTACTGAAAGACTATACATGGACTGACCCTGGGCTCCAACTGCTTTTGTAACAGAGAATAGCCTTGTTGGGGCACTAGGGGAAGGGGAAGCCCTTGGTCCTGCCAAGGTTGGACCTCCCAGTGCAGGGGAATATGGGGGGCAATAAGAGGGACGTATAGGGGGAATACCCATATGGGTGTTGGGGAGGGCAGGGAATGGGGGCTTATGGACAGGAAACCGGGAAGGGGAATAACGTTTGAAATGTAAGTAAAGAAATATATCTAATAAGAAATTTAAAAAAAGAACTCAAAAAAAAAAAACCAAAAAACAAAAAAAACGAAACAACAACAATAAAAAGATACTTGCCTAATGCTTGACCATTTTTCAGTTAAGGGGAAATTGTAAAAATCAATAACATTTGTTTGAATTAGTTTGACATTTTAATAATTCAGGAATAATCTAAAAAAAATTTAACTTGATATTTTGACCTTTTGATGTGTACATATACAACAGGCTATAAAAGCGACTTTTTAAAAACTGACTTCTCCTGGTGTAAATTTTCATATGGTTTGTTGCATGCAAATAGTAGAATTCATTTTCGGAGTCTTATCAAAGGGAACAATTTCTGTTAATAAATGATTAGGCTACAAAGATTTTTAGGCAAGAGACAGTCACTCAAAAGGAACTTACAGAAAACAGATAAATATATTTTTAAGAATCATTGTGAAATAAAGTTATCTCTAGTATTTTCTTACAATTTTTTTTACTTATTATTTTTTATGGCACTAGGATGCAAACTAGGGCCTTGTTATGCAAGTCTACCACTAATCCATGCCCCAATTAACTTTTTCTTTGTTTAGTAATACAACATTCTATTGTACCTTGAAACTGAAAAGCTTTTGTCATGATCGTGTCAACGCATTTAAACTTGGCATATGATGTATACATGCATAAGTGGCCCTCAGGCTATACTGAATTCTCATTATCACAAGGAGTCTGCCGGTAGCCTAAGATAGGCTTGTTAGGACTGAGCAACACACTCACTCCATTACTGTTAGGTCAGAAAACAGCAGCAACTTTTCAGTCAAACCAAATTCATAAAATTTGATATAATAGGCTTTTTCGTTGGCTGATAAATGTTATAAAAACATATAGATGTCATTTCAGTAACTGATAAGTTGCTTTTACTTTTTGCATGTGTTTCCAAGACAAACACAGAAAATCACACTGTACAGTGTGAATATCTTAGAATACTGTTTTTTTAAAAAAATCACAAAATACATATTTTTGTTTGATTCCTCCTTCATCACACTTAAGAAAGAATCTAAATATCTGAAGTTGGGGAATAAAAGGGGGGGTTGGAAGGAAATGTAAAAACTTCAGCAAAGCCTTACTATTTCTGTCCAGCCTGAGACCCTGTGCTCTTTTGGCCCGAGCCTTCTGAGCAGCTGGGTCTACAAGCACACGCTGTCCTGCACACCGAAAGATAAAATGTAAACACCTGCTCGGCGGCCCACTGTCATCACACATCTGGCAGGCAGTCCTTATGTTATCAGACCAGAAGTTCACTGAACTGAGATATTTGGTAAACAAAAATCCCTTTGATGTGTTTCCCCCGCAATGATAGAATTAATACAAAATAGAAAATAACTGACCAGCCCATTTATCTACAATGCTTCCTCTACTCTACAGCATTCTCCCTCCCATCTTAACTTTTCTGGACGTATATTCATATATTTCTATATGAATGTGCTGTACTTAAAGAAGTGCCATATTGGGTTCATCGTTGTTGTTGTTGCTGTTATTGTCTTCCAATGAAATGCAGTAGGATGAGGGAGTTGTTCCCTTAACCTGAGGAAGGGTAGAATTATTTTTAAAATTCGTGCTGGACTGTACAATCAGTGGTGTCTGCAAAACTGTCTACAGTTCCAAAGAATATTTTATACGTTTTTTTAAATATCCTCTTCCTCCCTGTACAGAGACTCCTTAGAAAAAGTGATAATCATAGTAAAATCACTGGCACTAAAGCTACAACATAAGTTTATAGGTGATCTTTAAATAAATATTTATGTAGTTAAAAATTAGAAATTGATTGAGGCCAATACAGAAACAATATATCTTGTAAGTTAATAGGAGACCAAAACAGGAAAAAATATACCTTCCAGGGTTAAGGTTTCTGTTTGCAATTAAGACAGTTAAGAATAAAGTCTTATTTGTCCTGCGTTAGGTTGTTACAAGTTAAGTTTTCAAGTTGTAATTAAGAAGTTTCTGCTTGTCCTGGGCAGGTTAAGGTTTCTGTTTGTACTTAAGGACTAAGTTTCTATTTGCCCTATGCCCTATGCCCTATGCCCTATGCCCTATGTCCTATGGTCTATGCCCTATGCCCTATGCCCTATGTCCTTGAAGTTAAGCTTTCTATTTGTAATTATTGTTTCTATTTCTTAGCGCTGATATAAACTGTTGCAACCTCATTCAGATGATGTACAGCTTTACCTTGTTCCTTCCCTTTCTATATTTTTCTAGCAATGTATAACAGCTGACTCTCTCACCTCTGTGCACACCTTATCTCTCCTATAAAGGGGACATCACAAGGCCAGCAAGAACTGCTCTCTCAAACCCTGACGTAGGGTGAGGAAACTGGTCATTTCTGGGTGCAACCCCAAAATACAGCTTGCTTTAATCAAACAAGCATGGACTTTGTCCTCAGGCTTAACACTTGCCTCGGGGGAAAGAGACTTCTGATATAGATGTAAGATTTTCAAATCAAAATGACTCATTCCTACATTTAAGTTCTTTTTCTTAGCTTTTCTTGGGCAACTAATTCACCTTTTTGAGCTGAAAAATCTTGAATTCTGAAATGGACAGTCAAGTGGAATGTTGACCACTGAGGACCGACCAGACTGTTAAAAAACAAACAAATAAGGGGTTGGGGATTTAGCTCAGTGGTAGAGCACTTGCCTAGCAAGCACAAGGCCCTGGGTTCGGTCCCCAGCTCTGAAAAAAAAAAAAAAAAAAAAAAAAAAGAACAAAAAAAACAAACAAACAAACAAATAAAAACCTTCCAACGCCAAGTTAAGCTGCTTCACCCTGAACAATGGAACATTGTGTGCACTTCAGGATGTCTGGTCCGATGTTTGCAAAGCTTCTGCATCTAATAACTGTTTTAAGTTTTGGGAAATTACCTGCAATGATAAAACTGTGGGATACTGAAAAAGCATGTATTGAAATAATGGACATTAACCATCTTCTTCATAAATCCATCTCAAGTTGCTTTCCGGTCCTAGTGTTTTTGGAGGGTTTCTCATACTTTAAAAAAAGAAAGAAAAATTGTCGACAATTCCATTGAGTAAACTAATTTTTTTTTTACCAAAAAATTTACATCAACAGCCATGTAAAGCAAAGTCTCCTTTTATAAAGGGAAGATCAAGGCTCGATGCCAGAGGAGTTTCTTAACATTTGAACCTTAAAATGGATATAAGGAAGAAGCAGTGTAATTAAACTAGTAATTAAAACTAGAAATGTCCAGATTCTATTAAAGTCAATGTGATGACATATTGCAGTTCTGTAAGATTCTACCAGTAAGGAAAACTGGGAACTTTGTGTATGTTGAACAAAGGGAGGTCTGGGGCAGGATAGGAGAGGCCTAGAGCACGAAAGTAATCAGAATGCACCGTGTACTTATTTGAAACTATCGGGGAACAAATTTGTTTTTTTCTTTTCTTTTTTTCTTTTTCTTTTTTTTTTAACACTCCAGATTTATTCCCCTCCCAGTCTACTTTCTGACTGTTCCACATCCAATGACTCCTTCCTGTTCTCCTGTCTCCACGAGGGTGTACTCGCCTCAACCACCCCACCCACCCTACCAGACCTCTAAACTGCCTGGGGCCTCCAGTCTCTTGAGGGTTAGGTGCATCTTCTCTGACTGAACCCAGACCCAGCAGTCTTCTGCTGTATATGTGTTGGGGGCCTCATATCGTCTGGTGAATGCTGCCTGGTTGATGATCCAGTGTCTAAGAGATCTTGGGGGTTCAGGTGAATTGAGACTGCTGGTCCTCCTACAGGGTCACCCTCCTCCTCAGCTTCTTCCAGCTTTTTACTAATTCAACCACAGGGGTCAGCAGCTTCTGTTCATTGGTTGGGTGCACATATCTGCATCTGACTCTTTGAGCTGCTTGTTGGGTCTTTCAGAGAGCGTCATGGTAGGTCCCTTTTTGTAAGCTCTTCGTAGCCTCGGTAATAGGGTCAGACCTTGGGGCCTCCCCTTGAGCTGGATCCCACTTTGGCCCTGTCACTGGACCTTCTTTTCCTCAGGCTTCTCTCCATTTCCATCCCTACAGTTCTTCAGACAGGAAGAATTATGGGTCAGAGTTTTGACTGGGATAGCAACCCCATCCCGCACTTCAATGCCCTGTCTTTCTGCTGAAGGTGAGTTCAACAGGTTCCTTCTCCCCACTCTAGGGCATTTCGTCTAAGGTCCCTCCCTTTGAGTCCTGAGAGTCTCTCACGTCCCAGGTCTCTGGTACGATCTAGAGGGTTCCCCCACCTCCTACCTTCTGAGGTTGCCTGTTTCCATTCTTTCTTTATATATTTTGAATATTAGCCCTCTATCAGATGTGGGGTTAGTGAAGATTTTTTCCCTGATCTGTAGGTTGCCGATTTGTCCTATTGACTATGGCCTTTGTCTTACAGAAGCTTTCCAGTTTCACGAGGTCCCAATTCTTGATCTTCGAGTGAGCCATTGGAGTTCTGTTTAAGAAATTTCCCCCTGTACCAATGAGTTCAAGGCTTTTCCCCATTTTCTCTATTTGATTGAGTGTATCTGGTTTTATGTTTAGGTCCTTGATCCACTTGGATTTGAGTTTTGTGCAAGGTGACAAATATGGGTCTATTGTCATTTTTCTACATACAGTCAGTTAGACCGGCACCACTTATTGAAGATGCTTTCTTTTTCCCATTCTATATTTTTTAGCTTCTTTGTCAAAGATCAAGTGTGCATAAGTGTGTGGTTTTATTTCTGGGTCTTCAATTCTATTCCATTGATTAACCTGTCTGTCTCTGTACCAATACCATGCAGTTCTTAATCACTATTGCTCAGTAGAACAGCTTGAGGTCAGGGATGATGATTTCCCCAGCCGTTCTTTTATTGTTGGAAATTGTTTTTGCTATTCTGGGATTTTTTGCCTTTCCAGATGAATTTGAGAATTTCTTTTTCCGTGTCTTTGAAGAATTGTGTCAGGATTTTGATGGGGATTGCATTGAATCTGTAGATTGCCTTTGGTAGGATGGCCATTTTTACTATGTTAATTCTGCCAATCAATGAGCATGGGAAATCTCTCCATTTTCTGAGATCGTTGATTTCTTTCTTGAGAGACTTGACGTTCTTGTAATACAGATCTTTCACTTGCTTGGTTAGAGTCACACCAAGATATTATATATTATTTGTAACTATTGTAAAGGGTGTTGTTTCTCTAATTTCTTTCTCAATTATTCTTTGAGTAGAGGAAGGCTACTAATTTGTTGGAGTTAATTTTATATCCAGTCAATTTGCTGAAGTTGTTTATCAGCTCTCTATTAGAATTTTTGGAGTCCCTTACCTATACTCTCACATCATCTGCAAATAGTGATACCTTTATTTCTTCTTTGTCGATTTGTATCCCTTTGATCTCTTTTTATTTTCTTATTGTTCTAGCAAACACTTTGAATACTATATTGAATAGGTATGGGGAGAGTGGGCATCCTTGTCTTGTCCCCGATTTTAGTGGGATTGCTTCAAGTATCTCTCCATTTAATTTGATATTGGCTGTTGGTTTGCAGTAAGTTGCTTTTATTATGTTTAGGTATGGGCCTTGAATTCCTGATCTCTGCAATACTTTTAACATGAAGGGGTGTTGTACTTTGTCATATGCTTTTTCTCCATCTAAGGAGATGATCATGTAATTTTTTTCTTTGAGTTTGTTTATATAATGGATTATGTTAAAGGATTTTCGTATATTGAACCAAACTTGCATCCCTGGTATGAAGCCTACTTGATTGTGTTGAATGATGGTTTTGATGTTCTCAGATTCGGTTTACGGGAATTTTATTGAGTATTTTTGCATTGATATTCATAAGCAACATTCATATGAAATTCGTTTTGTGTGTGTGTGTGTGTGTGTGTGTGTGTGTGTGTGTGTGTCCTTGTGTGGTTTAGGTATCAGAGTAATTGTGGCTTCATAGAATGGATTAGGTAGTGTTCCTTCTGTTTCTATTTTATGGAATAGTTTGAGGAATATTGTTATCAGGTCTTTAAAGGTCTGATAGAATTCTGTACTAAATCCATCTGGCCCTGAACTTTTTTTGGTTGGGAGGTTGTTAATGACTTCTTTATTTCCTTATAGGATATGGACCTGTTTAGATAGTTTACATGCTCTTCATTTAACTTTGGTATGTGATATCTCTCTAAAAAAAAATCCCATCCATTTCATCTAGATTTTCCAGTTTTGTTATTATAGGAATTTGTAGTAGTACGGTCTGATGTGTTTTTTAATTTCCTCTGTTTCTGTTGTTATGTCTCCCTTTTCATTACTGGTTTTGCTAATTTGGATACTGCCTCTAGGGCCTTTTGTTAGTTTGGCTAGGGGTTTATCTATCTTGTTGATCCTCTCAAAGAACCAGCTTTTGGTTTTGTTGATTTTTTGTATTGCTCTCTTTGTTTCTATTTGTTTGATTTCAGCCCCGAGTTTGACTATTTCCTGCCTTCTACTCCTCTTGGGTGATTTTCCTTCTTTGTTCTAGAGCTCTCAGGTGTGCTCAGGTGTTAATTTGCTAGTGTAAGATCTCTTTGGTTTCTTTACAAGGGCACTTAGGGGAATGAATTTTCCTCTTAGCACTGCTTTCATTGTGTCCCATAAGTTTGGGTATGATGTGTCAACATTTTCATTAAATTCCAGGAAGTCTTTAGTTTCTTTCTTTATTTCTTCCTTGACCAAATTATCATTGAGTAGAGAGTTATTCAGCTTCCAGGTGTATGTGGGCTTTTTGTTGTTTTGCTGTTATTGAAGACCAGCCTTAGGTCATGGTGGTCTGATAGGATGCATGGGATTATGTCAATCTTCTTGTATCTGTTGAGAGTTGTTTTGTGGCCAATTATATGGTGGATTTTGGAGAAGGTACCATGAGGTGCTGAGAAGAAGGTGTATTCTTTTATTTTAGGATGAAATGTTCTGTAGATGTCTGTTAAATCCATTTGGTTCATAACCTCTATTAGTTTCACTGTGTCTCTGTTTAGTTTCTGTCCATTGGTGAGAGTGGGTGTTGAAGTCGCCCACTATTACTGTTTGAGGTTCAATGTGTGCTTTGAGCTTTAGTAAATTTTCTTTTATGAATGTGGGTGCCCTTGCATTTGGGGAATAGATGTTCAGAATTCTCTTGGTGGATTTTCCCTTTGATGAATATGAAGTGTCCTTCTTCATCACACTTGATAACTTTTGGTTGAAAGTCTATTTTATTGGATATTAGGAAGGCAACTTCAACTTGTTTCTTGGGACCATTTGCTTGGAAGACCTTTTCCCATCCTTTCACTCTGAGATGGTGTCTGTCTTTGTTATTGAGGTATGTTTCCTGTGTGCTTTAAAATGCTGAATCTTGTTTATGGATTCAGTCTGTTAGCTTATGTCTTTTCATAGGTGAGTTGAGTCCATTAATATTGGGAGATATTAAAGGTAGATGAGTGTTGGTTCCTGTTATATTTATTCTTGTAGGTGGCTTTATGTGCTTCTCTCCTTTTGGCTTTGTTTTCAGATGCTTAATATTTCTCTTTTCTTTGGTGTAGGTACCTTCTTTGTGTTCAAGTTTTCTTTCTAGCATCTTCTGTAGGGCTGGATTGGTAAATAGGTACTGTTTGAGTTTGTTTTTGTCCTGGAATATTCTGATTTCTCTATCTATGTTGATTGAGAGCATTGCTGGGTATAGTAGCCTAGGCTGCCATTTGTGTTCTCTTAGAGTTTTCATGACTTCTGTCCAGGCTCTTCTGGCTTTCATAGTCTCTGTTGAGAAGTCTGGTGTAATTCTGATAGGTCTACCTTTGTATGTTACTTGGCCCTTTTCCCTTGTAACTTTTAATATTCTTTCTTTGTTCTATGCATTTAGTGTTTTGATTATTATGTGACGAGAGGATTTTCTTTTGTGGTCTCATTTGTTTGGTGTTCTATAGGCTTCTTGTACCTTTATGGCCATCTCTTTCTTTATTTGGGGAAGTTTCTTCTCTGATTTTGTTGAAGACTTCTCAGGTCCTTCGAGCTCCTCTATTCCAACTATTCTTAGATTTGGTCTTTTCATTGTGTCCTGAATTTCCCAGACATTTTTGGTAAGGAGCTTTTTATGTTTTGAATTTTCTTTGACAATAATGTCAATCTCTTCTATGGTATCTTCTACACCTGAGATTCTCTTTTCTATCTCTTGTATTCTGTTGGTGATACTTACTTCTGTAATTCCTGATCTCTTTCCTAGGTTTTCCATTTCCACATTTGCCTCCATCTGAGTTTTCTTTATTGTTTCTACTTTTACTTTTAGGTCTTGGCCTGCTTTATGCAATTCCTTCACCTGTTTGATTGCGTTTTCCTGTGTGTCTTTAAGGGGTTTATTTGTTTCCTCTTTAATGTATTCTACCTGTTTACCTATGTTTTCCTGTATTTCTTTCAGTGAGTTATTTATATCCTCCTTCAAGGACTATTATTTTGAGATAGGATTTTAGGTCAGCTTCCTGTTTTTCAGGTGTGTTGGTGTATTCATAGCTTGCTGTGGTGGGAAAACTGGGTTCTGATGATACCAATGTATATTGGCTTCTGTTACTTATGGTCTTGTGCTTGCCTCTTGCCATCTGGTTATCCCTGGTGTTTGCTGGTGATGTGTCCCTAACACCACTGAGCTGTGGCAGCTGTGGCAGCTGTGGCAGCTGTGGGACCTCAGGAAAGTCCTTAACAAATGCTCTGAGTGAAGCAGATCTTCTCAGCTGCCTCAGCATATGGTGTCTTCTGGGGATCAGGCTAGCTAGCAGTTTGTCCCAGCAGAAAGAACCAGGCAGAAAGGCAACAAATTTAATTTGTAGTAAGTAAAACCGCTTCATATTGTATCCTAAACTGCATCAGAATCTACAGTTGTTTCAATCAAAATATAAAAAGTAACTACAAAGCAAATGATATAACCACAATATTTGCCACTTTTTGCATTAGAAATTGGCATTTTTTTTCTACGGAAAATGAAGATGAGGCATGGTCACTGAAGAACAAGTATTTTGTGGCTCATAGGTTAACACAGCTATGTCACAGCTATCCCTACCCATGGTGTGGAAAAATGAGTTTAAGCAACTTTTATCCAGATAGTCAATGAATCTATTATTTTCAAATAATAAGGCTGTAGCCAATTGACTATATAAAAACCAAAATCATTAATTTTTTTCCAAACATGACTATTTTGACAACCCAATTTCTATGAACATGCAAGCCAGAACTTCCATCGGGACAGGAGTTTTCAATGGACTCTTTAACAAGCCCAATAGAACCCAGACATTGCTTTCTACAGAAATGACAACCGTGTGAGGAACTACTGTGAATCTTCTGACTGTCCTGGGAGTTCAGGAACTAGTTCAGGCTAGAGCCTTGTGTTGTTCAAACACACTTATATGAGACTTTGACTCAAGAGGGGTGCTCATTTCTCCAGCTTCTCAGCAGTTCTCTAAGGTTACATTGTTTGCAAATTCACTTACTAGCTTGCTCTAAGAATAGGCACACTTTTACCAGTTTGATAACATTTTCCATCTATTTTAGAATGGGTTTTAATTAGAAATAGCACATGACACTGCGTCTTCATTTTCTCAGTGAATCAAGTTATGTCTACCATTTTATTAAACATGTTTTGTTTTGTTTTTAAGACAATGTTTCTCTGTGTAGCCCTGACTGTCCTGGAACTTGCTTTGTAGACCAGACTGGCCTTACACTCAGAGAACCACTTGCCTCTGCCTTCCAGTGTGGGGATTAAAGATGTGCACCACCACACCCAACTCATTAAGTGTCTTATATAATGATTGTCATGTGAAATTTCTTTTTTCTCTCAGTGAATATGGGAAAATGAATGTCATTTTAGCCCTCTGTGGTGACACATGCCTGTCACCATTCTGGAGACTGAGGCAAGCAGGATCAATCATAAACTCTAGGAATGCTCGAGCTAAAGACACTGCTCCCACACAAAAGATTTCTTTCGGTATGAAAGTAGAATTCCTTAGATTCACTTATGAGAAAGACATATTCTGACGTGATTTATTTTTGCTATAATTAGAATGTAAGCTTTGTTGTTGTTTACTGTGTTTAGTCTAATATAACTGTCCTTCCCAACCATTCTACATGTTTATAATTTATGTCAGAGGAAGAAATTTTTATTTAAGTTGTGGTCTATTAAACATAATTTTAAATATAATAATTAAAAGATAAACACATTTGTATATGACCACTTAAAATATTTTGATTCTTTTAAAAGAAATAATGAGCCACACTTTAGTGGAAGGGTTACATCATGAACGTCTAGTTTCATTTACTAGAAAACTAAAAATATTTCATTTCCCACTGAAAAGCTTTCATATACTCTTTCAATTTAAAATAAATGGATTACTTGGATCTGGATTTAAATTGCCATGCCATAGACCTAAAACACAAAAATCTCTGTTATAGAGCCTCCAAATAGTTTTTAGTCCCTATAAAACAAAAGACTCCTGGATATACACATTTTCCATTTTAATATTAACAAAATTTGTGGTAGTGAAAATATATTCATTAATTAAAAAAAAACATTTTGTTTAGACAGTTCTCCCATAGAAACCCCTTCTAGTGCCTGAAATACCCTAAAGTTGTGGTGACAGGGGCTTGTGGGACATAACCTGACCTAGCTTCAGCCCCTTCTCCATCTTGCTCTTTTGTCTCACTCCTCCTTAATACAGCTACATTAACTCTACTCCTCAGATGATCATCTAGGCTATCATATTACTTTAGCTTTTGCCTGACATCACTCTTATTTATCTTTAGGTCTTAAGTGTCTTTATACACTTCCTTTACCCAGTGTGATCCATCTACGTGTATATACTCTTCATGAGCCACAAGGCAATATGATTTTAAAACAATTTGAAAAAACATGTCTCACATTTTCCAAATATGGTCTTGGTTATTTCTCCTTCTTGAACAGTCCTCTCTTCTGGACTACAAGCTCTGTGAGTTCTGAAGATGTGTCAGCATAGCTCAGATTTGTTAAATGGATGGTTAATCAAACGATACTTCTCTAATAAGTCTCTTCAGTACAATGCCCTGCTCACTCAAAGGCTGTATGCATCTTGTGCATATCCACACCCCTCTGTGAGCAGAAGTGTGCTCTCCTGTGGCTTGACTGTGAGTTTCCATCAGTCTTCCAAAAGGACTTTGCCTATTCCCAAAGTGAGAAGTAAAACGAGGTCCCTGGTTTTAAGGTAAATTACTCTCTTCAAACAAGATCACACAGCAAGTGCATTGCCTTATTCATAACTCAGCCTGAGGGTTTCCACTGTGAGATTCCTGAAGAGGCATTCCACCCTCTAATCTTCATGTAACAAAGTGTGGATTTCTGAATGTTTATAGTCCAAAACACAGATCCCTCACGATTGGCAGTGAGGCAATGTTTAATGAGTTATTTATGTCACTCCCAGGGAATGCTTCTGAGTCTGGCTGGCACTCTCCTTATGATTCTTCCTGCAATCTTGAAACTGAGAGGATTTTCACAACCAGCCTGGTTTTCCATCTCAAGCAGACTTTAAATATTTGCAAGATAGGAGGTTACTGTGAGGCTTGGGTTGTTCTTTTCTGAACAAAGTCCTTCCCATTTTTGCTGAGCCATGCTATGATTGCAGTTTCCCCAGCTGAAATGTGTTTATATATCTAGTGAAAATAGAAACATTAGCTGTAATCAGTTCTGCAGGACAGGAAGGAAGTATCAGCTCTTCCCCCACAAAAGGATGTCGGTTCATGGGAACAAGTACCAATAAGCACCAATAAGTCTCTCTTAGACTCCTGTCCCCTGCAAAAGGTTCAGAAACAATTAAGAAATAAGCCACTGATTTGTTTTGCAAATATCATCTTAACGTCTAATAAATTCAGTCAATCAAATTTTATAAATATATGTTTACACTTGGAATTTTTAATAAGGAAACAATTATTCTTTTCAATAAAGAATAATTTACAAAACCTAGGTAGCTTCTCAACTACTTTATTTTTTGATTTTACTTTGTGTGCTTTGGATTTTTTGCCTACATGTATGATGGTGCCCCCCACATGCATGCATGCCTGGAGCCCTCACAAGTCACAATACAGTAGCAAGGTGCCATGTGGGTCCCTGGGTCCTGTCAGGAACATGTGCACTTACTTGCCACAAGATTTCTCCAATCCAGTCACAGATTTTTTTCCTTAAATATTTTTACTAATACAGGCAATTGCTTAAGAAAATATAATGCTTTTATCCAACCTCTTCAGTTTTTCAAAGATTGTCCTGAGGTGACACAGAGCTCAAATCTCAAAGTAATTCCAGGATCCTAGAACATGATTACTTTAAAAGCCAGCACAGTGAACTGAGGCTAGGCAGAGGAGATATTTGATGAAGTACAAGTTCTTGATCATGAGTATAAGATTTAGAGGAGAAGCAAAACACACACAGTAAATGGTTTAGTTGAGTCTCTGACTGTCTGGGGCTACAGACCCATGGAGACCTAAGACAGGTACTTCCTTAGCATTCCTGAGTGGTAAGAGCAGTTTGTAAAAGAGTTAGGCCCAGGCTTAAAATGTTCTAAAGGATTTCAGTTGCACAAGTTTTCCATGGGGATTATCTGGTTTTTTAGCTCTGTTTTAAGCCTTTTAAGACAAGCATCTATTACCTGGGACAGTGTAAGAAGCAAATGTTCTATTTTGTAAAATGAATGAGTAAATGAATAATGTTTAGGCTTTTCTCGTGATGATACCAGAGTGTCAGCAGGACAGCTGTGATGCATAAATATTCAGTTATAGACAGTTCTCATCACTTAGATTATGAGCAATGTGCGGGACTCTATTAATGTTTCTGAACACACAAACTTATAGAAAGCAGTATTATTCCCGAACAGAAAGTGCATGGCAATGTTCCATTCCCAGTGCAGCTAAGGGAACAGCATTCAGCATGTTACATAGCTGAGGGCACCGCTTCTGCTTTCGCTCTCTGATTTCTATGTCTCTCATGACACAGACTTCTGCACTCATCCCTCAGCAGCCAGTTCACCTCCGAGCAAGGTCCAGTGCTTCCCGCTTTCAATGATTTTCTGTTTCAGCTTCTTCTACATCCATGCTGACCTTTCCTCCACCCTGACCATATCCATTAAAGCACCCTTTCACCTTAGCTGCTCAAACCAATAATCATTGGCCTTCATAATTCCTGGATCATGACAAGAAATGGTAGATATTTAATTATACAACAGTAGTTCTCAACCTGTGAGTGGTAACTCCTCTGGCAAACCTCTATTTTCAAAAATATTTACATTATGACTCTCTAATAGTAGCAAAATCCAGTTATAAATAGCAACAAAAGTAATTTTATGGTTGGGGAGGGGTCACCACAACATGAGGAACTGTGTTAAAGGGTTTCCGCATTAGGAAAGTTAAGAACCACTACTATATAGTAACACTTTACAAATTAAGAACAAGAACAATAAAAACAACCTAAGTATAGAAGACATGTAATTGTGCTTGGTCATATCAAACCCAGAGCTTCCATTACTGTTGAATAAATAGACTCATTATTTAGATTAAAAGGTGTGGTATTGGTAGGTGATGGCATATTGGCAATTGTTGACCATGCTAAGTCACAAAAAGTCATGAAGTCAAGAGGGCACATTGAAGGAGAACATGGGATACCAAGTAAGTCCAGGGTAAGGAGAGTGAGAGGAAGTGCAAGAGAACAATAAAAATGGTCAACTGCTAATTGTGGCAAAGTGGCATGAAAGAAACCAAGAAGTAAAAGGGAAAGCAACAACAGCGAAAAGGCAGTGATGGCTTATAGAAAGGTCAAGAAAAAAGAAGAGAGAACAGATTCCAGAACTGCTGTTACAAAGTTACTGGAATGCCAGTAACCCCGGTAACCCTGGTCCTCTTAAATATCCTCTTTGCCTTGTTTTGTTTTGTTTTGTTGAAGATAGAATTTCAGGGACTTTGGACAACTGAATTACATTCTCATCCCCTCCATGAGAACATTTTTTAAGAGGTATGGATATGTGGTCAAATCGCAAAAATTACTAGGAAGTTAAAAGAGCAAGCGTGAACAAAATGAATGAACAAAATGATTGCAAGTTTAGGCAGATGACGTTCTTTTATTGCCATTACTGTTTGTGACAGGGTCTTGTTATGTATCCTCATGCTGGGCATAAACAACCAATCCCCTTGGCCCAGGTGCGTGCTGCCAGGCTCTCTGTACAGGAACCAATTCTTTCACTCCTTTTTAAAATGTATTTTATTTTTGGATAGTTTTTTTGGTAGGAAGAAGACAAGATACAGAATAAAAAGACAAGTCACTGAACAAATGTTAGCAAGAGGGGTGGGGACTCTCTTAGAAAAGTCAATGGGGTGGCAGGAAGTAGAGAGAATGCTGAAAGCAAAATAAAATAAAATAAATGGACTTTATTCAAGACTTGAGAGGTAACGAGCATTGCCTACAGAGATGAGTAGGATAAACAATTATAAGAAATACTGGAAATCATCCCACTAAAGAAAAAGAAAAAAAATTATGATGAAGTTACAATATGCCAGAAACTGCTAAGTACTTACATGGAAAATAAGAACTGTCATGAATTCCTCAATGTTCTAGATAAAACTTAAGATCAGCAGTCGTGCCCATCCTGGCTCTTAAAATCAAGCTTACAGAGTCAGGTGTGTTGTTCCTCAGCTGTTTCCCTAATGTCATCCTAGATTGCTTTCTTTTTTTTTTTTTTTTTTCCGGAGCTGGGGACTGAACCCAGGGCCTTGCGCTTGCTTAGCTAAATCCCCTGAGCTAAATCCCCAACCCCTAGAATGCTTTCTTTTGCTTCTGATCCTAGACCATGTTTCAAAAGAAACAATTTTCCTTTTTTAAACTTACTTTAAACTTTATTATTAAAAAATTAACAAATAAGGAGAGAGCATGCATGCATGTGCGTGTACACACACACACAAACACACACACACACACACACACACACACACACACACACCAAAATTTAATAGATCCAAAGACTATACAACTCGGCAAACTTCAGAAATAATTTTCAAACATTATGAAAGTTTTTGCCACTCAGCTGAGATAAAATAATGAAAAATGTTGTAGGTGGCATCAGAACCCAGTAGCCTCTGTGGGATGGTGCCTGGTGTGGTCTGTGGTGAATGAATCTCTTTTAGGCCTTATATCGGAAAGCTGGTGAAGACTGCAGATGTTGCTAATTAGAGTGTGGCTTTTGTGCATGAATCCTGCTCTCCAGTGAGGAGTCAGGACACGGCTCTCATTTGCCTGTGGTTCCAACAATTGCTTCAGTTGTCCCCACACCACCCCAAAGCATGTCTGGCAAGCTGGAAGAAGGCCTACAGTGAAACAAACAGTGTAGGCCAAGAAGACTGAACTGAGGGGAAGGAAAGGCATGCATATTGGCACAATCCGCTCTCTTTAAGTAAGGGCGAACAAGGCTGTGAGGAACAGAGGCACCAAGAATGATGGTCAGAAGCTACTAAACATGTTCTCCTGAAAGTGGCTCCCTGAACAGTATGGCCACTGCCAATGCTTACATTCCAGCACAAAATAGCCACCTTGGAAGGAGAGGTCCAGCTCAGCACATTCTAAGCTGCAAAGCTAAAAGAATCAGAATCCTCCAGCCCAAAAACATCTGTTTCAAAATATCTGGCAAGAAGAAAAAAAAAGCATAAAGTGCAGTTATGAATAAATCTTATGATTTATTATTTTAACTAATATCCTGCTAGACAGACATTTAAATTATTCCCTATCCGTTGTATTGTAAATATTATCCATTATTTGTTATCTGCTAATAGCAATGTGTTTTACTGTAAGGCAAATGTCCTTAACCTACTGTGTATTTCAGAGTGACTTACCTAAGGAAATAGAAAAACAAAACAAAACACTTCACAGTTCCTCAAGTCTTCACAAATTCTGTCCCTTTTATAGGATGGTCTGATGCTTGTTATTTTCTCAGGCTATCAAGTTATTCATACTACATTGTATCGAAGACATAGTTCCAGGTGTGATAACTCCTCTCTGCCTTTATGTGAAAAAGCCGCTCGCTCCCTGTCTGTTTAGATCTCTTCTCTGAGGACAGAGTCTATTTATGTCTTTTAGAGACTCAGCAAAAGCTCTTCCCCTCCCCCAAGCTGTAACAAGTCACAGTCTTGCAGTCTAACGTGCTTCACTGGTCTTAGAAGGCCAAGAAGCGATCTGAACGTGCTTATAAAAGCCTCGCTGCTTCCTGCAGTTTGTTGCCATGACTTGATCTTTCACCCAGATGTCATTCCAGGACGTCTCACTTCTGGAAAGCGACTGGAGGCTCATCAGAGGGTCAACAGAGCTGGACTTTTAGGGTTCAAAGAGGGTGGAAGAGACTTATCCTTCCAAACTTTATAATTGTACCAAAGGAGACTGGATTTATTGTTAAAAAGCATAGTGTGTCCATAGGAAAAAGCAAACATACTTAAAGTTTGACGAAAGCCACTGTTCTGTTTGTGAATCCAGCATGAGAAACTGCCTCTGTATTATTCCGTAAGTTTGGGGGAAGTGTTTAAACAACATTTTAAGGTAAGAACATTTCCGAGAGGGAAGTTCTATACAGCAGAGGATCAGAGAGGCAATATGCAGGGCTCTGAACAGGAAGAAGGGTGTGGAGGCTGTGCCTTCTGTGTGAAGGATCACACAGAACCTTAGGCTGCAGTGATCGAGTGGGGATCTGGGGATGTTTTCTAGAAATACGAGAAGAGGCTATATGATTCCGAATTATCTTCCTTTTAACCCAACATAATTAACAGAAAACAGAGGGCCCCAAACCCCACAGCAGTTAGGGTCGCTTAGGGAAAGCTACAGTCTGCAAACCAGCCTGAGCTGGTTCTCAAATACTACATGAGTAACAAAGCTGCAGCCGAGCAGGATGTGGCAAGTGAGGAAAACAAGAATGAAAGCCAGAAACATGACCAGAGGAGGCTGGATCAAAACTTTCTTCCCAAATAGTGCCAAGAACCCAGAGTGGGAGCCTGGAGCCTACTTAAGTCTGTGATATCTCCAGAAAAGAAGTAATGACCGGGTAAGAGTAATTTATACTTAGCAGGTCAGAAGTTGTTTGCAAAGTACTTCAAGGAGCTTGAAAGCAGTTCTTTTAAGCTTCAAATGTCGGAGTATGCTATTAACATGTTGTGAAGAGGATGACCTATTAAGCAAAAATATAACACTGGTTCAGTCAATTATGATTAACTTTAAAAATACTGTGGTCCAGACCAGCTGGCTGTATTGATGTATTTGCTCATGCTACTAATTTAGGATGTAAAGCTAAATTTAAAGGCAGGAACCTATTACTTTTCATGAGGTTATACAAGTTATTAATTAAGGAATTACACATTCTTATGCATGAATTGTGTGTGTGTGTGTGTGTGTGTGCTGTGTGCGCGTGTGCCTGATACATTTTAAGATAACAAGAAAGCTTTAAACAGACTACAAAGAGTGGCAGACTTCCCTAGCCAATCAGCAAAGAAGTCTGTTCAAAAACATTCCAGCCTGGAGGGTCAGCCAGGAGCAGGTGCCTCTGCTCCCTCTGACTACTGGCCACGTGATGCACTGCACTGGCTAGGGACTCCCCACTGTAACTAGGGAATAAATCAGGCCATCTGGAAATCTATAGACACAAGAGATCTCTATTTAAGACCAGGAAGGAAGAGTTTGATTTCAGTGAGATTCAGTCTGTGTGAGGAAAAAAATAAAAACATTCCCTTTTGTTACCTCTAAACTAATAAGTAGAGAGAAGATTAAAATTAATTTTCACATGGAAAGAAATCCCAGAAATTTCGGAAGTATCAGTCTACATCACTGCCTAGTGATGTCTAAGCTATCTCAGAGTTAATCATGAGGTGGAGAGATCACAGACTCAAGACAAGGGTGCAACTCCGCCAAAACTGAATGATGAAACATAGACTACACTGAGGACTTCTAACCTGACGTGAAGCCATTATTCCCAACTCAAGAACAACGGTGCTGCTAAAAGCCTACATTTATTTCATTTTTGGACAGCTTTAAATGTGAGGAATGACTTCCTCACACTGAGATTAAATCTAACCCTGGTCACCTCTTTCTCTCCTTAGCTATAAATTTTAAATATCACACAGTTCTTCTCACTCTGAGTACTTAATAAAACTGGTAGATTGCCTCTCTCCAGAGAATAAAACTGATGGATTGCCTTTCTTCAGAAAAAAATTGTAGATAGAGAACAGAAGTTTTATAAACAGTTTCTAGGGAATTGTAGATACCCAGATGCCTCTGAATTTTCTCTTTACCTTAGATATAGAAATAGTTCTGATAATGGCCCTTTAAGAGCTGTAAGGAAGGTATCTCTCTTTTGAACTTAAAAGGAAGCCCACATGCTACTCCAAACTGAGAGACCTCCACAGTTCTAAACTTCTTTTTTTTTTTAAAGATAATACCATGTTCTCACTTTTTAATATATTCTTTTTTAAAGGGTTATTTATTCATTTTATTTATATGAGTACACCATAGCTATCTTCAGGCACACCAGAAGAGGGCAGCAGATCACATTAGAGATGGTTGTGAGCCACTACGTGGTTGCTGGGAATTGAACTCAGGACCTCTGGAAGAGCAGTCAGTGCTCTTAACCGCTGAGCCATCTCTCCGGCCCCAGTTCTAACCTTCTAAACAAGCCATTCTTAGCCAATAGCTATGCCTCTGTGGTTAAAGGACTCTCATAACTGCTAGCTGAAGTGCTGTGCTTAGCATCAACACTTCATGGTTCAATTCATGGTTCATGGCTCTCTGGTCAACTTGCCTATGCTCTGTGAATGCCTGACTTCCAGTGTTACAGATCTGTGACATCACACTGGTCTTGTCCACATATTTGGAGGGCTTTATGAATTAGGTTATACCCCTTCTAATGTTTCCATTTTGTAATAATAAGAGTTTTAATTTATGAGCCAACATTGTAAATTAGAAAAAAAGCAAAATGATTTGTCAGAGGATTTTGATATTCACTATTTCAGTGACTAGGAACAACTCATCCATCTGGGATTTTTCTGATTCCCACGCCTATGGTGTTGTCTGCTTACATTCTCTCCTGTCAGTTGCTCTTAACCTCTGTCACCATGTTTACTATAGCCACCGGCGAAGGAGGAGGGACCAGGAAACAACACTGCATCATCAGAGCAGGGGGACTTTCTGAGCTTCTTTCCTTATGTGATAGAAGGCCAGGGTGGCTTCCCTAAGGTCTCCTCCCAGTTTTCACGATTCTATTAATTCTAATTTGGTTGATTCTGTTTCCTTTCTGACACGAAACATAACTTTAATACATTTAAAATATTGCATTGTTTTTCCTCAATGAACGAGGCAAAGTAGATCATAGAAAATAATCCCCCAGTCCAACAGAACCTAAAATGGTTTCACATTAGAAACACGGAGAGGATTTTCAAAACTGCTTTCACTAACATCTTTTCCTCAAATGTTCTGGTTTATGAATGAAGAATGAATGAGAGAAGGATGTTGCCCAATAGGATTACAGTAGTTTTTTTAGATGCCAAGTGTTCTAACCCACAGTTCTCAAGTTTGTCTGCATACAAGAACAACCTGGTAAATTTTCAAATCCATTAGTGCCTCAGCCCACCTATAGATTCGGGTTTAGTTGCCCTGGGAGACCCAGGCTTTCAAGAGACTGTTAACACTCTCCAGGTAATTATGAAGAGTTGGGGCTGAGACCCACTCCTGTGAGTCCATCTTTCTAGTTCTTTCTGTCTGATCATCTGACCCCCACAGGCCACATAGGGCACTTATCAAATGACAAATCCTTAGACCTTATTACAAGGTACAGTCCTGCCCCCATTAGATCAACCCAGTGCCAGCTTACTGCCTCTTTTTTTAGCGTAGGACCATAACACTCTAATCTTGTCAGTTACTAATGCTCTCTTTCTCTTGTCTTTACATTCTTGTCACATGGCAGCCCCATGTTCTCTATCACTTCCTGTCCACTACACTGATCTCTGTTCCAGCATCTTGCATGCCTTTGTCAACTATTCCAACTTTCTTCTGAATCCTGAGTTATCCTAATCAACATTCTCTATACTATTAAAAATATTTAAAGAGATATCAAGCTGAAAGAATGTTATGAGTGCCATCACATAATCAAATGATAGGCGTGTATAACAAGGAAATTGAAGTACACAAAATACACCTTAAAGCCATCTGTAAAACTGTGATTCGATTCTTCCATATAAGATTAGCTATAACTTGGGTCACATTAAAATGTTGATTATAATCATATTATATCAAATATGAAAGATGAAGTACTAATAAAGTTATTCAAAAAAATAAAAGGTAATATATCATAGTATTAATAAAACAGAACTCAAATGAGCTATAGAAGGTAAAAATAAATGGGTTCATTGGAGGTTTAGATAACTTTGAATATTAATCGAGATAGAATTTTCATATCCATATTGTAATATATATATGAAGAACTTTACAACTATGTAAAGCATTTTTTATATGTGTGTTACTACCCAAGCCGTGTTCTGAGTACATTTTGAACATCTATGGCCAGTACTGTGAAGGCTGTTTTCACCCTCGTCACCAACGCTTTCATGAGAAGCTCTCTGAGATGAAAAAGTGGCAAGCAAGACCTTTGCTCTAGTGCTATTTATATCCGTTAGACTGCAGGCAGATTTACCATAAGGCTAATACGGCTTTTGGCTTTAACTTCTTTTTCAAAAGGATTCTTTCCAAAACCCTAAGAGGGGCCCCATTAACAGATTCCATATGTGTTTTTATCAAATAGCAAAAAGAAACCATGGCAATTTATTGTTTTTTTTTTATTCTTCATATTTAATTCTGTATACATTACGCATTAGTAATTCTGCACTTTGGTAACTAGGTTCACTCCTATTTTGCCTTTTTAAGTCACGATGTCCTCCCTGCTTTCACTCAACGACCTTTAAAATCTGATGATGGCCTCCTCAGAGAAAATGTGTTTCTGGCAAAGCTTTTTTATTTTTTTAAGTGAGTTTAATCGGCATCTTCCAAATACATCAGGACTGACAGACATATGAACACACACGCCCTGTGACCTCACACACAGGCTTATGCCATACGGGGGTCCCAGGGCTGAGAGTGGAAATGGGCATGAGCTTCCATCCCTAATTAAGGAGATATCTCTGATGTCCACTTGCAAAGGAAAATAGTAGTAATTAATAAAACAAAATTCTAATGGGTTCATTACAGGTTTAGATAACTTTAAATATTAATTGTGATAAAATAAAATTTTCATATTCATATGTAATATATATATATATGAAGAACTTTACAACCATATAAAGCATTTTTACATGTGTGTTACTTTATATGTATGTTTAAGGAACAGTAGATGTCCTTTGTTCAGCAATAGTTGACCGCAACACAAAATGGTCTTTTTGTAGACTTTTTCTCTTTTGTCTCATTGCTTTGTTTGGGATTTAAATTTTTTCCTATTTGTCTTTTGCTTGTATTTTATAGTTTTCTGTTTTGTGTTTTTATGGGGTTCGATTGTGTGTGTGTGTGTGTGTGTGTGTGTGTGTGTGTGTGTGTGTTTCTTGCATCTTTTCTTTTCTATCTTTTTTTATTTGGTTTTGAAGAAACAGAGAAAGAGTGTGTGCATGGAGGTGGGTGAGTGGGGACGTGGGGAGGAACTGGGAGTGGTCAAGGAAGGGAAAACTGTGATCAGAACCTATTGCAAGAAAAAGTTCAATAAAAATATTAAAAACTTAATAACAAAATTAAGTTTGATAATTATACAAATTTATAGCATACAATGTAAAATATGGAAAAATGACCAACTCATCGTACTTAGGGTGACAATACAATTGCACAAATGCTGTCTGCTCAGCCACGTTCTCTCCTTCTCTTCCTCAACCTCAGAGAAGTTGAAGAACCTTGTGTTAGAATGTTGAAATTTGCAGGCTGAATGAACCCTGGTCCCCTCTCTGGTCTCCTCCACATGTACCCCTGTCATTTCAGTCTTCTTCCCTCTCGACTCCTCCCTCCCGTCCTCTTCCTCTCTCCCCTCCCCTCTCCTCTTTTGCCCAGGACCTTTCTGGCTGACTTCAAGCACACTCAGCACTTTCAGCTTTTATGGTCTTATTTAGTAGCTTCTCCCTTATAAATATCCATGTCTTTAACCAAGTAAGAAAGCAAAGCGCACGCTGCATTTGTCTTTTATCTGGAGCTGCTCCAGCACTCATGCCCTAGAATGAAGGAAAAGATTTGTGGTAACTGAGCTGGAGCCAACCACAAGGATCCACAACTTTCCCAAGCAGCAGAATTGTTCAAATAGACTGCGAGGGATGTAAAAAGAAAAAGGGCAGCATCAGCTTTTCTTTCCACAAAGTGGTCTGGTGGCCCTGGAATTCCAGCTCAGGCTGCACCAGGTGGTAGAAGGCCATGCCACAGGACCCAGGTGGGAGGTGCTAGATGGATTTCAGAATCCAAAATAAGATGCCCATTCAGCAAAGGGAAGGGAGGACCTGCATTATATAAAGATTTTAATAATGCAAGTTGAGGCTTAAAATACTAGCATTCTTAGATGTTTATTTAGCAAATGTGATTAAGTAGGTTATCTTAGTCCTTGAATATTTTTGATTATCATAATATTTCTGAATTAATTCTCAGTGGTGATTCTGGGGAAACACTTAAAATATTCTATATACTATGGCCTAAATATATTTCCTCCAAGGGAAAATGAAAACGAAAATCTTCCAGCGGTTTAAGTCAAATAAGCTATTATGTTAACAAAGAAGATGGGAGTCGTTGGGCAAGATCAGCATTGGGACTGAGTGGAGACACAGCCTGCCAAGAAAGAAGACACTTGGGGTTCAGACTTGGCCATAGATTTTAGTCTAGGAATTTGAAGTAGCTTAATAATGCAGATTTTTCTCAGCTTACAAAAATCCATGATGTTTTTGACTCTTAGAAAGTCAAATTCTGCCCACTGTTATTAATACAAAAAAATACTAAACTAAACTAAAGTTACACATTCCCTCTTATTCAGTGATAAACTGTTGATTTCCTCTGTGAAAGATATTTAATTACTACAATAAACAATATTTTGAGCAAATTCAGAAACCTAGATTTTTTTTACATGTCATTACCATCTCTCTAGTATTGATTTTATTATTATCGTGCCAAGGATTAAAAATTAGTATACACATAAGAATCAATGCCTGTGAATTCTGACAGATACTTTTAAATTAAATTTTTGTACCTTGATTTTCTTCCAGCCATTATTACCAGCCTGGCTTCTTACTTTCAATGCTGTGGAATGCAGACGCTGAGAAAACTGCTGAGTCACAGTGATAAGTTATTTCTGCAAAGTCATGCTTAGAGTTATCTAACCAAGGAAGTTCAATGGTAGTAAAATAAACAATGACCTGTGTGGAATGTAGTCAGTCCAATACTGACATTAGCTCTCTTCTACTCTATTCTTTAGCTGAATTTTCCAGGCCTACATTACCTATAGCACAAGAAAACAATTGCCCTTACAAAAAAAAAAAAAAAAAAAAAAAAAAAAAAGCCAAATTCTTTACTAGATTAGAAGACAGCCTGCAGCAGAACAAAGGTCTATAGGAGGAAGCCTTTGGAGGCTGTGGGCAATAACCACAACAATAACACTTTCTGATTTGTCACAAGGATGAATGAGTCTTAGGTCGTCACAACAGGAATGAATTTATGTTTAGCAGAGGCACCAGTGACAAAACACAGATGGACTGAAGAGGCCAGAACACCATGAAACACAGCAGAAGCTGAGCAGCTGTACCCACTCCAGAGAAGTTGCCACAGCCGACACCTTCCAGTCTCCCCGAAAAGCCAAGCACACTACTACTCAAATAAATACCTACATGTTTCCAGGATTAAAAATAATCCTAGGCTAGGCAAGGTCCTGAAAGCCATTAATACCAGCGCTCAGGAGACAGAGGCAGGCAGGAGTAGAGCTGAAAGTTCAAGGGCAGCCTGGTTTATATATCAAGCTCTAGGACAGCCAGAGCTACCTAGAGGAACCCTGTCTCAAAAATAAATAGAAAGAAAGAAAGAAAGAAAGAAAGAAAGAAAGAAAGGAAGGAAGGAAGGAAGGAAGGAAGGAAGGAAGGAAGGAAGGAAGGAAGAAAAGAAAGAAAAAAAGAAAGAAAGAGAGAGAGAGAGTGAAGTGAAGATGTGGAAGTCACCACACAAAGAAAATAACAAGATCAATACAGGTAAAGCCTTGTGGTTGACACCGTCCCATGCCACTTAGGGAAAATAAGATTTACCGGGCATCGCATAGATCCTGAGACATAGGCTCAATAGAAGAATGTGTGTACCACGGCACTGCTGAATTTTTGTTTCCTCTGGGACTTAACAATAAAGCTGAAGCAATCTACAAAAATGGAAAAAGCAGGCGGAAGATAAATTGTTCAACCTCAGAATGACAGTATAAATGCTATTTTCAGGTAGTGTGTCAAAACTAAAGGTTGAAAGTTAATTCATCCTTGTGACAAATCAGAAAGTGTTATTGTTGTGGTTATTGCCCACAGCCTCCAAAGGCTGGCTGTTTCCTCCTATAGACCTTTGTTCTGCTGCAGGCTGTCTTCTCATACAGTAAAGAATTTGGCTTTTTTTTTTTTTTTTTTGTAAGGGCAATTGTTTTCTCAAAATATCCAAGTGATTCCAAGAGTAGTGGACAAGAGACTTTTATGAACTATTCTTTAGATTGATATTCTCTAGATTCTGGGCTATTTTCTAGATATTCTTTAGATTCCAGCTTGATATGCTAAGCACAACATGTTTATGCAAAGTTAGTTAGTAGCTGAGAGACCAAAGATCAGTCTGACTGGACTTGGTGGAGCCTTTCGCTAACAAGAAAGGACACGTGATCAGAGAAGGCCAGGTGTGGTGCCTACCGGAGAAATAAATGCAACCAAAGGCAAAACAATTACAGCCCAGTGAAATGGGGAAAGAAGCTGTCGACTAATAAATTATCACTTAGACACAGAGAAATGTTCTGGGTGGAGCAATTTTGCGATGCTTTTTCTATAATTACTAACGACTGTCACCTGGAAACTCTTTGACCATGTTTTACTGCGAAAACCAAGGCAGAAAGGTGAAGTTCTTTCCTGTAACTGCACAATATTTAGGGAAGAAAGCATACATTTGCTTGAGGTAGCCATGGGGCTAATTGCATAATCCTCATATGACCCAGGACACCCCCATTCTCTAGGGTACCAACCACAGCTAGGGTGTACTTCAGAATTCTAGACTTTGTCCCTTGATGCTACGCTTCTGTCCTAGGCATTTGGTACCAGGTATAATTCTTGATGAAATAACAAGGCCAACATAGATCCAGATGGATCCTTTCGTATCTTTTAAATCTTGAGTCTCTAAAACATTCTACTATCCAAAGCCACACTACAAATCACATCTCCTTACTTTCATATTGTACCATTTTCCAAACCTCACAGGAGATGTGGAAATTAAAATGAATCTCTCTCCACCTTCCTTTTTCTGTTTAAGAAAAACTTATTTTTAAAAAGTGGAAGAAGAAAGAAAAAGAAAAACCAGGGGCTGGAGAGATGGCTCAGTGGTTAAGAGCAGAGGCTGCTCTTCCAGAGGACCCAGATTCAACTGTTAGCACTCTCATGGTGGGCACAACTATCTGTAACTCGAGTTCCAGGAGATCAAATGCCATTTTTTTTCTTTTTAGGTACCAAGAACACAAGGGGTACACAAACATGCATGTAAGCAAAACACACACACACACACACACACACACACACACACAAAAGAAAACTTAATAGAATAAAATATTTAGAAAGAAGGAATTAGGAAACAGAGCTAAGTTTCATTCACTTCCCCACCTGAGGAACCCCTGCTCTCAGGTGAGGTGCTCTGGTAGGCACAGAGGACATTGAGATTGTATCGCAGAGACCTGCCCTGTGGAGGTTCTCAGCCACTTAAGGAAGCAGCGGGCAATCATTTCACAGCCTTGAGACAAGCACAATAAAAATGGTGACAGTGGGATTGGGAGCCATCTTCCGTGAAGCTGATTGAGAAAATGCTCATGAATGAAACAGCTCAAAATGAATTGGGACAGAAGAACTGGATTTGCCGGGATCCAAGAAAGGATGAGGCAGATTCAGTAGTCATAAGTTGTTAGTTATGGACTGAGATGGAATGAAATGAAGTGTGATGATGGACAAGAATTTGAAGTCTCTGAAGAAAAAAATCAATAAAATGATTCCTAATGATATTGTCCTATACTGGTAACTCAGTGCCTTATCAGCTGTTATCAGAGAGGCCTCTTCAGTAGCAGTTGGGAGTGAATAGAGAGACCCACAGCCAGACGCTATTCGAAAGTCTAAACTGGAGGCCTCTCTCAGGTCTCTCCCCTGGGAACCCAGAATCCCACTGAAAAGGTGGAGGAAGGATTGAAGGTGTCAAAGAGGTCAAGGACGATAGGGGAACATGGCCCACTGAATCAACTAAGCAGGGCTCACATGGGCACAGAGACTGAAGTGGCATGGTGCCAGCATGGGTTTGCACCAGGTTCTCTGTATATTTGTTGTGGCTGTTAGTTTTTTTGAGGGCCTCTTAACTGTGGAAGCAGGTACTTCTGTGACTCTTTTGAGTGTTCTTGAGATCTTCTCCCTCTGTTGGGTTTCCTTGTCCAGCTTCATTGAGAAGGCTTTGGCCTTTGTCACATTGTATTTTGCTTTGCTGTGTTTTGTTGTTGTCTCCCAGAGGCCTCTTCTTTTCTAATGGGAAATGGAGAGGAAGAAGTTTGAGTAAGAGGGGATGTGTGTGTGTGGGGGGGCAGCTGGCAGTAGAAAAGGGAGGGGATAATGTGGTCAAAGTGTATTGTATGAGAAAAGACTCTATTTTCAATAGAAATAAGAAAAAGATTGAGCTGGGGTATGGTAGGGCAGACTTTTAATCCTAACACTCAGGAGTTGGAGGCAGGTAGATCTCTACCAGTTCATATTCAGTATAATTTACAAAGTGAACTTTTGACCTTCCAAGGCACACAATGAGACTTTGTCTCCAATAAAATAAAAATGTAAAAGAAAAAAATGGAGATTGCACTGGAGTATCCAGAAGGCCAGGAGAGTGGCTCACACTCCCTTGTCGGCCTGCTTCCTCTTAGGGTGATGGGGGCTCTTAAAAAGGGGAAGAAAGCTGCTTACCAAATTAGAGTAGAAGAAAACAGTCTGGAAGGGCAGAAAAATATTGAGAGGCACATCTTTTCAAAGTCACGAGTAGAGATGGACGTCATGGGAAAGATGAGGAAGAGTAGCCCAGATGTGTAACTAAGCAAACCAGTGAGGAAGCTGAACAGGCAGAACCCACAGGGACTGGAAACAGCTGAGTCACTGACAACATTGGCTGTGCTGACTCTGAGAACACAGCAAAATAACTCAGCTCTGATGTGTCTCCCCTCCCCCAATGAAGCCTCACGCACGGTGATTCTTGAGTTCCTAGGATTTCTCTCTGGCCTAATTCTGCCAATGCCTTACATTAAATCTTTCAGAACTTGAGGGAACCTAAGATAAATAGTTGTCTCTCTGGTTAAAAAAAAATGTAACCCAACACATGAGTGGGGTTACCAGAAGCTAATGGAAGCCTATTTTTTCCACCTCATCGTTGTCTCCTTATACAGAGCAGCCATATCCCACTGCTGCTTGTCAGGCCCTTGCTATCAACTAATGCTCTTTATTCTTTCCTTTTTGTTCATCCAACATATTCATTTGGATCATTTTATGCACCAGACATTCTTTAAAGCCCTGGAGATGCAACATAAGTAACAATAAGTCACATTGACCTTGTGTGGTTAATGACCAGCCTATCAAAAAAGGAGATATTCCAGAAAGACTCTTGTATCTCTCAACCTCTCAGATTATTAAAACAATAGACCCCAAAGGAGGTTGAAATTCTCCAGGAATCTCATGCTGAGAGAATAAAAAGGCTCCATGCAGAGAGGGGTCTTGTCTCTCTTTCTCTCGAGATTTTGAAAGTTTTATCAACTTGTCAAAACATCATACAGGACTAGACTGGAGTCTAAACAATGATGGGCAAAGGGTGGGCAGGACCAAGCCTTGACTGGGCATGCTTAGGTGAACATATCCTTGGCCTTCTATTAAAGTTTAATAGACCTCCTAGTATCAAAGTTAGACTTCGGGGAGTGGCTGGATATCTTTGCCTCTTTTTGCCCTGTGGCCACATTAAATAATTTCTTTAAAGCTGTACATTACTAACTCATCCCTTTTATTGAAGATTATTGGTAGCCAAATCTAGCCTGTGGTACAGTTTGTGATCCCCAAGTTCAGTAACAGTGTGGAGACAGACATTGACTAAATAATCTTACCTGTGAAGTCATCATTTTACGTAGGAGTGAGGAACTACCCCCAGATCCACCATACTCAGTTGTAATCCACCTTCATCCTCTGCCTCTCTACTAGTTATAGAAAAAGATCTCTACTAAAAAACTCAGGTTGTGTCCCACTGTCTATATCAGTCAACATTACACCTTCAGTAGATAGACAGGGCCCCCAGTGGAGAGACAGTGGTGCTACCCACATATCTCCAAAATTTTTGACCCAGAATTGTTCCTGTCTAAAGAAAATGCAGGGACAAAAATAGAGCAAAGACTGGTGGAAAGGCCATCTAATGACTGGCCCAACTTGAAATTCATCCCATGTGTAGGCACCAAACCCTGACACTATTATTGATGCCATGTTGTGCTTGCAGACAGGAGCATGGCTGTCTTCTGAAAGGCTCTACCCGAAGCAGACTGAGACAGATACAGATACAGCCAAGTGTTGGACTGAGGTCAGGGACCCCTATGGAAGAGTTAGGGGAAGGACTGAAGGAGCTGAAGGAGATGAAAACCCCATAGGAATTACAACAGTAGCAACTAACTCAGACCCCTCAGAGCTCCCAGAGACTAAGACAGTAACCAAAGAGTATACATGGGCTGGTTCATGGTCTCTAGCACATATGTAGTAGGGGACTGCCTTGTTCGGCCTCAGTGGGAAAGGATCCACCTAATCCTGTAGACCTGATGTCCCACAGAAGGAGAATGCTGGTAGTTGGTGACGGGGTGGGTAGGTGGGTGAGAGGGTGGGTGAGCACCTCTCAGAGGCAACAGGGAGGCAGGGTGGGGTGAAGAACTCTGAGAAGGAGGACCAGAAAGGGGCAACATTTGGAATGTAAATAAAATAATTTTTTATAGAAAGCCTGGGCCTTACTGAAGAGTTAGCAAGAATAAGCCTTCATCTCTATAAACCTCTGACTTGAGTTCCTACTCCCACTTTCCAGGTAGCTCGCCTAGCTACCGTCTCTATTTCTGAACCACATACCACTTTTATCATCATCAGAACAATATTTATGCTCATAACAAAAGTTACTTAAGTTTTGCTCAAAGGTTTTGCTTCTGCAACTACTCAGTTTCTCTCCTGGAGTATTAACCTAAGGTTTCTTGCTCAATAGTTTACATTATGTAGTTTCCCATCCAAAACCTTCTTGACCCCACTTCTTCCTCTATCTACTTCCCTGTTTCTCCATTGTTTTGTAGACTATCACTAGTTGTGCTTTGCCTTGATTCCATTCTAATCCAGGCTTTACCCCATAAATTCATGGTAAAACAATTCTTTCCACGCTGACCAGCGACTTCATATTGTGAAAGTCAATCTATCTGTCATTTATCTATCACCCATATGCTAACACTTGATCACTACTCACCATTTTGCTTACTGTCTCCCAGGACAGTTTTTCCTCTAACTTCAAGGGACTGTCCTTTTGTATCTTCTTCTACTGATTTTTCTTCGACATTATTTTTTAAATGCTTGAGTTACCTTCAGTCAACTCTTCCCCTAATTCATACTCTCCATGAGATCTCAACTCTTTTAATCTTTTGGCTTTAAATGGCTCCTATGTACATACCTAAGACTCCTTATGTTCCTTAGATCTGTAGTTCAGATGTAGGATGACCAATTTATCCTGTTTTTTCAGGGGACCTTCTTGGTCAAAGGCAAACTAGCAAATCCTACCCTGAATTCTCTTTTCTGTTACCCTCACCTTCTCAAATTTCAGAATCATAAACCAAACTGTTTATTGAATCTGCTTGTATGTAATCAGCATATCCAGACTTAGCCCTAAGAGATTCTCCTTCCAAATACACGTTTTCATGGACTTGCTCTCATTAGTAAGGGAGATTTCATCTTTTAATTACTCACATTATAGACCTTGATTTAATCCTTGATATTTTTTCCTTCTCTTGAACCATATACCCAATCTGTCAAACTGTACAGACTCTCATCTCTTCTATTGATATAACTTTGATCAAGCCACCATCATACTGTGCCTACATCAATGTATACTCACAATTAATATTCCTGACTCCACCCTCCTAGAGTCACATGGAGTGATTTCATCCCCTCTCATAATCATCGTGATTCCTTAACATTGAGAATTCAGCTTGTGTATGACATGGCCTCTCAGTTCTTTTCCCTTGCACTTTCCTGACCACTGTGTCACCTTGAAATTACTCCTAAATATGGAAAAGCCAATGCGATAGCCCTTGCCTATAATCCCAGCACTTGAGAAGTAGAGGCAGGAGAATCAGGAGGTCAGGAGATCAGGGTCATTTCCAAATGCATCATGAGTTCAGGGTCAGCCCAGCCTACACAAGCTTTAATACCAACAGGCTCAGTGGTGGGGATGGATATTCAGTGATCTGAAATAGAAGGAAAGCCAATGTGTAGGCCTATATAAAGGGAAGAATAGACTCCTAAGAACGAGACTAGAGAGAGGTGCTAAGACACAACATTGATACACATGTAAGAGGAATGAAGCAATGTTGGAGGTGTATGTGTGTAGCATCTAATGAAATTTATGGGGTTTTTTTCCTTTTTCTTTTTTTTTCTTTGGAGCTGGGGACCGAACCCAGGGCCTTGCGCTTGCTAGGCAAGTGCTCTACCACTGAGCTAAATCCCCAACCCCGAAATTTATGTTTTGAAGCATTTCAGCTAGACTATTAAGAGGGTCAGAGAGGGCCAGGGTAAAAATACTGGAAGTAGCTTAGTATTTCTTACCTCATCAACATTATAGGTAAGAAATAATGGTTCTACAAGCTAAGAAAATAGTGATGGGGGTGAGAGCATAATAGATTCTGAAATTCTAAAAGTTAAAGGGGGTGTAGAGAGAATTGGAAAAGATGGGAGACAGGTGAAAGAAAGTTTTAACAATGACTCCTAAGTTCATTAAATGGCAGAAACAGTCTCTGATTGAAGGGTAATGGATGAGAAACAAGCTTGGGGAAATGATGGAGCAGTTGAGCCTGCTGAACCTGAGGAAGCTTAAAGACAACTAAGATGATGAGTTGATGATAAATTAGATACACAGAAATGAAGCTCTGAATTGATGTCTGAGCTGGAAAGATATGAGTGTAAAGGTGAGTGTAAAGAAGATAAGAGGCTTCCCCTGCTCTTGGCTCTGCCACCATCCACTGCTGTGATGATAATGGAAAGTCTTACTTGTTCCCCAGTGTCCGGAAAGCAGAGACCCATAATGCTGCAAAAAATTTGGACAAAGAATACTTGCCCATTGGGGGGCTGACTGAATTTTGTAAGGCTTCTGCAGAACTGATTCTGGGCAAGAACAGCAAAGTGCTGTAAAGTGGCTGGTTTTTCACTGTGCTGTCCATTTCCATGACTCCCTTAAGGGTCGGAGCCAGTTTTCTGCAAACATTTTTTTAAGTTCAACCAAGATATCTTTCTCTCCAAACCATCCTGGGGAAATCACACACCCATTTTCAGAGATGCAGGCACGCAACTACAAGGTTATCAATACTGTGACCCAAGACTTGCAGATTTGATTTCTCGGGAGCCATAGAAGACATATCAAAAATTCCACAGCAGAGTGTCCTCCTCCTGCATGCCTGCTATCCCAACTCCACAGGCGTGGACTTGATGGAAGGAAATAACATCCGTGGTGAAGGGAAAGAATTGCTCTACATTCTTCGACATGACCTACCAAGGCTTTGCCAGCAGTGATGATGATAAGGAAGCCCCGGTCTGTGCAGCACTTCATCTAGTTGGCATCAATGAACCTTTGGCAATTGTATGCCAAGAACGTGGGGTGAGTGTATGGGAGCCTTCACAGTGGTCAGCAAAGAAACTGAACCTTTTTGACTTCTCCAGACTTGCAAAAGCAATGGTTGCAAGAGGTAAAAGGCATCATCAGCATGTGAACCCAGTTGGTCTGAAGAAAGAGGGGACTTCCCACAACTGGCAGTGCATCACCGACCTGGTTTACATGTTGTTTTACCAACCTAAACCCCGAGCAGGTGGAAAGGCTGCCGAAGGAGTTCTCGATCTACATGACAAAGGATGGCCAAATCTCAGTGGCAGGGGTCAACTCTAGCACTATTGGCCACCTTGCCCATGCCATTCACCAGGTCACCAAGTAATTACCAGAGTGCAAAGGAACGGAGACTGCCTTTCCTTCAGCCTTTGCCCTTGTGAGAGTCATGTGCAGGGTGAGGGAGTATGGGTGGTGGTGGATCCTGTTTTCAACCACAGTGCATAACGCTTGACAATTGAACGTGTCCTTCCTTGGAAAGGAGGTTGATCAGAGGATTTCATAGCTGGTATCTGGAACTTCATTGGCTCTAAATCAAACTCTCCCTCATCTGTGGTCTACAGCTTTTCTGAAAGTTTACACATGCAAGAAAATCACACCACCAAAAATCTTGTCAGCCATGGCTGTGGCATAGGTCAGAAACTTTCCTGAGGCCTCAGACACTATCAGAGTTTCTGCTGTGGACCTGGCTAGAACCCCTCATATCTGAGACCGTGAGAGGGAAAAAAACCTAGTTCTGTCATTAACAGTTGTCCTCACACTTGTCTTTCCGGTATGGAGTTAACTATGTCAACAGACCACATTACAGAAATTATGCTTTACCAAAAGCAACAGGTCTGGTGCCTCTCCGACAAGGACAGTAAAAGATGTAGTGTCTTGTCAAAACAAACAAACAAACAAACAAGAAGATAAGGAAGCCTGGACAAAGTTTTGCATGAATTCTTGCTAAGTCATATCTTAACTATTCTGAAGTTTTATAGCTAACTTTTAAAACAAAAGTACATACTTACACTTTAATTCTTGGAATCAAGTAGTTTTATTAAATATTTTTACATTTTTGTTGCTATTTCATTTTCTTTTTCTTTTTCCTTCCTTGTCTCTTCTGGGTCAAAATAAAGGCTAATGGGACAAAATATTAAGAACAACATAGACCCACCAAGATAGAGAATGTGCATAAGAAAATTCTTTTTAAATACCCACAAAAATGTATAAAGTTTACAGGTAAGTGGATGAGGCTAGAAAATGTATCTTAAGTAAGCTAGCTCAGATACCAAAGACAAATATTGCATGTTTTCTCTTATATATGGATGTTAGCTTTTAAGATTCAATAATTGTGCAATAATCTGTATAAACACAGAGGTTAGTTATAGTGCAAGGGACTTGAAAGCAGGGGAGAATCTCAAAGGAAGGGAAAATGGAGCAAATATAGGTGTGAAGAGATGGGAGAAACTGGAGTGGAAGGGTTAAAGGGGAAGGTGGGTGGAAGAAGAGGGTAAGAGAAAGAACATGGGGGAGGGGTATCTCACACTAAGGGCCATATGAGGATGAGGGTTATACAAAAATGATTACTATATATACTTTAAAAATATATACATACGTGAAGAAATTTAAACAGGGTCTCCAAACAATGGAGGAGACAATGCCCTAATGAAAGAGACATGTTTGCAACCAAGTAGAACCTCCAGTGTCAGGATTGGGTTACATCTAATTGAGTAATTGGCCAAAGGGGGGCTCATGGAAATTCCCCCAAACATCTCAGGTGATTGCCAAGGCCATCCGTAGGTCTCCACAAACCAATGATAAGGTCCTATTGTAGATATTACATATCACATTGAACACAGAAAAGTTGAACTGGTGCCTACCTAGGGGCTTCACAGCTACTGAATAGTTTTCATACTTCTGGAAAGTATTCCAAGATAAAAAGGAGGAAAGGCCATCCAGAGACTGCCCTACCTGGGGATCCATCCCATATACAGACCCCAAACCCAGACAATATTGCTGATGCCAAAAAGTGCATGATGACAGGAGCCTGACATAGCTGTTTCCTGAGAGATGCTGTCAGAGCCTGACAAATACAGAGGCAGATGCTCAAGCTAACCATTGAACTGAGAACAGGGTCCCCAATGGAGGAGTTAGAGAAAGGACTGAAGTACATTTCAAATGTTATCCCCTTTCCTGGTTTCCCAACCATAAACCCCCTATCCCATCCCAGCTCTTCCTTCTTCCATAAGGGTGTTCCCTCAACCACCCACCTACCCCTTCCCGCCTCCCCATCCTGACATTCCCCTACACTGGGGGTCCAGCCTTGGCAGGACCAAGGGCTTCTCCTTCCCTTGATGCCCAACAAGGCCATCCTCTGGTACATATGCAGCTGGAGCCATGGGTCTGTCCATGTGTACTCTTTGGATGGTGATTTAGTCCCTGGGAGCTCTGGTTGGTTGGTATTGTTATTCTTATCGGGTTGCAAGCTATTTTTTAATTGACCAGAAAAAATATTCACCCAGGACCCAAAAGATAAATATTGTAGGTTTTCTCTTCTATGTGAATTAGCTATTAAGCCTTCCATATCCATGTTACAATCCCTATACCTACTGAGATTATGGACTTAGTAAGGAATTAGGGAAATGGGAGGAGAGGATCTCCCAAGGAAGGCAATACAAAACATATAGTTATGGGGATATGGGGAAAGGCCAGAAAGGGAGAATTAAGTTGGACTAGGGAAGAAGGAGAAAGTTAAGAGGAATACAGGGGGATAAAACTAATACTAAGACTGTTTGGGAAGCATATGAAAACCTGCTGTAAGCTTCCTAAAATATATGCACATATGAAAGAAGTCTAACCAGAGTCACCAAATAATGGGAGAGACAGTGATGAAAGAGTGGAACCTTCAGTGGCAAGAATGGATTACATCAAGTTAAGGGAGCTGTGTGGAAGAGGAGGTAGAGAGAGTCTAAGAGCCAGAGGGAATGGATGACATCAAGGAAGCAGTGTCCTCAGGAGTCACAGGGACTGTGACAGAATGCACATTGTCTATTTGAGATAGTTTGGGTTCCAGTGCTAAGAGGGAGAAAGTGGACCCAAGCTCCCATCCCTCACCAAGTAGCTATTTCCACTTCACATCTGCTTGCAAGGGGAAAAGTTATATGGTACTTTTGTAGATTTTTTTCTCATATTGCTTTGTTTGGGCACTTTTTGTCTTACTGCTTTTTATTATAATGGTTTCTTTTTTAAAATCAATTCCTTTTATTTAATGGTTATCATTTATTTATTATTATTATTATTATTATTATTATTATTATGGTTTATAATAGTGTGTCTGCAAGTGCGTGTATGTGCACAGTGTGTCAGAGTCTCTGGTTTGGTTTAGTTTTGCTTGGATTTTTGCTTGTTTGTTCATTGTTTAAAGAAAAAGAAAAGGCATGAAGTTGGTGGGTAGGGTGGTAAGTAGGATTTGGGAGAAGTTGTGGGAGAGGGAAATATGATCAGAATGTATTTTATGAATTTTTTTCCTATTAAGAAAATGTTTTTTGGTCCCATGTATTGTGGCTTTCAGATGTGGGTCTCCCTTTTTGGGGGTCATCGACTACTGGCCCAGGAGGACAGAGGGAAGAGAAGTGACAAACATGGATTGGAGGACTGTGAGTATGACATAAGAACTTCTGAGAATCCGCTTAAGTGACACAGCTCTGCTTCATTGCTCCAGGGTTAGGGTATCTAAGGGACCTTAGGAGTACTCGTGGAAAGGGCTGACTGGTTAAATCATGGTACCCAATTATCACATTGGCTTGGGGAGAGAGAGAATACATGTGATGAATCACACAGCACTTGTAGAAAACTGTGTGCAGGGTTATCCTCCAAAGAAGACCTAGCATCTGTACCAGACACTCTCCAAACACGATCATGCAGAGAAAAGAAAGCCCCACTGTAATAGGGAGTCCTCCATTTTGCACGGAGCTCAGAGAGCTATCCAGACATGGTGGAATGACACCTTAAACAGCAGGGTTCTCCAACACTTAGATAAGGATTATAATTATTTATAAGAACATAAACCAAAGAACTGATGGGATGACATGCCAGTGTGTTGTTCTAAAAACAACTGTGCACAGAAGAAGTGGATTTAAACTACAGGTAAAGAACCACAGCCTACTTTCCCATCTGATGTCTCACCTAGACATTTCAGAGCCTTATATGATGAGCATTGTCTCTGGCTTAATAAGTTGATAGACTTGCCTGAGGTGACACAACCAAAGCATGTTTGAACAGCTACCTTTGAATATTTTTCCTTTAGTTAGGCTGGCATGGTCTCTATACAATGGGAGGTGGCCTGCTATGTGATCATGCATGTACACAAAAATTCCTAGAACTTAATGGGATAAGTTAAGAAGACAATCTTTGTCTTTTCTTTCTTTCTTTCTTTCTTTCTTTCTTTCTTTCTTTCTTTCTTTCTTTCTTTCCTTCCTTCCTTCCTTCCCCTCCCTCCCTCCCTCCCTCCCTCCCTCTCTCTCTCTCTCTCTCTCTCCCTCTCTCTCTCTCTCTCTCTCTCTCTGTTTTTTTTTCCAGCAAACATTAAAATTCAACCCACTCATGGTTCTGGCCCAGAATAACCAATCTTTTGTAGCTTTGACTCAGACTATAAATCATGGCAAAAATGATTATCTAGTGTTTATGCCAACTCTATAACAGATTCATACAAGCTTAAAATAAAGTTAAAAAGCAACATGGTCTATCAGATTGCTGTTATGATGTCCCTAATGTGCCACTTATTGTGTACCCAAGCTCTTCCTAGGAAAACACTATGGTCTTCAATGTTGCAGTGACCAAGAGGAAGCCATGACCTGAAATAGATCATATGTGACTTAGAATAGTCCCAGTATTTATCCAGTGTCCTTAAAACCCTAAATGTTGTAAAAAAAAAAAAAAACAGCTTTACAAACAGACAAAACAAACAATCCAGTGTATAAAGCTTCAAACTTTCTTGCATCCCTACCTGATTTTAATCATTTCTCTGCCTCTCTACCTGCTATCTCTCTGCTCTGTGACCCATTCTCTCTGGTACTTTCAGGATGAGGCTTTGTTCCATACACCTTTCTTAACCCTGTACCAAGGAGCTAATCCTTCTAATCTTTTGAGCTCTGGCATGTGGCCACTTCAAACTGCAGGTAGACATCTGCCGGAATCTGCAGCCACTGATCTCTCTGAGAGGGGTTCCTACTATTCTTGGTGGTGGGCCCAGTATAATCAAGAGTCTTACAACGGAAAGGAGGTGGGAAAGTCAGAAATGAGATGTGATCACAGAAGTGAAGAGGCAGACCGATCTAAAAATGCTATGCTGCCCACTTTAAAACCTGCTAGAAACCACAAACCAAGAAACGCTGGCAGCCTCGAGAAAGTAGAGGAATGTGGATTTTCTCGTAGTTTCTTAAAGAAGTGCAGCCCTGTCAACACCCTGATTGCAACACAGTTGGAATCCGTCACAAACTGTTGACATCTAGACTTTAAGAACTTACATTTGCATTGCCAAACCTATTGTCAGAAGACCAATTCCTGCAGCTCGTGACTTCCAACATCAAAAAGTTAAAAGAAATTTCTTTCCGCTCTCAGAAAATTAAGAATTCAAAGATAGGTATGATGGTACATGCCTTTAATCCCAACAAAGGTAGGCAGATCTCTGCAAATTCAAGGCCAGTCTGGTCTACTTAACAAATTCTGTAGCAGTACCCAATTAAGATATTCAACTGATCCTGGTGACAGCAGCAGTGCTCTTCAATACCCAACCCCATGTTTTGAGTTCTCGAATGGAAGACACATATACGCAGCCTTTATATATTTATATGTCTTAAACAGCTTAATGACTGGGCCACTTCCTAACCTCTATATGGTTCATCCGCCTACCTCCAATAGTCTCTAATTATCACTTACTAAAATCTGTATTCCATCTCTGTTGCTCTAGACCCAGGGACTTTCATGGGGCATAATCCTCCAGCTCCTATGCTCTCTGTATCATGCCTCTTAGGCATGGTGTCTCTCCTCTCCTTGTCTTGGCATAGAGGATCTCTCCTTCCCTCCTTCCTTGGTCCTTTGTTCAGGAATCCTACAAGTCCTGCCTCTGTCTCCCTGCCCAGCCATTGGCCAGCAACTTTATTTACCAATCAAAACCAACTGGGGGAAGAGGTCCCTCAATGTCATACATGATGACATATGGATTCTTGTACAATTTTAGACACTCAGATTAACATAATACAGACCTCATTAGACAAAACCCATAACAATTCAAGGAGAGCAGGGACTCTGTAGAGAGATTGTCTCAAAGAGAGAGAGAGAGAGAGAGAGAGAGAGAGAGAGAGAGAGAGAGAGAGAGAGAGAGAGAGAGACACTTTTGAGAATTCAGTCTGTGTTGTATGTTGGAGCATCTTTTGGGTATATGCCCAGGAGAGACATGCTGGGTCTCAGGCAGTACTATGTCCAATTTTCTGAGGAACCTTCAGACTGATTTCCAGAGTGGTTGTGCCAGCTTGCAATCCTACCAACAATGGATGAGTGTTTCTCTTTCTCCACATCCTCACCAGCATCTATTGTCACCTGAGTTTTTTAACTTGGCCATTTTGGCTGGTGTGAGGTGGAATCTCAGGGTTGTTTTGATTTGCATTTCTCCCATAACTAAGAATGTTGAACATTTCTTTAGGTTCTTCTTAGCCATTCAGTATTCCTCAGTTGAGAATTCTTTGTTTAGCTCTGTACCCCATTTTTAATAGGGTTATTTGTTTCTCTGAAGTCTAACTTCTTGTGTTCTTTGTATATATTGGATATTAGCCCTCTATTGGATGTAGAATTGGTAAAGATCTTTTTCAAATCTGTTGGTTGCCGTTTTGTCCTAATGACAGAGGCTTACAGAGGCTTTGCAATTTTATGAAGTCCCGTTTGTTGATTCTTGATCTTAGAGCATAAGTCATTGGTGTTCTGTTCAGGAAATTTTCCCCAGTGCCCATGTGTTTGAGATGCTTCCCCACTTTTTCTTCTATTAGTTTCAGTGTGTCTGGTTTGATGTGGAGCTCCGTGATCCACTTGGACTTAAGCTTTGTACAGGGTGATAAGAATGGATCGATCTGCATTCTTCTACATGCTGACCTCCAGTTGAACCGGCACCATTTGTTGAAAATGCTCTTTTTTCCACTGGATGGTTTTAGTTCCTGTATGAAAGATCAAGTGACCATAGGTGTGTGGGTTCATTTCTGGGTCTTCAATTCTATTTCATTGATCTACCTGGCTCTATAACAATACTATACAGTTTTTTTTTTTTTGTTGTTGTTTTTTTTTTTTTTTTTTTTTACCACTATTGCTCTGTAATACAGCTAGAGGTCAGGGATAGTTATTCTCCCAGTTCTTCATTGTTGAGAATAATTTTTGCTATGCTGGGTTTTTTGTTATTCCAAATGAATTTGCAAATTGTTTTGTCTAACTCTGTGAAGAATTGGGTTGCAATTTTGATGGGGATTGCATTGAATCTGTAGATTGCTTTTGGCAAGATGGCCATTTTTATCATATTAATCCTGCCAATCCATGAGCACGGGAGATCTTTCCATCTTCTGAGATGGCTCACTTTCTTTTTAAAATAATTTTTTGATATTATAAATTCATCACTTCTTCATACCCGCCCTCCACCAAAACCATGTTATGTACTCTCATCTTGATCTCTTTCAAATCCATTGCTTCTTTTTTTCTTAAATCTTATTATATGCGTGTGTGTGTGTGTGTGTGTGTGTGTGTGTGTGTGTGTCCTTTTCTCAGTAGTCATTGGCCAATAGCTCATGAGGACCAGGAAGCAGAGTTGAAGAACAGGGTTCAGATGGCCCAGGAATAAAAGGGGATGGACTTCCAGGATTAACTTCAGAGTGGTAGCTCAACTTTATTAAAGGGTCAAGGGGAACAGATAGGAAGAGGGCAGTTGCTAGGGGATTGCCTGATAACTGTGAACACTATGCTTTATTTATATTAGTCAACATAGTTCTATCATCTTGATGGGAGCATAACATCTAATTATCATATAGGCAGCAGTGGGGAGCATGTTTTGTTTTGGTTTTATTTTGTTTTTCTAGAGAACTGTGCCAAAGGTCACACTTAAGATAAGTTAGGCATCAATGTGCTTAGACTGTATGTTACAGGTATGCATACGTTTGCAGGGCTGACCATCTAAGGTTTCCACTCTTCATTGGGAACCTTCAACATTGTAGAAGGAGGGGCAGAAAGAGTGTAACAGCCAGAGAAATGGGAAGTCTGGTATAAGACTGTGTCGAACAGAAATGTCAGAAGCTCCACCCATGAACACTCACCAACATGGCTGCCTAAACACCATCTGAACAAGGACAACACAAATAGACAAACTAACCTGGAGAGGAGAAAGTTCACAAGGTCTCAACCCTAGACAGTTAAGAATGCTAGAGTGTGAGAATCAGTCCAGGGTACTAATTGATGGCCTGCTTTGCAGCAGCTTCCATTTTCAAAAGGACCAAGTCTAAGCTTTCTGATATTGCCCTCTTCCTTATGATCTCAGATACTGAAGGCTTGGAGTTGGGCATGGGTTACTATCAATGAGACTGTGACGGCTTATTCTTGGTCAGCTTTACTCAGCACTATTGGTCACACCGTTCTCTAATTTACTTCAACAACTGCACAGATAGATAGCCCTTTGAACTTTAAAGCCATATTTATCAATGATAATAAAAACAATTGAATTTGTACTTGGGTTGAATGTATGAGAGAGGCAAGTATAATAACCATGGGTAACCAGCACCTGTGTAGTACCATGCGCTTTTGGATATATATATATATATATGTGTGTGTGTGTGTGTGTGTGTGTGTGTGTGTGTGTGTGTGTGTGTGTGTGTGTGTTTATGTATTCTGAAGACTACAACCATGTAGAAGTCCTAGGTTTTGTTTTAGCTTCAGAAAAGAGTTTGATTTGGACTAAGTTTTATTTGTATAGTGCTTGGCCAGTAGTAAATCTCTTATTATGTTTTATAAAATCACATTTTAAATATAGAGGATGTTGGCCATAAAGCAATCTTCCAAATGTCTTGCACATGCACAAACTGAATGCACTTGGGAGGTGCCCACAGGAAAGGTCTTCTGCCAGGGAGCTGCCCACACTCAGCCATTAAGGACTGTTTGCACTATATATAATGATGACTTGCCAAGCCAAAGACACCAACGTTGCGCTTCAAATGGCAACAGTTATGCAAAAAAAAAAACAAAACAAAACTTCACAATATGGTGGCTGGTTACAATAACATTGATATTAAATTACCATACTAACAATGTACTTCCAGAAATTATAATCATTTTCTCACCTATCTCCAGTCTTTCCATAGTAACAACTTTACTTTTATAAAAACACTTGATGGTTCCATGGCATGGCTGGGTGATCCTTGCAAATAGAAATAATTATTAGATTTACTAAGAAGAGTAAGCTGTCCAGTATGGTGGCAAAGATTTACTCCCCATTTTGTCTCCTAAAGTGTACCCTAGCCCAAGAGCTGTTTTCTTTGAGAAATGAAGGGGATTTGGACCATGAGACAGTTTTAAACAGCTTGTGTGGAGACATTCATAATCAAAGCATGAGCTAAGCCACTCTGTCCTTTCTGTGGATGGAGGATTTTTATGTGCACCACCTGGAGCTGGCACAAGCAACCTGCTGTTTCCAGACATTGCTGCACACGGCCTGTGTTACCTTTCAGAACAAAAATGTATTGTCTCCTGGTTCTGGTGGGTGGGAGCTCAAGACCGATGCATCAGCACAGAAGCAAGTACACCTCAGGACTTTCTTTTAGATGCTCAGGCTTTGCTGGGAACCTGGAGTATTCTTTGGCAGGAGTTGTATCATCCCATTCTCTGCCTTCAACTTCATTTATCAGCCTTCTGTCAAACTTTTAAAGTATAAAATTACCAGTAACATTGCATTAGAAGCCCACTGTGGTCCAGGATGACCTCATATTAACTGCAGACATCTGCAATAACACCATTTCTAAATTTGGTCACATTCAAATGGAGTTGGAACTCACCTCAACATGTGAACTGGTGTGTTGAAATTCAATTGATAGGAAATTTGGTCCATTGAATAAATCTACCAGAAAACTAGAATATAATAGGTTTCTCTGTTTACCACTCTACCATGTACCTGGACTTCTCACTTTGCCCAGTTCCTGTCACTGCTATACGATCTTTCTCTTTGATTGTTTCCCTTTTTCTCCTAAGGTGTTCAAAAGAAGCAAGTTCTGATATATTATCCAATCTTTAAGACTTATTTAACTCTACACTTTGCATAAAGTCAATTTTCCAAGAAAAGAAAAAGAAAAAAAACTATCCCAAATCTTAATCTCAAACATGTTCTTACAGATAATATTTGCCTATGTAGTTGTATCTATTGCTTTATAGAATAACATTTCCTGCCAGAAGCTTACTTTGCTTCCTATCTCCCTACGTGGTGAGCTGAGCTCACTATAGAACAATGGAAGGCTGTGTTCTGTTGAAACATAATAAACACTTTCCATTCCCCTCCCATGGGTGGATGTAGCCAATAATTATGTTGTTGCAATTTCAAAAACTACACAATAACTGGACACTGACAGTTACAGAGTATCTGCTTTAGCTCTGAGTGCTTTATTTTTCCAATGTGCAATTGCTTACTTTGTGTGTGAAGGTAAGGTATGTTTTTGCCATGATACATATGTGAGGGTCAGAGCACATATGAGTATCAGGAACTGTTTTCAAAAATAGTTCCTTCCCTCAACCTTGTGGTTCTAGGGACTAAACATAGGTCTTTGGGCCTGAGAATTAAATGTCTTTACCTGCTGAGGCATCCTACCCACCCTACTCTGGATAGCTTGCAATGTATTCAGACTGCATAACCAGATCAGTGTTCTTTTCAGAGAAAGTCTATTATACTTAGGTAGCATTTTCTGGATCCAACTGATTTGTGGATCCAACTGAATAAAATTTTTACCATCAGGCAAAAGAACCTGTGTCTGTCTGTGACATGATACACTCTCAGGGTAATGGCTGTTTTTAGTGAGTAGTTAGTTCAAGCTTTTAGTGTCAAGCTAGTTTGGAATGTTGAGATTTGCTCAGTGGTTTAGAAGCAGAGCCCTGGTGGCAGATACCTAAACTCAAGAACCAACTACATCCCTACGAAGTAAGCAGTACCTAGGCTCAAGAACCAACCCCATTCCTACTGTGTGAGCAATATCTATTCTATCCCTACTAAGTGAGCAGTACCTAGGTTCACAGACCAACTCCATTCCTACTAAGCGAGAGGTACCTAGGCTCACACACCACTTCTGTCCCCTACCAAGTAAGCAATACCTAGGCTTAGACTTGAACTCCATTCCTACTATGTGAGCAATATCTAGGCTCAGACTCCAACCCCATCCCTATTATGTGAGTTGATGAAAGTTACTGACAGTAGTGTTTCCTTCCTAAAAAGATTCCTGTGACAATCAAATAAGGCCACAAAGACTCCCCACTCCAAAGCCACCACTCAGACTACCTGCCAGGCACTACAATGAATTCAGCTGACTAGCTCAGAACAATTACGCATGCCCAATAGCACTAAAATATTTATGATTTGAAACCATCTTTATTGAGATATACACATATATATATTTCACCCATGTAAAGTGTAATGGCTTTAACATATTCACAGAGTTATAACTGTGAGCATAAACTAACTTCAGAGCATTTTTCTCTTTGTGTATAATAAATTAATGAGTGTTTTTGTATGTTGTTTGTTTTGTTTTGTTTTGTTTTGTTTTGTTTTTAACACAAAGTCTTACTGTGTAGCCCTGGCTGGCCTGGAACTCACAAAGATCCACCTGCTTCTACCTCCTGATTACTGGGATTATAGGTGTGTACTATCATACCATGCCTTATCAAATTAATCCACACGCTTTTTTTATTGTTGTATTCTTGTTTATGATTTAAAGTCTCCTCATTCTGTCTTTTGAACAGTAGCCTAATTATCTTTTTCAGAAACTAAATTGGCGAAGTTGCTCTGAAAACAGAATGATTCATTGTATCCAATATGCATAATGCTTTAGGGGGGCTGAACGAGGATTGAATACTGCTCCATACTGCTGGTTGGGTAAGTGGTCATAAAAAGTAGTCATAAACAGTGATCAAGATTCACTTTAAAGATTTAAGATATAAAGAAGAACTCTGGATAGAAAGTGCTTAGAAGTGTGTTCTGTGGTCAAGGAGAGTGTATTGATGTTCATCTTTATGACTGGCAAATACAGACTGACTAAAGACAGCCTCTCATGGCTTGGCATTGAAAGAAATGGTTCAGTTTAGTGGTAGCTGGAATAGGAGTTTGAGCATCTGGGCAGGAAATGAAACTCCAGGCCACAATCCTGAAGTTGAACTGGGCTGGGTTGGACATAACATCAGATGGCAAACAAAAAAAAACTGGAATTACTTCACAAACTTGCTGAGGTCTGGATTAATTCAGAATGCCCACAAATACATGTCTGTCTGCACTCTACTTCTACAAACTGAAAACTTATTAGACTTTGTGTTTTTCTTAAGTCAGCAGGTTCATAACAAACTAAAATGCATGTTATGAACAGTCTCCAGAAGTTTCCCTGGACTCGTTTAGGCAACAGCTGCACGAATATTTTGTACATTGGCTGCTTGCCCCACTCCACTTTGTGAGAAAGCTGTAGGGTTTCTGTTCACTCTTTATATGTGGATTGATGGGAAAACATTATTTCTAAATGTCAGTGTTCTGACCATCACTATGACTCCTGAAAGCTGAAAAGACATTGCTAAACTGTTTTTCTCCTATGATACTTTTCTGGGTTTTTTTCCCTTAAGATTTAATCTAGAATATTTGGTATTCTTTTCACACTCACTGGAGTAACCATTTTCAAAAGACAGAAAGTGGGAAGCTATAAGGTGGGTGTGCAGTGGGGGCAAACCACTTGCTGTACAAGTCCAGTGGCTTGAAATTAATTCCCGATGCCTGTATAAGGTGAAAGAGAGAATGCATGTCACAAAGTTGTCCTCTGACTCTCACACATGCGTGGCGACATTTCTCTCCTCACCTATATACAAAACAATAATACTTTTTAAAAGACAGAAACAGAAAGTCAGAAATATTGGCAAGGATGTAAAAGTTGGAACCTGTTTGCACTGCTCTGGGAACTGTAAGACAGTGTAGTTACCATAAGAAAACAACGGGACAGTTACTTGACTTGGCAATCCCACTCCTGGATATATACAGGAGCACACTGAGAAGCAACTGCTCCTGCTTATCCTTATACCCACTTTTACAGCAGGTGGAAGCAGCCCAAGTGCTCACTGATTGAGGACTTGATTACAAAACAGGGTACGAATACCAGAATGGTATTATTCAGTCTTAAAAGGAAAGAGCATTCTGAAAGATGCTAAAACATCGGTGGACCCAGGAAGATGTACCAAGTAAAGAAGCAGGTTAAGAAAAGACTGTATCGTTTCACTCTTCCAAATACCAATAATGCCAAACCCATTGAGACAGAAATTATGCTCATTACCACAAACTCGGTGTTGGAAAATTGAGCTGTTAGGATTTAATAGATACAGACAAGTAGCATTCTGGGAAGGAGAGAGTGCTTTGGAAAATGGATGGTGACAATTGCATTGCACCATGAATATAGTCTACATCACTGAGCTATCGTGCACTTAAAGTTTTCTAAGTGGATGCAAGCCTAAATTTTTATTAAATAAAATAAGAAAGTTTCAATAACTGAAAAAAATAGTATTTTGTTGTACTTGGTGGAAAGGAACATTAAAATTCATGAAAAGTCAGTTTTTTCCTGATAAGATCTTGCATTAGTTACTTTATTGCTTTGGCAATATACCAGGATGAAGGCAACTTCTAAAAGAAAGTTGGGCTTTCCAGAGGGTTAGGGTACATGGAAGCAGGCATCTGGGGTGGAGCCAAGAGTTGACATTGGGGAGAGTTGACAAGTGGGAGGCAGATCTTGAAGACTCAAAATGGCAAGGAGTCTTTTGAAACATCAAAATCTACCCACCCATACTGGCATACCTCCTCCAGGAAGGCCACGTCTCCTAATCCTCCCCAAACAGCCACCAACTGAGGATTCAAATGCCCTAGACTTATGGAAGACATCTCACTTGAATCACCACAGAACTACTCTGTTAGGCCAGCCAAATAACAATATCAATGAGTTTTCTAGAAATTTACAAAAGCAAATGAAAGATATATATATATACACACACACACACACACACACACACACACACACACACACACACACACACACACATATTTAGAAGACCAAGAAATACCCTAAAAATTAAAAGGAACTTGTCTGCACATGTTATGAAGCTACAATTTTTCCTGAACCATAAACTTTTAGATCCTACTACGTACAAGAGATTAAAGCCAAGAAGCCAGTTCCTATGTGAGATACATATTCAATTAGTAACTGTTCAACAAACACTCATCACATGCTGTGTATTAATTTAAACCCTTCATATATATTAGTCCTAAACAACACCTCCAAGAAATTATTTCTAGTATGCTCACTTTTTCTATGGGAAATCAGCTCTGCCCAGTTGTTAAGCATCAGAGCCAGAATTTGGACCAGGAAGTTTGAATCTAAGATCTTGTCTTTTGATTATCCCTATAATATTTTAAGCCACCGCGAATTCAAACACAGACAACTAGCTGAAGCCAGCCTTCATTTCAGACAGCATAGTTTAATTCTAGATAGTTTAAATAGCATAAATAAAACTATAAAGCATCAGGGCAAAATATGGACTTTAGGGTTTTCTTTTTTTAATTCTTTGACAATTTCATACACGTTACAATATATTCTGGTTACCACCCAACACTCTCTCTCTCACCACACCCACTAAACTTCTGGGCCTTTCAAAAATCTCCATGAGACAAAGCCACTTTACAGACCACCAAAATCTCAAAGTCAAAGTGTAAATGTCTTATAGAAACCAAGCATGGCAGTAGACACACAACTTTACGTTTAAAGGATTTATAGAAGCTAGACAACATGGTCCATTGCTATAATTTCAACAATTCAGAAAGGCAGCAGAGAGATTATGCTGTCCAGGTCAACCTGGACTATCTAGCAAGAGTCCATCTCGAAATAACCAACCAACCCACTGATAAACCTGATTCATAAGCGCTTTAAAATCATAATTCAAGTCAATAAGCAAAGAGATGATGCCATAGTCCTAGTGCATACAGCCAGCAGATGTTAATATGCACCGGCATATAGAGATCTTTTTACAAATCAATCAGATGATAATAAGTAAGCCCATAGAAAAATGCGTGAGCATTTCATAAAAGTGAGAAAAACAGCTGGGTTGCTGGAGCATGCCTTTAATCCCACTTCTTGGGAGATAGAGGCTGGTAGATCTCTGTGAGTTCCAGGCCAGCCTGTTTAACATAGGAAGTTCCAGTCTAGTCAGGGCTACACAGTGAGCTGTCTCAGACAGAGAGGGAAAGGAAGAGGGGAAGGGGAATGGGGAGGGGGAGAGAGGGGGAGAAGGAAGGGGAGGAGAGGGAGAAGGAAGAAGGACGGGAAGGGGAGGGGGAGAGACAGGGAGAGACACACAGACACAGACAGACAGAGACAGAGAGACAGAGAGATACTTAAAGTTACTATTTACTGAAAAAGTTCACATTTGAATGAGACCCAACCAATTGATAAAATCTGATTTTGACTAGAAAGTCCCACACTCCAGGAAAGCAAGAGGCTCCCAGGACCCAACAGGGATGACATTAGCTGAAATACCCAACAAAGGGGAGAGAGAACCTGTAGAGATCATATCCAGAGGTTAGGCAAGGCCCCCGGTTGAGAGATGGGGCCACCCACCCTTCTCAAAATTTTAACCCAGAATTGCTCCTGTGTAAAGGAAATACAGGGATGAAGAGTTGAGTGGAGACTGAAGGAAAGACCATCCAGAGACTGTCCCACCTGGGGATCCATCCCACATGTGGCCACCAAACAGAGTCACTATTGCTGATGCCAAGAAGTGCTTGCTGACAGGAGCCTGATATAGCTGTCTCCTGACAGGCTCTGCCAGAGCATGACAAATACAGAGGAGGATGCTCGCAGCCAACCATGGAACTGAGCATGGGGACCCCGGTGGAGGAGTTAGGGGAAGGACTGAAAGAGCTGAAGGGGTTTGCAATCCCACAGGAAGAACAACAACATCAACCAACCACACCTCCGAGCTCACATGGACAGCTGCAAGTGTAGCAGAGGATGACCTTGTCTGGCATCAGTGGGAGTAGAGGCCCTTGGTTCTGTGAAGGTTCCACCCCTCAGTGTAGGGGAGTGCTAGGGCGGTGGTGGCAGGAGTGGGTGGGTAGGGGAGCACCCTTGTGGAGGCAGGGGAGAGAGATGTTCCATGGGAGTCTTTTGGAGGGGAATCTGGGAAGGGGATAACATTTGAAATGTAAATAGACAAAATAAACAAATTTAAAAAAAGATAAAGAGGACTTTAGGCTGTAACTGAGTACTCCCCTGTGTGAGGCCTTAAATTTGACTTAAGCAAAACAAAGTGAGGAATTATACTAAATGCTTTTAAAATTAAAAACTCTCTATTTTTTTTTTTAAAGAAAAGACATAGAAATATACACAGCACAGTTTCTCTGGAGAGACACTTGCTCTCCAGAATTTCAAGAATAACTAGGAACTCTTCTAGTGACTTCTTTGTGGAGATCATTGCCCAAATACCCAAAATAACATACACATGAATGCATGTGGGTTTTCGTCCAATGATTTTAATGAAATAAACTGTGGGTAAATGGGGAGTCATGGCTTTTCACAAATCCATCTTCAAGCAAGGTACAGGGTCTCAGTAAACCATTGTTCGTCAGAACCCTTCTTGCGTGTGAATCTGATATTGACAATGCCTGTTTTGTTTTGTTTTTAAAACTGGGAGCACATCTACTTTCTAGAACTCTCCTTTTTCACAGATGCAAACTAGGCTTAAGCATAATTTGCCCATTAATACCTATCTACTGCTGGTGATGAGAGGGGTGTGAAGTGTGTGCATGTTAGAAGGGCTCTGCCTTAGGCGTGCTTTATCTCAGCTCCAAATTTTCCAGTGAACTCTGTATTTCTATGTTGAAAACACTGCTGAGCACTGAGCTCAGTCCAGTGTGTTTCACAAGATCCCCTCCCTTATCAGTCTATTAACTTCACCATGTGATGTTTGCCTTTTGTCAGAGCACAGATTGTCTTCTAGGGTCAATGCTGTTGAACTATAGTTATATATAGGAGTTGTGAGTAGAAAAGGTCTCTAATTAGTAACTATTAGGTCTCACTTCCCCAGTGTAGGGTAATGCCAGGGAGTTGAGGTTGGAGTGGGTAGATGGGAGTGGGACCATCCTCATAGAAGCAGGTGGAGGAAGGAGTGGGTATGGGAGAGGAGGAAGGGGGATCACATTTGAAATATAAACTCATAAAATATCCAAGAAAAATAAAATAAAAGAAATGTAAAATACATGAAAAGGGCAATAGATTTGAAGTTCGAAAGGAAGGAAGGAAGGAAGGAAGGAAAGAAGGAAGAGGAAAGAAAGGAAACATCTAACTGAAATCATTTAAAAAGTTGAAAGAACTAAATTCTGTGTCTGAAATATAAATATAGTCTTAAACACTTGGGGGTAGACTAGTTTTGTAGTATTGATGCTATTTTTAATTCTATTACTGCTTTTTAAAAATTGGAAAGATAACAATATCAAAGAAAAATCCTCTCATCTCCACCTCCTCCTTTCCCCTCCCCCTCCTTTCTTTTTCCCTCTTCTCCTCTCCTTGCCTCTCCTCTTCTTTTCTTAAAGCAGCCACTGTCTGACAGCAATTCAGTATTATTTCCAGTATGAGATCTTCCATGAGTTGCCTCATCTTTAGTTTGTTCAGAGGGTGTGCTTTTCACATGCTCCTCCAGCCAAGGAAAACATCAGTCTTGAACCATCATGTAAAAGCTGTGAGTTCCATCCTACTAGTGTCAACATGATAAGTCTGTTTATATCTGATTATTTATTTACCAATTCCTCCCAAATTAAGCTTAACAATCCTCCAGTGTGTTACTGAACATAGCACATCCTTCTGAACCAAGTATACTATATAAAATGATTTACCTACTTCCCGTTTTGAACTTATATTACATAAAACCAATTTTAAGTGTACTTGCTTTTAAATAAGCATTTATTAGTTAAAAAATCAAAAGCTCAAAAGTTTTGATAAATGTAAAATATTGGAGAATGTAGATAAGATACTACTAGGAAAAGGAGAAAACAACCGCAAGATGACTGGAACTGAGAAGAGTAAAAAGATAAGCACTAGATACAAATCACAGTCATAGCATCTGCATGTGGTAAAAGAGTATATCTTAATTTATAACAAATTAAGATCTAATTATTCTACACATCAAATAACTTGCTTTTAATTCTACGATCATAAACTTTTAGTTACTCTTTAATCAAATATGTATAATAATTTACTTCTTTTAAAATGATACTTTAATTAATTCTTTGAGAATTAATGTATTTGATCATATTCATCTCCTCTCCCCTAACTCCTCAAAGATGGACCCCGACTCACCCCCTCACCATTCAACTTTACATTCTTCTCTCTTTTTATTAAACCCATCAAATCCAATTTGTGTTGCCCAACTATAGGGAATCATTTAAAGAAATGGACTCTCCCTCTCCCAGCAGCTATTAAATGCAGCTAGGAAGGGACTTCATACCCACATCTCTCTGAGCAAATACAATTTTCACTTTCACAAAAGAAAGCTAAAGTCATCATTTGCATATATTTAACACATCGACAGTAATAGACTCTGAAGAAACCCGACTATATATTCCTAAAACAGAATAGTTCTAAACAGACAACTTAAGTTGTCTTAATCATTAAGACCTGGATCTCATTAACAATTGTATGTACGAATGGGCTTGTTAATGTGTATATACATGGGGAACAAAGAGGTAAATACCAGGATCTGCTAAGGTCATAACTAAGTACATCTACTTCTCAATATTGCTAAATTCTCTCTACTTCTGCTTCATGTAGGACCCAAGGCAGACCTCCTCTCTATGGCTCACTGCCCCAGATAAGTACCTCATCTCTGGCCCTGTCCTACCTTTTCCCCCAGGTTTTCTCACTTTCATAGTCTCAAATAATGAGCCTAAATGTCCTTTATTGTTTCATAAATCATACACCATCTTGATTTTCTCTCAATAAATTCAAGATGTAAGAATTATACACGGTAGTGCATACCTGTGATGCTAGCCATTTGAACACAAAGGCAGGAGGCTTGCTAACTGGAGGACAGCCTGGACCATGTAGTGAGTACTGCCCCAGTCTGGGCTACGTGGTAAGATTGTGTTTCACAGCAAAGCTAGAGGAACCCTACTGCCACCTTTGTCTACAGCTCTCAGGTTTTATCAACTTATACAATGATTTAATTTATTTGTATTTATACTATTTCCTGTACATGCTGTTTTCATTTTATAAATCCTTCAGTATATTCACCTTATTAAAATTATGAGTCTTCTGTATAAAGGCTTTTTTTTTCTTCTATTTTTCGGAGCTGGGGACCGAACCCAGGGCCTTGCGCTTGCTAGGCAGGCGCTCTACCACTGAGCTAAATCCCCAACCCCTGTATAAAGGCTTTTTACTTAGATTATAGATAACATTTCTTCTTTGATTTCTGAATACAGAAACTATACTTTTTTACAAAAAGAAAATATATTTTCCTCCATAAGTTACCTGTCTTCTTTGGTCTGTTGCTTTCTTTAAGCATCTATTGCTGCTATCTGGTCCCTTCCTTTTCTCAGATTTCTGACCATCTTTGATTATCTGTTCATATTTATGAGAAAGACTTGGGTTGGTTGATTTAAGCAGCTCCTGTAAATTCCTTCTGCTGTTGAAACATTGTCTTTTCTTAACTGACATGCCTGAGAGATGGGATTGTGTGTAAGTGGTCCGCTCATGGCAATGAATGGGCTTTGGGGCACAAAAGTAGAGTTCCCCCCAACTCTCAAAACAAGTCCTTCTCTAGGGTGTCTCAGTCTCACTGGAATGTGAACTCCCCAGGCTTTCTCTAGAGGGCCCCAGACTCACTATAGTGAACTCTCTTAATCCCTTAGAAGACCACAGCCTCACTGACCACAGCACCTCCAAGATCAAGTCTTCATTTCTTTAATTATCTATTTGAAAATGTCACCTTGCCAATGATATTACACACATGATCAGCAATAGGGTAAGCTGTTTTGGATAATACAACACTTCTGCCTTCTATCCTCAATGAGTTATAATCCAACCCACTCCAGAAAATTCAGCTTATGCCTGTGCTAGGTATATATAAATCAATATTCTTTTATCTGTGTTCAAACATGGAATACTATATGAGAACAAAGCAGGGAACAATAGATTGTGTTGGGACAAAGAATATTCTCAATTCTACCTTAAGAATTTAAAAAAAAAAACATTTAAAGAAGAAGCTACTGAACTAAAAGTGCTGATCTCCTGTGAGACAGATGTCAGCAGTTTGTCGTGCAAATAGAAAACAGAAGTTCAAACCCAAGAACACAAAGCTAGCAATTGGCAAGGCCTAAATTCGCACACAGCTATCCCTGCCACTTACACAGATGATGGAAAAGCCTCAACATACTTGGATTACTGCACAAGCACAAATCCTGACATTGTTAACAGGCAAGACAGCCATATAAGGAAAACTAGTCCCCTGGAAATACATAAGTAGCAATGAATATCCTAGTAAGAGCACCAGTGGAAGGGGGAAGCCCTGGTCCTGCTAAGACTGAACCCCAGTGAACTAGACTGTGGGGGGGGGCGGCAATGGGGGAGGGTTGGGAGGAACACCCATAAGGAAGGGGAGGGGAGGGGATGTTTGCCGGAAACCGGGAAAGGAATAACACGAAATGTATATAAGAAATACTCAAGTTAATAAAAAAAAAAAAAAAAAAAGAGAGAGATTCCTCACATTTGGCTAGTTGACAGAATTCTGTCCCTCAAGAACACAAAGGATTTTCTGGCATTCCTTACTAGGAAAGCTCCCATGGGACTTTGAGTGGTAGAGAGGAAAGTTGAAATAAATGGTTTGAGATCCTGTTTTGCATTTTGCTGACGATGTACTTATATATTATTCTACAGGTCCGTCTTTCTCATCTGTGCAATATGGAGGATATATTTTTCACTGAGTTATGGTGGAAATTAAATGAATGAGATACAGACAAATACCTGATATTCAAATATTATCTCTCTCTCTCTGTTCAACTATCCCAAATACCTTTTATCTAAATACCTTAGAATTAAGTGAGAAAACTGGCATCCAGTTGACAAATACATAATGCTAAATAAATAAAATATTAAATCTATCATGGCAAAATTTTCTTCCTAGAGCAAAATATGAAAAATCTGTAAGTCTGACCTAAACTGTAACCTGCCCTATGTTATTTATTATAGGGCTTTGAAAATTAGTTCTACAAAATTTCATGTATATAATCAGTAAGGACAGCAACCCCCTAAGATAATTTGAACATAGTTATTTTAAGAATGTGACAGTGTACTTTTCTTCTAGTAAAATTCAATAAGGAAACTGTTCAAATAGAAAATCTACCAGAACTCACACAAGGCCAGGGATAAAAGAATTCACCTGGGCTTTGGTATCCCATTTGTCTACTCCATAGAAAAAAATACGTGTTCCCTTGTAGATCTGGAAAATGTGAACAAGCCTACAGATAAAGAAAAATGTATACTTTTTAATTTTTAAAGCATGGGGAAGATGAACAGTTTAGACCTGTCAGGTAAAATATGCACGTGCTGTCACAAGACTCAAGCATTTCAACTGTATTCTTGAGCTACCATCTTGCAGAAGATAGCAAGGATTATTCTGAAGGGTGGATCAAAGGGAGAAAGAAGGCGTCCTGGATGACGTAATGCTTAGCTGGGGGTCCTGAGAGTCTGAAGTAAGAATAATTTCTGGAGAAAGGTGAAACTCGGGTTTTTTCTTTGTTTTATTTTCTTTTGATATTTTAGTTTAGTTTTTGGTCTTATCTACAATCTCAGACTAAATTTATTTACTTTTAAATTTTTATGTATTTTGTTTGTGTGTCAGTGTGTGTTCCACATGTGTTCCCAGAGGCCCGAAGACTGAGTCACGTATGTGAGTGCTGGGAAGTGGACCAGAGTCCTCTGCAAGAAGAGCAAGTGTTCCTAACTGCTGAATCACTCTTATAGTCCCTAAATTAATTTCTTAATTATGGTAAAATATATTAGAAAATGTGTATCACTACTTACTCATGTAGTAGATCTTTAAAATGCTCGATGAATACACCAACAGTCAATGTGAACTTGATTTTTTGTCTTTCTTCGAACTTTGGATATATGCACAGATCGACCAGTAGAGAAAAAAACCTTGGCAAACAAACTATGGTTATAAAACAAGAAAATATCTCTTTCAGTTCATCAAAAAAATTATAAGAACAAACAAAATATTTACCGTGTTTATTCCCAAGAACTCAGAATAGCTTGGAAGTGAGCATTTCTTGCATGGTTCTCTTTTTTGTCCAAGAGGAGTATGTTACCATGACAATTCAGGAAAACTTTAGAAGTTGTTTTTAAACATGACTCTTTAATCCAACAGCACAGGCAGTGCATGAAGTAAAGAAATGAGATGCCAAAATCCTTAACATCGATATGATAGGTAATAAAGGCTTTGTAGTTTGAAATTCACATCACAAATGTTTGCCGAGTTTTCCCTGGTTCTCCAGACTTCACAATTTTTGTGTAAACTTCTTTGCACAATCACTAGCTTTATGAAAATACCGTCCACTTATTCATAAACCGCCTCGGTAGAAAATGCTAATCTCTCTCTCTCTCTCTCTCTCTCTCTCTCTCTCTCTCTCTCTCTCTCTCTCTCAAAAAGGCAACACCTGCATTTTGTTTGTTTGGTCGGTTGGTTTAAATTTTTGGTGTGTTTTCAGATTAATTGTCAATATTTAAGAGTTCCAGGTCCGGCCAGCACAGGTCCACATCACATGACAAGGGGGTCATGTACTCACTGCCTGAGCCCTGAACCCTGAGCACACCTCATTCCCTACCCACAGACTTTGGGTGTGGGTACCTTCAGAATCCTTTGTGCACTCTCTTTTCCTTATAGAGTATGACAAAGGGCAAAGGACATTGAATATCAAACTCATTAGGTTTGTTACTGGTGGGTGGAGTGGAGGAGAGGTAGGGCAGGTGGTGGAGGCTGGAATATTTCTTTGAAAGTTAAGTGAAATAAGTCGGATGAGAAAGGGAACTATTGCATTTCCCTCCTCATTTTAGGAACTAGAAGAACAAAAAAGGGAAGCTGCCCAAGTAGATGAGAGACCATTAAAGAAGAGGAAGAAGTCAAAGGAGGGGCGGGAGGAGATGGAGTGGCAGGCAGGACCCTGTTCTTTTGTCATTACTTGCTCAGAACAATGGGTTTGTTATGAAATTTAATAAAAAGGAAAAATGAAGGTGTCTTCACTATGCTTAATACAACCCAAAGGACTCTGTGGGAAGAAGCAGCTTAAAGGGCCTGCAGGGAATGACAAAAGAACAAGAAAACCAAACAAATTGCAACGAATGTGTCTTCAAGTGGGAACCCAGTGAGGAATTCCTTTTAAAATGCAATTACGAACAAAATAAAAGACTATTTTCCAACTTCCAATTCACTGTGCTATATTGACCCACTGACACCGAAGCATTTTGAGTTTCTCTTTCGCCTCCAAATCTTCTCCTCCTCACATAATTCTTAACCTGCAGGCAGTAAACATTCCCCCTCCTTTTTTTTTGCTCCTCTTCCTGCTCAGTGCAGTAGCCTGCAAAGATAAGGGCAGCTGCTGTAAACCTCCTATTAACTCCGCGCACTGCTCCTGTGAATCTGGCATTTGGCGAGGCGCCTACATCAAGTGCTGGAATGTTTTCTTGTTCAGATGGTTCCATTCGTTGCACAAGGTCACAGACCTTCAGTTATGGCTGCAAACACTCTGAGCATATACCTAACCACAGCTTGACCTCTGCGAGGGAGCAGAGGGCCTCTGCAAGATTGCAGCCAAGCCTAACAGTCGGCATCTGCTGTCTGTGTAATCTCCAGGTCTGTAGCTAAGGGCTAATGCCAGAAACTCCCAATTTTAGGCGAAAAGGGGATCTTTGTCCATCATGTCTGCTAAACTTGTAGTCAGCAAGCCTGATCACAGTGCAGTGCCTAGACCACATTATCAGTAAGGAGTCACTGAATGTTTCCTGAATGGAGCTCTACTCACAGGGTGCCACAGGGTCTCCTCTGCTACTTAGGTCCAGTCCCTTTTGATGATATCACCATCCTCAACTGCTTCATGTGGTCTCACTTGTTTAATTTAATCCAGGGAGTATTAAGACAGGTAGGGCTGCTTTTATAGTATTACCTCCAATTTATAGAAGGAAACCTACAACTTGTGACCTGGGTATGACTGACTCAAAGTCAAAGAGTGAGTCCAGGACTCTACACTTATTGAGCATTCATCCAGGACAACATAAACTAAAAACTGTAGTCCTTTATAAAGAAGAACACATTATTCAATCTAGATGTCCCATAACAAAAACAACTTAAATAATTGCCCTAAGAACTAGCACATTGGGCTACACGAGATTAAAAGTTTCTACACAAGCTATTAGAGGAATGGATGCCTTGCAAATCAAACAGCCAAATGTCAGGCAGGTTGCTGATATGCAGAATTTACAAAGAACTATAAAAAATCAAACCCAAATTCTGCTAAACAAGTAATGAGCTAATGAATAACTCCCTCAAAAGAAGAAGAATAAATAACAAGAATTTCAAAACTAGTTCAACATCTCCAGTCATCAGAGAAGGGAAGACTATAAGTACTCTGAGATACCACTACACTCATCAGAATGGTCATCATAAGAAATCTGATAGCCCCTTCCAGGGCTCAGGAGCCACAAGGCAGCCTGGGACAGTCTCCATCTGCACCCAGAGCTGGGGCTGTCTCACAGCCCTCAAACACAAAACCTGCCCTGAGAGAGCTGGTCTCCCAGGAGTGCTCTCATTCATAAGCCCACAGCCCACAGGTGAAACCCCACTTTCTCTCCATTGACTGTCCAAGAAGAGACACACCAGGAGCACATGGGATGCAGGAGCTTCAGGGCAGCCTAGGACAGGACCCTTCCAGTCTCCCTCTGTGCCCAGAGCTCAGGATGTCCCATAGCTCTCAGACCCAAAACCTGACTTGAGGGAGCTGGTCTCCCAAGAGAACTCTTACATCAGGAGGCTCAAAGGATCACAGGCCGAAAGAAAGGACAAGCTCCAGGCAAAGACAGCAAGACCAACTAACACCAGAGATACCAAGATGGCAAGAGGTAAGCACAGGAACCTAAGCAACAAAAAGCAAGAGCTTGGCATCTTCAGAACCAAGTTCTCCCACCACAGCAAATACTGGATATCACAATACACTGGAAATGCAAGATCTGTATTTAAAATCACATCTCATGATGATGCTAGAGGATTTTAAGAAGGACATAAATAACTCCCGTAAAGAAATACAGGACAAAACAGGTAAATAAGTGAAAGCACTTAAAGAGGAAATACAAAAATCCTTTAAAGAATTACAGGACAACAAAACCAAACAGGTAAAGGAATTGAACAAAACCATTCAGGATGTAAAAATTGAAATAGAAACAATAAAGAAATTACAAAGGGAGACAGCCCTGGAGATAGAAAACCTAGGAAAGAGATCAGGTGTCATAGAGACAAGCATCACCAACAAAATACAATAGATTGAAGAGAGAATCTCAGGGGCAGAAGATACTATAGAAAACATGGACACACTAGTCTAAGAAAATGCAAAAACCAAAAAGATTCTAACCCAAAACATCCAGGAAATCCAAGACACAATGAGAAGACAAAACCTAAGAATAATAGGTATAGAAGAAAATGAAGATTCCCAACATAAAAGGCCATAAATATCTTCAAAAAATTATAAAAGAAGACTTCCTTAACCTAAAGAAACATACAAGAAGCCTACAAAACTCCAAATGGATTGGAAGAAAAAATAAATTTCTACTCACATAATAGTCAAAACACCAAATGCCCAAAACAAAGAAAGATTATTAAAAGCAGTAAGGGGAAAAGGTCAAGTAACATATAAAGACAGACCTATCAGAATTATACCACACATCTCAACAGAGACTATGAAAGCTAGATAATCCTGGGCAGATGTCATACAGACCCTAAGAGAACACAAATGCAAGCTCAGGCTCCTATATCCAGCAAAATTCTTAATTACCATAGATGGAGAGACCAATATTCCATGAGAAAACCAAATGTATACAATATCTTTCCACAAATCCAGCCCTACAAAGGATAATAGATGGAAAACTCCAACAAAAGGCAGGAAACTACACCCTAGAAAAAGCAAGAAAGTAATCTCCTTGCAACAAAACCAAAAGAAGAGAGACACACAAACATAATTCCACCTCTAACAACAAGAACAACAGGAAACAACAATCACTATTCCTTAATATCTCTTAACATCAGTGGACACAATTCCCCAATAAAGACATAGACTAACAGACTCGATACACAAAGAGGACACAGTATTTCACTGCATACAGGAAACACATCTCAGAGACAAAGACAGACACTACCTCAGAGCGAAAGGCTGGAAAACAATTTTTCAAGCAAATGGTCCGAAGAAACAAGCTGGAATAGCCATTCTAATATCAAATTAAATTGACTTTCAACCAAAAGTTATCAAAAAAGATAAGGGAGGACACTTCATATCCATCACAGAGAAAATCCACCAAGATGAACGAACTCTCAATCATAAATATCTATGCTCCACATGCAAGGGCACCTACATTCATAAAAGAACACTTAGTAAAGCTCAAAGCACACTTTTTTTTTTGCACCTTACACAAAATAGTAGTAGATTTCAACACCCAACTCTCAAAATGGACAGATCATGGAAACAAAAATTAAACAAAGGCATAGAGAAACTAAGAGAAGTTGTGAAGCAAATGGATATTTATATTAACGTCCATTACATTATAATGAATTATTTATATATTAACAGATATTTATAAAACATTTCATCCTACAACAAAAGAATATACCTTCTTCTCAGCACCTCATGGTACCTTCTCCAAAATTGATCATATCATTGGTCACCAAACAGGCCTCAATGGATACAAAGAGATTGAAATAATACCATGCACTCCATCAGAACACCGCGAACTAAGGCTGGTCGTCAATAATAAAAAAGACAACAGAAAGTCCACATACACATGGAAGCTGAACAATGCTCTACTCAATGATAATTTGGTCAAGGAAGAAATAAAGAAATTAAAGACTTTTGAGAATTTAATGAAAATGAAGGTACAACATACCCAAACTTATAGGATACAATGAAAGCAGTGGTAAGAGAAATACTCATAGCTTTGAATCCCTCCAAAAAGAAATTGGAGACAGCATACACTAGCAGCTTGACAGCACACCTGAAAGCTCTAGAACAAAAAGAAGCAAATACACCCAAGAGGAGTAGAAGGCAGGAAATAATCAAACTCAGGGCTGAAATCAGCCAAGTAGAAACAAAAAGGAGTATACAAAGAATCAACAAAACCAGGAGCTGGTTCTTTGAGAAAATCAACAAGATAAACCCTTAGCCAAACTAACCAGAGGGCACAGAGACAGTATCCAAATTAACAAAATCAGAAATCTATAGGGAAACATAACAACAGAAACGGAGGAAATTAAAAAAAAATTATCAGATCCTACTACAAAAGCCTATACTCAATAAAACTGGAAAATGTGGATGAAATGGACAATTTTCTAGACAGATACCAGGTACCAAAGTTAAATCAGGATCAGATAAATCACCTAAATAGTCCCATAATTCCTAAAGAAATAGAACAGTCATTAAAAGTCTCCCAAACAAAAAGAAAAACCAGGACACGATGGGTTTAGTGCAGAACATTCAAAGAAGATATAATACCAATACTTTCCAAACTATTCCACAAAATAGAAACAGAAGGAATATTACCCAATTCCTTCCATTTAGCCACATTTACACTTATACCTAAACCACACAAAGACCCAACAAAGAATGAGAACTTCAGACCAAAATCCCTGATGAATACTGATGCAAAAATACTTAATAAAATTCTTGCAAACCAAATCTAAGAACACATCAAAATGCACATTCACCATGATGAAGTAGACTTCATTCCAGGGACGCAGGAATGGTTCAATATACAAAACCCCTTCGATGTAATCTATTATATAAACAAACTCAAGGTAAAAAAAAAAAAAACAACACAATAATTTCATTAGATGCTGAGAAAGCATTGAACAAAATTCAACACCCCTTCATGATAAAAGTCTTGGAAAGATCAGGAATTCAAGGCCTAAATATACTAAAAGCAAACCAGTAGCCAACATCAAACTAAACGCAGAGAAGCTTGAAGTAATCCCACTAAAATCAGGGACTAGACAAGGCTGTCTACTCTCTCACTACCTTTTTAATATAGTACTTGAAGTCCTACCCAGAGCAATTAGACAACAAAAAGAGGTCAAGGGATACAAATTGGAAAGGAAGAAGTCAAAATATCACTACTTGCAGATGATATGATAGTATACTTAAGTGATCCCCAAAGTTCCACCAGAAAACTCCTACAGCTGATAAATAACTTCAGCAAAGTGGCTGAGTATAAAATTAACTAAAACAAATCAGTAGCCTTCCTCTACTCACAGGATAAAGAGGCTGAGAAGGAAATTAGGGAAATGAAACCCTTCACTGTAACCACAAATAATATAAAATATGTTGGTGTGAAAGATCTGTATGACAAGAACTTCAAGTCTCTTAAGAAAGAAATTGAAGATCTTAGAAGATAGAAAGATCTCCTGTGCTCATGGAATGTCAGATTTAATATAATAAAAAAGACCGGGGGTTGAGGATTTATCTCAGTGGTAGAGCGTTTGCCTAGCAAGCGCAAAGGCCCTGATTTGGTCCCCAGCTCCGAAAAAAAAAGAAAAGAAAAAAATTGTAAAAAAAAAAAAGACCATCTTGCTGAAAGCAACCTACAGATTCAGTGCAATCCCCATCCAAATTCCAACTCAATTCTTCATAGAATTAGAAAGCAATTTGCAAATTCATTTGGAAAGGGGAAAAAAAACCTCAAGATAATGAAAACTATTCTCAACAATAAAACAACTTCCTTGGAAATCACCATCCTGACCTCAAGCTGTATTACAGAGCAATAGTGATAAAAATTGTATGGTATTGGTACAGAGACAGGCAGGTAAATCAATGAAATAGAATTGAAGACCCAGAAATGAACTCATACACCTATGGTCACTTGATCTTTGACAAAAGAGCTAAAACCATCCAATGGAAAAAAGACAGCATTGTCAACAAATGGTGCTTGTTCAACTGGAGATCAGCATGTAGAGGACTGGAAATTGACCCATTCTTATCTCCTTGTACAAGGCTCAAGTCCAAGTGGATCAAAGACCTCCACATAAAACCAGATACATGAAACTAATAGAAGAGAAAGTAGGGAAGAGCATTGAACATATAGGTATAGGGGGAAATATCCTGAACAGACACCAGTGGCTTATGCTCTAAGACCAAGAATCAACAAATGGGACCTCATAAAATTGCAAGCTTCTGTAAGGCAAAGGACACTGTCAACAGAACAAAATGGTAACCAACAGATTGGGAAAGAAGTTAGACTCCAGAGAATCAAATAACCCTATTAAAAATGGGGTACAGAGCTAAACAAGAACTCTTAGTTGAGGAATATCAAATGGCTTAGAAGTACCTAAAGAAATGTTCAAAATTCTTAGTCATCAGTGAAATGCAAATCAAAACAACCCTGAGATTCTACCTCACACCAATTAGAATGTCTAAGATAAAAAAACTCAGGTGACAGTAGATGCTGGTGAGGATGTGGAGAAATAGGAACACTCCTTCATTGTTGGTGGGATTGCAAACTGGTATAACCACTCTAGAAATCAGTCTGGTGGTTCCTCAGAAAATTGGACATAGTACTACCTGAGGACCCAGCTATACCACTCCTGGGCAAAAGATGTTCCAACATATAACAATGGCACATGCTCCACTATGTTCTTAGCGCCTTATTTATAATAGCCAGAAGCTGGAAAGAACCCAGATATCCTTCAACAGAGGAATGAATACAGAAAATGTGGTACATTGTCACAATGGAGTACTACTCAGCTATTAAAAACCATGACTACATGAAATTCATAGGAAAATGGATGGAACTAAAAATATCATCCTGAGTAACCCAGTCACAAAAGAACACCATGGTATGCACTCACTGATAAGTGAATATTTGCCCAGAAGATTGTAATACCTAGGAAAAAATTCACAAATCATATAAAGCTCAAGAAGAAAGACAAAATGTGGATGCTTATTTCTCCTTAGAAGGGAGAATATATACTCATGGAAGGAAATACAGGGACAAAGAATGAAGCATGGACTGAAGAAAAGGTTATTCAGACTCCCCCACCTGAGGATCCATCCCTTATGTAGCCCCAAACCCAGTCACTATTGCTAATGCCAAGAAGTGCTTGCTGACAGGAGCCAAATATGAGTGTCCCCTGAGAGGCTCTGCCAGTCTTAATGGTACAGATGAGGGGACTTGCAACTGACCATTGGACTAAACAAGGGGACCCCAAGGGAGAAGTTAGAGAAAAGACTGAAGGAGCTGAAGGGGTCTGCAACCCCACAGGAAGAAAAACAATATCAACCAACCAGATCCCCCCAGAGCTCCAGGGACTAAACCACCAAGCAATGAATACACATAGAGGCACCCATGACTCCAGTCACATATGTAGTTGAGGATGTCATTGTCCAGCATCAATAGGAAGAGAAGCCCTTGGTCCTGTGAAGGCTCGTTTCCCCAGTGCAGGGCACAGAGGTGGGAGTGTGTGGGTGGCATGGGAGCATGCACAAGGGGATAACATTTGAAATGTAAAGACATAAAATATCCAAGAAAAATAAAGCTTAAAAAAATGAAAGAACTCTGATAGCAAATGCCAGCAAGGATCTGGGAAAAAGGGACCGCTGGTAGGATTGAAACCGTGTATAGCCATTATATAAAATCATTATGGAGAGTTTGTAAAGATTACAAACAGAAGTGCCGTGAGTCAACTATACCACTCCAGGGCATATGAATCCTTGATCAAGGATTCTATATCCTACCACAGAGATACCCATGCATCCACATTATCACTGCTCTCTTATCAACAGCAAGGAAGTGGAAATAGCCTATGTGTCCAGGAAGATATGAAATAATGAAGATGTGTCATATATGCACAACAGAATCTTTTTCCACTTATGAGGACAAGTGAAAATTCGAAAATTTCAGGGAACCGGATGGATCTGGAAAATATAATTTTAAGTGACGTGATCCAAACTTAGAAAGACAAAACGAGTTCTGTTTCATATGCTCATTCTCACCTTCAGTGTGTGTATGGATACAGATAATGAGTCCAGATGTGAGTAAGCTTCCAGCCAAAAGGACAAGGTATGGACAGGAGGTGGTCAGAAGGACATAGGGGAGAAGTTACTGGGATGCAGCAAGGAGGAAGGTGGGATAGGAAGGGACATGTGAGAGGAGAAATTGACTACGGCGCACTTTGTTCAAAAGGCCAGAATGACATCAAATACTTTTTATATGCTAATTTTGAAACATGTAACAATAATTGGAGAACACAACCCAGCAAAGGAAAATGAAGATTTTACAAACACTTTATATAGAAATATTTTATGAAGATTTTACAACATAGTCAATCATTATGTCATACTGCAGAAGGGTGAAGGAAAATATTAAACGGAAAGAAAGTGCTCCTAGCAACGCATGGCGGTCTCCATGAAAGTGCATCAAAAGTTAAAGCAATGTCCCATGTTGGTACTGCATATTACAAAAAGACTTGTAGAACAGTTTAAAAAAATATTTACAAACAGTTTTTTTCTTTATTCTTTTCAGAGATATTGAAAGGGGAACCTTTGTGACTATTCTTGCTCTAGAAAAAGACAGAGATAATAAACACGTCGGCCCAAGTCAGTGAAGGTAAAATGCTCTATACAAGTTCATCATTGATGTGCGGTCCTTTCCAAGCGTAGGCTGCTTTTCTGCCTGTCAGGTGCCAGGCCTAGGGCCAGCTCTTTCATATACCAGGATAGTTAGTGATCACTGACAACAGTGACTCTGGTTACATGAGGTCCTCACCATTAGCTTCCAGTTTCTACAACCACACCAATAACATGCTTTAAGTCCTTCTGTACTGCACTAGAAATCTACAGCTTTTTTTCTCTCTGCAGTCATTTTAGGAAGAGCCACATACACACATTACTGTAATATTTTGCCCTAGCTGATAGTCAAAATGCAAAAGTTATACCATGAACCTTTTGAAGAAGTTTAGTTATGTATTTCATCCTTCACATATAATAAATTCCCTAAGTTCAATGGGATTAATAAGAATAATGCTCATTATCAGACTATAATCTTCCTACAAGGAGAAAAACTTGTTTCTGTAACGTAACTGAGAAAAATACTACTCATCTTTTTTTTAAAAAAAAAAAAAGGGGAAGTGGGCCAGACTTTTACAAGAGTGAGTTTTGGGGTGAATTGATTTATCTGCATTCTAGTGGACAATATCTACTATGGAGTAATTTAACTCACCTGACAGCCACTCTTTAAAATTTAATATACTCATAAGAGTATGGGAAACTCATTTTACCATTAAACCCATCCTACCCACATGCTGACTTTTCCTCTCCCTCTTCGTATTTCCCATGTTTACATGTAAGGAGAAATAACCATCTTCGCTGGTGAAGGTTAGTTAGTGCCCCTAACCCTTAAGGCACAGCTGTGGTAAAAACAGAGAAAAGTGCAGGCATTTATTGGAATTCTGTAGTACAAAATAAGCACACATGCTCTCCACAAATCTAGTAACAGGGGCCACAGCTAAACTATTTTACACAACAGATGTATTAGGCTGACTTTCATCTGTAACTTCCTTTTCATCAGGAGCACAAACAAAAATCTGGTTGCCCAGAGTCTTCTGGGCAAAACGGAAATACATAAGATGTCCCATTGCCACAAAGGAGACTGAAATCAACACTAACAAGCCAAAAGCTTCAGGATTTGGGGCCAAGATGACCATGATGAAATGCAGAAGGTCGAGAAGGTAGTTCATGGAGTTCTGCACACCATTGATAATGCCTCTTTCTGATTCAATTACATTTTCTTGCAGCAACTGTGTCACAGTCAAATCAAAGGACCAAAGACCTGTATGGCAATGAATATTTGAGAATGTTAAATTTTAGTGCATAATTTAATGTATAGTTATATAGCTCACAGTCTCTAAGTGTATTAATATATGCAAAACACACTGAAGCTCTACAACCTTTGAATTACCTATATAAAGCATTAATCATATTTTTGCCTTATATAATTTATTAGCATATAGTATATTATATAGCTTATTGGTATATACTAATGCCTTTAAGAAATGATTTTCCCAGCTACAAGATACAATAAAGCTGAGTCACAGCTTCTCACTCTTGTTTTTTCTGTGATTACGCAGACTACAAAAGCATCAAGGACACAAAGCCTATAAATTCTAGCACTTCTAAAGTTTAAAGCGACCTAATGTGCTGCTACAGCCAAGGAGCACAGAAACTTTAAACCATTGTTATATTGCTGCTTGAGTAGCATAGGGCTCCCAATAAAGCTGTCTTGACTGAGTATTAATACCTCTGATAAATTAATAAATTGCTCTGTATCACAAGATAAATAAGGGCTCATTTCAAGAATGAATGGATTTAGAAGGCCATTCACCAGGGTTCCATTAATGATTACTTAAATTCTGCTCTGTAAGACACCTTTATAAACGCTTCCTGACAGAAGTTTAAAACTCATACGTGACGAAGAGTATATAGTAAATACACACAGCTAGAGAAGGCTTTTGAAGGACTTTTTTACAACCACTCTATCTTTAGACGAGTGACAATTTAAGCCACTTCCCTAGCAAGCAGGAGGTCCTGGGTTTGATCCCCAGTAAGACACACACAGACACGCAAGGAAAGGGGAAACACTTAAAAATATTCATTTAAGGATGTACCTCAGAATTATAGTACTGGCTTAACAGGCATAAGATCCTGGGTTCTCTCTCACCACACACACACACACACACACACACACACAATTTAGAAAAAACTAAACACTTACATACACACACATATACATGCAAACATAGTTTAAACTATTACATGAAATTTTATGTTTAGAGAGTAAATTCTATACATAAACTGTGGGTTTTGCCTAAATAAATATCTGTAAAGTATTTCAGATAATGTATTGTTGAATTGTCTACATTAGGTTTTAAAATGATGTTTGTAATTTTTTGGTATGCAGAAAGAGAGTTCTTACCGATTCTAGCAGCAATGACTCCTGCAAACAGCAGGCTGACGGAGATTATGGGGACGGATTTAGTACTCATCTCATGGACGGTATTGACAACATTAGACACATTAGACATAGGCATTTCTGTCTCAGGTATTTTGGTAGTTGAGGACACTGCCTCCTCATGTATAAACCTAGAACGGATATCTTCAAATGGAGAAACAGACAGGTCCAAGGGGCTTCCAGGCATGAACACGGAGATCACACACAAGATCAAACAAGAAAGCTGAGCCAGTCCTGAGAACAGACCAGTCCGAACAAGGCCACATTTTCGACGTAGCCAAGTGAAGGCCACAGTTCCCATTATTCCAGTTATTGCTGATGCTCCCATCAAAACACTGAGGATGGAACCACTCAGTCCCTGAGTGTAAGCATATCCTGTGGTGATACAGTCGAAGCCCAGGACGGTCATATAGAGGAAAGCCAGGCCCATGCCAGCCAAAAATACGGGCTGGTTATAGTAGGAGACCCATCCATCTCGAAAAGTGCGGAAGGGTTCTGCGATCTGGGAGGCACAGGTGGGTTCTTGTTCACATTCAAGTTCACGGATGTTAGAGTCTTTCTCACCCATTAGGTGAGTTCCCTCCAAAGGTTTTGGCTCAGTATCTGTTAATAAAACACATCAGTATTTTAGAGGAGGAACATGAGGAGTAAAACCCAATTATTTTTGATTTTACTTTTCTCCTCCTAGATAGCTCTCCTTGACTACTATATTATAATGTTTTTCTTTTACTGGTAAGTTATGAATTACAGCTGTCAAATAACTCCCAAGTACCAGTTTTGCTTTAAAAATACTGTTGGTCTCTTTTTAAACCTCTATTTCTTTTAGGTATTATACTCACACTTAAGTAAATTGCAGCAAGATTCATCAAATAAAACATAAAAATTATGCGGGGAAATAAAAGTATCTTTTTTTTCTCGCTAAGATTTCATTTGCCGGGCTGGGGAGATGGCTCAGCGGTTAAGAGCACTCACTGCTTTTCCAGAGGTCCTGAGTTCAATACCCAGCAACCACATGGTGGCCCACAACTATCTGTAATGGGATCTGAAGCCCTCTTCTGGTGTGTCTTAACACAATGACGGTGTACAGTGTGCTTCCATAAAACAAATAAATTAATCTTAAAAAAATTTCATTTACCAGAAAACCATCCTCCCCTTCTCCTGGAAAAGTCCTGCCTCTCTTTCTGCTTCCCACCATTTCCAAATGGCGATTTCATTCCCCTCAGAAAATATTAAAAAATTTTTCATGTTCTTGTCTTCCCAGTTCTAGGAATCATTTTCCCACGCATCCTCAATCAGTTGTTTCTCTGTGCCTATTGCTTACATCAAGGAAAAAGGGCCAGGGATCCAATCCCAAGCCCTTTTAGAGCCAACCCACAGTTCTTCCCAGAATCTCAAAAGATGATATTACAACCCATCTAGGCTTTCCCTGGAAACACAGCCTGGACTATAGAACCTGATCTTCACCGCAGAGTTCAAGGTCTGAGCGTGAACTTAGAGCACAAAGCTGGTGGTTGTGCACCGTTACCTTTAGGTGAGGTCAGCTGCTTCAGTTCTGACTCCTCTACCTTGAGAGCAGCTTTTACAGCCAGAGCAGGGGTCTTCTGGTAAACCTTCCAGAGCAAGAAGTACTCCACACACATGGACACCAAATTCCAACCAGAAATGAAACCACAGCCAATGACTGGGGAACCGAATGTCATAATCTGGCCAACAGCCATGGGGGCCAGGATGTTGGTTAGCTGGTCAATCCTTCTAATGGTAGCATTCATGTCTAGAGGTAGGTGAAAGAGGAGAGTGAGCGTTCCAAACTGTGAAAGAAAGCCTGAACATTTACGTGCTATAAGTCTACACCAACAGTGCAGACCCCTGAGACGCTTGCTCCTGATGGCACTCTCTGGCCAATCCATCTGCTGTGAAGAAAACAATCGGTCCTCCCCTGTTTTCCTCAAGATAACATTTCTCTAGGAAAAGTCAATATATTACATATATGTATAGAAACAAGTTCATAAACAGGCATACAAATACATCTAACATGTAAAATGTTGCAAGACAAGTATAATGCTCCTTTAAAGCAGTGCCTCTTGGCCTGCCTAATGTTACGACCCTTTAATACAGTTCCTCATGTTGTATTGACCCCCAACCAAAAACTTATTTCATCACTACTTCATAATTGCAATTTTGCTACTCTTATGAATCATAATGTACATTATTCAGGGTATCTGATATGTGACCCCTGTGAAAGGGTCACTTGACAACATCCACAAAGGGATTAAGACCTACAGGTTGAGAACCACTGCTTCAAAGGAAGAGCTGGGGTTGACTTGGTTATGGATTACAGTGAAGAGAGAATAAGAGGAGTCACAGATGGTTCTACAAAATGTTGTTTCTTTTTATTTTTCTTGAATAACTATTTACTGAGAAACAGGTGACTTCAGAATACTCAAATTTAGTGTAAGAGAACTCGAATTTGATTTTGCAAATATTGATTTTGACAGACCCGCTGACATTCAACAGGCTCTGTTGTGACCAATGGTTAAATAAATAAATAAGGCTGAAGATTTGGAAAGAGATAAGACCCAATTTTGGACGTTTGCCAATTTTTAAGACAATGACATTACATGGAATATCAATAGAGCATGTGTAGAGACCACACAGGGGCTAACATGTTGTGAATGCCAATGTTCAGCTGTCAGAAAAGTCAGTAGAAAGCAAGATGATTAAAAACAAGAGTACGGTGTCCTGGAAACCAAATGGGGACAGTGCTTCAAAGAGCAACAAAATCACTAGTGCTAAGAGCTGGTGAAATCAAGAAAGATGAGCATTTTGAAGGATCCTCAAGGGTCCAGTGAAAACTACTGCAAACCTCAAAGACAGTGGAGCAGGCAGGGCAAATGCTTGCAGAAAGTTGGTTTCAGAGCTTGGTGCCAACTCCAGGAAACACTAATTTCTTATCTTTCAGCAGGTATCTCTCCAAGGTATTTTGCTGCCTCCTAGCAAAGTGCCCGGAGTAAAGAGTAAAATACAACAAAAGTCAGCAGACTGTGAGGAGGGTGGAAGAGTTCCTGCAGGATATAGGTGAAAATGCAATGCAATTCCTCAGGAAGGAGGGGAAGAGAAGACAGCAGAGAAAGGATTTGATCACTAAATGAAGGAAAGAATCAACTCTATGCTCAAGGGAACACTGGGTTCATTCACTTGTTTTTCTCCCATGTTGCTCTACTGTGAAGAGTTGGATTTAAAGGGGGTTACTAAGTTAGCCTAACAAAAGGAGAGGGAACCAAGTGAGCTAAGGAGGTCAGTATGCCATCATGATGGACCTTGGGATTTAAACTGGGTAAAAGAGAGAGAATCTGAAAGCCACAGACTGTCATGCAGGGCTGTTGGGCTGGGAGCTGAAGGAGAGGGATGAGAGGGTGCAAGAGTGGTAGGCTAAGACACAGAAGCCAAAGACTGAGATGGTGAGGTGGGAAGATTTCATGGCAGTAAGGAGACTTTCTAAAGTTTGACCCTGGGAACGTGCAACCATGTCAAAGACGAAGGAAGGGCACCTAAGGAAATTATCTCCTTTGTCATGCTCTATAGCACAAAGCAGGGTGAGATTAACTAGGTAGGTCCTTAACAATCATCTGGGTTGGCAAGGAAAAATCAATGACTAATGAGTACATTCATGGAAAATTGCCTTTCTTCCTCCCTTCATTCATTCTAGTCTTCAAGTGCTTCCTCATTAGTCCTATGAATGTACGATGTGTATGATAATGCGAGAACTTTGATATTCTTCACCTTTCACTTGAAAGGCAAAGGCAGCCTCCATCGGTTTCATCCAAACTATCCTTGCCAAGGCTCCCCTAATGTCTGTCTGCCCACAAACAGGTGTTCAGTGCATATGCCAACGGTGACGCAAGGAGCTGATCCAAGGAACTTACTGATCCAAATCCAAAACGCAAATAACTGATGTAATAACAGCTGGATTTTAAAAATATAACAAGAAGAAATGTTTTAATTAAATGTTTATCCTTCCCTAGATGATCACAGAGCTTCCAAGACCCAAGTTTTATCTTTCATGTGATACTTAGGAAGGTAATGATGCTTTGTGTCAAGAAAACAGGTTTTATATCTTTGGGGAAGAATAAATTAAACAGTAGTTTTGAAGACCTGTTCATTTTATTGGTAACAGCCTAGAATAGAATCCATCTTCTGAATATTCAAACATAAGCTATTCGTGAGCTTCTATTTATTCTCATGTGAACCCTCAAATGAATGTTGTCCTGGCTCTGAGTTGGCTGTTTTGGCAATAGCTATGACTGTTCTGTATAACAGTCATGAAATAAGTTCTTCCACTGTAATAAGTACATAATACCACAGAGGAGAATATGTCTTTTCAAAAGGGCTTTGCTGAGTTGAGTAAATCGGAGCCCACAGGCTCTCCTCCCTAAAATATGAAACTAGCTTTTAACCAGTAGAGTTCAGACAGGAAATTTATGTGCCAGGCTGGATCAAAGCAAACCACTGGATTTTTCTTCAGAATAACTAAAAAGACACTGTTACTAGATTGTCCCAGAAAGAAAAGAAGCAACAGATGGGCTGGAATGCCTGGAGAAAGGAGGTTCCACAGCATATGTGTAAAAGAGAATATCTTAATAAAATAATAAACCAAGTACCTGAAAAATATTTTAGTTTATAAAGAAGTTAAAAAAGAGTTCATTTGTGAAAAAACTATGCCTTTTCTGGAGCTCTCTACCTGACTGTTTTCTCCTGTCAATGTCACAGCTTCAAATTTTAAAGTTCTCCAGAATCAATGAATACTGGGATAAAGAGGAGCATCCAACAGCCAACTCATAACCTTCCTCTTTAAAATCAGTCACCTACACACACACACACACACACACACACACACACACACACACGCACACACACACACACACACACACACACACACACACACACACACACACACACACACACACTCACACACACAGACACACACAGACACACACACTCACACACACACACACACACAGACACACACACACAGACACACACACACAGACACACACACACAGACACACACACACAGACACACACACACACAGACACACACACACACACACACACACACACACACACACACACACACACACAGACACACACACACACACACACACACACACACACACACAGACACACACACACACACACACACACACACACACAGACACACACACACACACACACAACACACACACACACACACACACACACACACACACACACACACACACACACACACACACAGAGCCTTACAGCCCAGTCTCCTACCTGGTTTTCTAACATCCTCACCAGAAGCCAAGGCAACCCACAGACTACTTTTCTTCTTCTCTCTTCTATTTTTCTTTAGCCATGGCCTTTTTTCCTGACTTTTAAAATTCTGCTTAGAGCAGAAATGACACCCAAAATCCATGGTTAGACACCTGCTGACCTTCTGAACTAAAGAAGTCTCTGTATCCCGTTTTGAAGCGTGGTTTTCAGTTAACACCCGCTGCCGTTAAATATCAGGAAAGAAAGCTTGTAGGTTTCCTTCACTGTTCTAGGAACTACACTTCAGCCCTTAAGACTTGGCCAACAAAAGAGGAAAGCACACATTCCATTTCTCTTCTTAAACTGGAGGAAGCCCGCAGGGAAGGAAACAGGCTTCCTGTTCTGGATTTGTCTACCATATCTACCATTCACAGTAAAGAGAGGTTTAGCTGAGAATTGGCCGGTCATATTTTTGGTTGGTCTAAAACATCTTTTTATAAACTCACAGAGTAATGTTGTTGGTGTGGTTGTACTAGGACCACAGAAAGAGTATTTCCCTTTAACAAGGCTATTGGAAGGAGAAAAACAACATTTTAAAAACATTTCTTTTAATTACTTTTTAATTATGTGTATGTGCAGGTATGTGCACATAAAGGCATGTGCCTACAGAACCTAGGCTGTCAGATCCTCTGCAGCTGGAGTGTGGCAACTGTCTGATGCTTCCCTGAGAACAGAACTCGTGTCCTCCTGAAGAGGACTATGTATGTGCTCTCAAGCGCCAAGCCATCTCTCCAGCTCCCTAAATCAACCCTTTTAATTTAATCAGCTTCACAGGATCAAAATGAGTACAGTTAAGGAATTCAGGTAAGTGAAAGAAAGACAATCTAGATGCCATTTTTTTTTTCTTCAAACATGTCAGAAAAGTATATTGGTGACCTATTTTCAAAATAAACTCTTTGATATCCCTAGATTTTAAAACATACATGTTATGTGCTTAAAATATTGTTAAAAAGAGAAACATAACAACAACAAAAACGATGAAGACTTATCTTCTCCTTTAACATGACAAAAAGAGATGTGGAATTATTATTATTTTTTTGTAAATGAACAATGAGAGGAGTCAGGAGAATTCCCCGCAGGGCACATCCACTCCGCTTCTCTCACCTTATACACAAACCCCAAGGCCCAGGAGAATTTCTCCAGGTTGCAATCAGCCACCAGGAAGTGATGATGACTCAGGCAAATTCCTTTTGTTCTAGATCAGGGGTAAGCGTGACATTGTCAGTCACCTACAAATATACGAGGCCACATTCCTAGCTATCTGAGGACGTATGCAGGCAGGTTGGACAAGCCTGTTCCAGGCCTCCCATAGACTTTGTTCCCTTTCAATCACTCTTTTCTTCCTATCTTCTTTTAAGTCTAGTCAAACAGCCGCTTGCTAAGCCCAGCACATAATCTTTCCTTATGCATCCTGGAGTAAGCCACTTTAGTCATCAAGAATGGTTTTCTTGTTGGCCCGGGTTGTTGGGTAATGTGTTTGTGATACTCATTATCTTAATGACCAGCAGAGTCAGTTCAGCTGATCTCTTCAGCCCTCCTCCTTCACCTTGTGTAATGATCAATCCAGCTCAAGCCTATGTGCTCTGTGGAGAAGGAGAATGGAGCTGGAGATGGAGAAGAATACTGAGAAAGCGAGGGCATTTGGAGCCTTAGAAGTACGGAGGCATGCTGTCTTATAAGCACTCTTTGCTCTCTCCTGAGCCACTCGTCTGTGTTTCCAATAAACTGAAATTGTTTAAAAACACATTCTATCTTCCATTTGAAAAGATATTTCAAAAGACTTACATTGTGTAGGATGTCAGATAACTGCTATTCGAACATTTTTTGAAGCAGAAAACAACTTATAGAAACTTTGCTACAATTGTGTTGTCCATGGGTATTAAAAAAAATACCAACGGTATGATCCTTAAAATCCATATAATAATGTCCACAGTTACGAGGGTCAAATACCACGTCAGACTGTCACCATCACAATGGAAACTCAGAAACAACAAGTTATTTTTTAAAAAGAGGAAAAGTTCAAATGCGATCTATTTGTTAGCTTTGCAGAGCATGATAGAATAGTAGGTACACTAACATTAACTCGGTAACAATTAGATAAATCACTGCGCCGTTTGACACCTAGAGCAGAACAATACAAAACTCTGCACTTTTCATAGATTATTCTTAAAACCTTCCCACATGATCAAGAGTAAAAAGCCCCCTACTCCTACTTAGCACCACAGATGCATTTAGTTGAACAGGGAATCCAAGTTACCTGCTAATCTGCTCCTGTTTTCTCCTGCTACGACAACAATCCAGTCCCTTTGGATTGTAATTGCAGTGGCAGTACTGGCCAAATTCGCAATGTTTGCAATGGTGATGATCAGGATGTAGCAGACAGTCTAAGGAATGAAAGCAATAAAATAAAATAAAATAAAACCTTGAGTTAATATGTCAGTTCACATTTTTTAATTTTAATCTCATTCATAAGAAGTCACTTTACTTTCTACACATGGAACAGCTGAGTCAGATATTACAACAGAGCACGACACTGTTCATATTTGCATCATCTGTAGTTAATGCAAAAACAAAAAAACACGCCTCCCCCCCGCAAAAACCAGTAGTCACTTATGTGACAGTTCATATAAAGTAGTGACATAATGGTGGTTTTTAAGGTTTATCCCACAAATACTTGTTAAAATCACATCAGAGAATCAAAACAACCTATGGACATAGAAATCGATACTGCACGGTTACAGCAGAAAACCCAAAAGGTGTCCTCCTAAACCATAAGGGCTTTGCATTTTCATTGCTGTTACATATTCATTTTCTGTCACCCAGTGTCCTGGAGGAGTTGAGCCACAGCTCTGTGGTAGAGTGTGTGTCTAGCACTTAGTAGGTCCTGAGTTTCATTCTCAGGATCCCGAAAACACACAAACAAACAGCAGGAAGCCCATAGAGAACTTACAAGGACCCATCCATGATACATGTTCAGAAGCTCATGCTTGTGTAAGAAAACCATCATCAGGATGATCCCGCAGAGAATGACGGATACATTCTGAACCACCAGGGACGTCTGGGCCACTGTACAGAACAAAAGCACAATGTTCACTGCACCAGCATGTCTTGGGCAGGCTGCTTTTATCCACACAGATGTTGGCCTACGTTGATGTACATGCATGATTACCAGACAGAGAAAACCTTCTTGCAGTAAATTCTGCCTCAGTTATTTTCTGTACACAGACCTGTGAGACCTGCAAATGTTATAATATTCTCAGGACTTTCTTCTACTAGCTGAAGTCTTTCATGATAACTGCATTTTCATCTGACAAATTTACTAGAAAGTTTGCTGCCCTAAATAGAACTATTGTACAGAGAAGATCCGCCTTTCAAGTCTTTGCTGTTTAAGCTTAAATAAAGACACAGAGGAGGTTACAAAGGAGGTGAAGGGGGAAGTTATGGAATCTGTAACCTCTCACTTACATGGCAGGCTTAATCTAATAAAATGGTCCTGACAAACAAAAAATACACAGACATTTGCCAAAAATCCCTAAGTAGCAAGTTTCTTCAGATAGGTATTTTATTCATCATTGCTATAAATTCTAAGATACACCTTCTATCAAAGAAATTGCAAGTCCTGTCAAAGACAGACACTCCTTCATGCAGAGCAAGTGTTAGAGTAAAGCCAGATAGAAAACCAGTAGTTGTTTACCATTCACTCAGTAGATGATCTAGGACAGGATACTTAATGCTTCTTATGCCTACGCCTAACAAGTGTGAATGATAACATCCGCCTTCCTTCCTTTATGGAATCCTAATGATAACTCAAATAAAATATTCATGAAAGCATTCTGAAATGCATAAGCTATAATTACAGATCTTGTCATCCAGGACAGTAACGCTTATCCCAGCTTGGAAGATCATATCAAAGGCTTAAGACAACAAGCTGCTCTCAGAAGGCAGTCTGAAATAAAAGCCAACACAGAACTCACTTATTCACACATCTGGGCATGCATTCCTTCATCAAAGGATTAGATACCAACTGTCAACGCACCAAAAGGAGGGATATGTGGGCAGATGACTATACCCATATCAGTACAATAACCAAGGTCCTGAAGTCTCAAAGACCATGGAGGAAGAAATGCTCACTTTATTCCATAAGCATCAGGGATTTTGCATGAAGGGTGACTTGTGCATTGATTATACAATAGACATAGGAGACTCCTATCTTACCATATTCATCTTCTTCATCCAGCTTAGCACTTCTCTAACATACAGTTACAATGTTCAACAAATTTATGGTTAATGAATCCTAAGGATAATATCCCTGGGTATAAAAGAACTTGGTTTCCTTCAACATAAAGAAATTTTTTTCTCTATGTGTTCTGATCTGCTCATTCTCAAAACAGGAAAATCCTCAGATGAATCTTTGTACTAATAATACCAAATCCTAGAATTTGATAGTCCTATTGACTATTTAGAAGCAGTTATATTGAACTGAACACAACTAGTTATAACAATGTCTGTCTTCAGAGAGGCCTAGCCAGTTCTTTGCATTAGCAAAGCTCCAAAAACTTTTCCACATTTCTCTTATATTCTAGATAACTGAATTGCTTACTTATTTTTAGTCTCTTGTAAATAAAGGATGTCTTGATATCCTAGAATAAATGTTAATTCATCATACATTTACAACACATGCACAGTACATTATAATTTCTTTTTAACCTAAAAATTATAATTCAGCTGTCTGCAGTATAGACATAGTTATTCTCCCTTGTATCAGTATTTAGTTATTTAGTTTTCAGTCCCATTACACATCCCTTTATATGTAGCACAGTAATCCAGAGGAGAGACGTTCAAACTGTTCCCAGGAACATCAGACAGGAGAGCCTCTAGTGTAATTCATAGTTATAGGGGAGCCAGCACGAAGCACGCTTTTAATATTTAACGTGATTCCCAGAAAAATTGATTACAGGGTTAATTGTTAACATTTGACACTGACAAACTGCCAAAAGAAAGAAAATCTATTAGGTCAGTGTCCTAACACTCCTGCTAGTGCAGGAGCCTGGGGACCTGGAATCCAGGTGTCACCACCAACCCCCATCCTTTCAGTTGTGTTGTGTGAATGCTTCCTCTGAGTCAGTTAACCACATCGATTCTCTTTTAGTCTGATATTCCCCCCATTCCAGGGGAAGCACAGTCTAGCCTAGAGAGTACAGGCTTAGTTATGTAACAGCACTCACCTTTAAGTCTGGCATTCTTATCCACCCAGTCACCAATGATGGCTCCCAGGACCAGAACAGAGCCTGCCACCACCAACCCGTAGACAGCTGTCAAGAGGAGGCTGTTTCCGTAGAGTTCCACCAGAAACACAGACACTGCAAAGTGCCACATCCGGTCCCCCTTAAACGAGAGAAAGAAGTTTGGCTGAAATGTTTTTAGTTTGTAGCATATTGTTCCCAAGAAGTTGTTCCTTATCAAATGGGTGCTTTCTGGCTATATCAGATGACGTTTCATGTTAATAGTTATGGATTGAATACTTGCCTAATGCTAAAACTTCATTCCAGCGCAATGGAAAACATTCAAGCTTCATTAGTTTATAGGCATTAGTTTGCCTTACATGCTAGGAACGGATGGAAGAGACCCTGGGGCCTCTGATGGATTTGCGTGGCTCTCATTTTTTTAAAAAAACAATTTGCTGTTTCACAAGTAAATTTCAAAGTCCTCAAGAGCAGAACAATCAGAAGGAGGAAGTCTGATCCCATAAGACCAAAGGTGTTGAAATAAATAAGTAGTCATTTTAATGTTTTAACACAGGTCAATTTTGAAAAAGAAAAAAGGCTATATTTCCACATAGTTTCAGAACATATAATGAATTTTACAATTAGTTAGTATAAAGTGTGGTATAAATTTAACACCAACTTTTAAATAAGTCAAGTAGGTTAATGTCTAAGATGTCTAAAATAGACATTTTAAAACACTGTAAGCTCCAGCCTTAACGTCATGGGTTAACGTGAAGGCAGACGATGTCTTGTCAACATCATCACAAAATTCACAGACCAAGTTCCTTACATATTTGACCCTGTGTGAAAGCACATCAACTCTGAGCTCTTCCCAAAGTCTCACAAAATCCTCATGATAAATCTCCTATGCTGGAAGAAAATGATTATATTGAGAAGCCAACCGCTATTAAATTTTAATAAGACTAAGGTAACAATCTGAAATATTCAAAACTTAAATTGATTTGTGCTAATATGAAAAGCATGCCATTTGCAACTATGAATGATTCTATTCTTCAGGGATCATTTGCTAATAATGTCTGTAGATGCTTTGAGTTATCACATCCTCCAGGCCTGCAAGAAGCTTGAAGGAAGTAAATACTCCTGGCATCTATCAGTCCATAAAAGCATTTCTAGACCCCAAATATTAACAGTGAAGAGGTAGAGAAGTCTTGGGTTAAAGAATAATACATTCGGGGTTGGGGATTTAGCTCAGTGGTAGAGCACTTGCCTAGCAAGCGCAAGGCCCTGGGTTCGGTCCCCAGCTCCGAAGGAAAAAAAAAAAGAATAATACACTTCCCAAATATAATTCAAGCTGATTACAAGATTGAGATCTTGGTAAACAAAGTTGAAATTTCTCTGGCTATCCTAATTTAAGAAGTGACAAATTACGTCCTTAGAAAAATGTCAAGACCCGACTAACATCTAAGTTGATGTTGACTGAGTCAGCGGTTCTCAACCTTCCTAATGCTGTGGCCCTTGAATAGTTTCTCATGTTGTGGTCACCCCAACCTAAGATTTTCATTGCTACTTCATAACTGTAATATTGCTACTGTCATAAAGTATAAGGTAAATATCTGTGTTTTCTGATGGTCTTAGGTGACCCCTCTGAAAGGGTGATTCAACCCTCTAAGGACGTGTGACACATAGGATGAGAACCACTGGACTAAGAGCTCACCCATCCCTTCCATGCTTCCATTTCCTGCCCTCCCCACCAAACAAAAGCACCTCTCACTATACTTTGGTATTTGTTTACATGCCTATCTCCCCACGCTGAATCTGAGAATAAGTAAGCTCAGTAATTAATCTGCTTAATGAGTGGCCACAGGAGGGTTTCCGATGCATGCCCGATGCTACTGTGGGCATCAAAACTTCAGCAGTAGACAAAACACACAGGCTGTTTTTCATGCTGCTGGTGTTCCAGTGCACAGGGACGGAAGCAAAGCTAGCACAGGAAAGGTGGTGGCAAAGGCTATGAAGAGAAGGAACACAGGGAAGGGCTGGCAGGTGGCATTCTACATGACAGAGGCCTTTATGACTAGAGAAGTAAACCCTTGAAAATACAGAGCACTTGGGCTTAAATGACAACAGTCTGACGGACATGGGTGTAAACAGAGGAACTTGCTTTTCTTCGCCGTACATTTGCTTTACGTTGCTGTTTTTGTTGTCGCTTTTTAAAGTCCACACTAAATTAAATTAGTAACACCTTAACCAAAGCATCTAGTTCTTGCTTATTTTGTTCTCCAATAGTAGTGTAAAAATGCATTGACCCATTAGTAGAAAGGAAGTCGGGAATTCAAAACCATACAAATCAACAGAAGCCTGACTTGAGAGAATCTTCTGCCCAACTGCTCCCATATCCGTTATCTAAGGACTCATGAGCTAACAGCGCTGGAAAAATGTATATATAATATTTTATTTATAAATTATAATTAACTAGAAATATAATTAAATAATATAAGTTTACATGTGTAAGACACACACACACACACACACACACACACACACACATCAGAGTGACCTACATGAGACAAAGGACATAGAACAAAATTGCCTCCTCTCTTGTATTCCTTTGCAGTGAGGAGTAAAATCCCACTAACCCTTATAAGGCTTCTGGTACTATGGTTACTTTCCCTCCCTCTCTCTCCCAAGGACCTGTCCATTTACTCAACTTATTATATAAGGTTGCAACAAGCATCTTTCATTTTTCTTTTGGTACTTGCTTTAAATTTTCTTGACAAAAATCTTCTTCAAATTGCCCTGGAACACACATAGCTCCTCTCTTGTTTCTGGACAGACTGAAGCCCAGTCTGTCACCCAAAGGTCACATGAACCTTGAAGTTAATCAGTGTTTAGAATCGAGGCACCTGGTTTTCTAGGAGGACTTCAGAAACTCTTCTATTACAGGTCCTTTTAATGCTTATTATAAAATTAAATTGGAAGAACAAACTATTGGTTCAGATGTAGAAAGGGTTCTTCACTGTTTTGCTTTGCTTTTTCCCCTTTTCTCCATCTGCTAAAGTAAACTCCAGCTAACTCCATTTTGTTTATACGTTTATTTCTATACAGAAAGATGGCAGCTCGCTTCTCTAAAAAGCAATTCCTTAGAGAGCCAACGACCCAACTTAATAATTTTCCAAGGGCATAGGGAATACACTTCCTCATGTGATGGTTTCCACTCACATCTTATAGGCAAATCAATAAGGGATCCCATTAAAAAGAAATTAGTACTTCAAAATATACTTTTGAAATTCTTTTTTCTTATTTGTAACACACAGAATATGTTTAGAATTGTAGCTTTTAAGCAGGAAGAATGATTGTTTAACCTGACAGTTTCTAATAATTATCCATTGAACACAGTCAGCATGCTAATATCTCGAAGAACTGATGAGGAACAGAAAGACTGAAACTTTCCAAAAGCCACATAGGAAGCCAAAGGGAAAACTGGAAATCCATAGCTAATTTCCATTGGGTGGTGGCTTTTAACACAGCTCACACTACCCACAAATTAAGTTGCCACAGATAAAAGCTTTGAAGATCAGAATTGTTATCATTTAGATGTTTGATCTTCGGTTAGGTATACTTAAACTCATCTTATAGTACTAATGTAATCCTAATATGCCGGTGTTCAACTGTCTACCCTTCTACTGTTTCCAGAATGCTGCATGCCAGTACCAGTTGTTAACCCAAAAGGGCCCATGAGATGCCTTTCCAAGGAGGCCCAATTAGAATTTACCAACACTAGTAACTATTCAAGTTTCCTGTCCTTGTGGATCTTGTTTCAAACAATTGTCAGTCCATGTAAAGCTTTAGAATTTCACTGTTAAGTAAAATTTACTAACACTCGTGGGAAACATCTTTGAAGAAAACAATGTTTTTGTTGAAACATGTGTTTTAGGAAGATTTATTTACTTAACTGAATGTCAAAACTGCAAGTTCTCTAATACAACTGTCTCTGAGGAAAGTAAACAACAGCTTGTGCAACAATGAGTGCCTCAAGAACTGTGTGCATTCTCACTTACCCAAGTGGAGAGAGAGTGGCCAAGGTAGAGGAGGAATTTTGCTGAGGTCAGGTAGTTTGCTAAAGATCCTATAAAGGCACAGAGAACAAGTTAAAAACATGTTTAAGCACTTCAATGGGCTCAGATTAGAATTTGCTTTTGGTCGTAATTATGTGTGACTTTTATCAGGTCACTTACAGACTGATGCATTCAGTTTACCTAATACCATCCACACAGATTCAGCGTTGCCTCTTGGTCAATAACCGCCCCAACTTCAGGCAGTGAAGAAACTCTTGTTTCGACATTCCTTAACTTCAGTGGGGTTTGTTTTTTAATGCAAGGAATTCCACCCTGCCCGGGTTACTCTATCCTTACCCTTGCCTTACTCTTTTATTCAAACTTTGAGTTTACATTCTTCTTGAACCTCCATCAAAACCTAAGCCAACCCTCATGGAACTGTATCTCCCTGTCCCCACCTGCATTCCCCCACTTGAAGCATTCGATTTCTCAACTCACCACAGCATCCTTCCTGATGGGTCTGATCTCTTGACTTGGTCATGGCACCAGACGCTCTCCCCTTGTTTGTTCCGATGCTAGTAGCTTTAGCCGCTCTTGGCCAGGGGCTTGTTCACAGGAGTGTGAAGAACCGGAGACAGCACGGCTATAAGCACAGCAGCCTTGTGCCGAAAGACCCCAAAGGACAACTAAGGCAAAGAACAGCAAAGCTGCCACCGGGGTCTTCTTTATGTCTTCTTTCCAAACTTAGCTAACACTGTAGCTGAAGTTGGAAAGCTAAAGCCTTATGGAAGCGGGTTGGAGGGTCCACCGGCCGCAGAAGACCCTAAGCCTGCTCTCGCCGCCGCCGCCGCCGCCGCCGCCGCCGCCGAGGGAAGGGCAGCGGCTTATAGGGAGCCGTGGGCGGAGCTCGCGAGCGCCGGGACCGCCCCTCCCGGCTGGACGTCCAGGTCCGCGCCAGCTGTGCTCCCGCCGCCCTCCCAGGAGGCGCGAACAACCAGCGATCGGGCTGAGCTACCGCAGGAGAAACCCGAGAAGTGGCCCGCACAGTAGGGAGGGGATTGTGTGCGGACCCCGAGGGGACACCACAGAGACATTTTGCACAAAGCCGATTGGCAGGTGCTAGAGGGAAGAAGCTCTTCTCTCAGGCCACTAGATTGACCGACAGTCCCTAGGCAAAGCCCAGCGGGAGCTGGCGCGGAAAAAAGGAGCCTCCCACCCACAGCTACACTTCGGAATGCAGGTAGCTAAGTAAATACAAGCCGTGTCCGGTCTGCCTGCGGCGCAGAATGTTTTCCTTCTCCCGGCTGTGGAGAGGGCCTTCTCTCAAAGCTGCCGAATCAAAGCTCAGGAAAGGGGCTCAAAGATCACAGTGCAGCCCTGCGCAGCCCAGTGATCGAACGCGGGCCGCCTTCTGTTCTACAAGCACTGCAAGGAGGCAGCACCCTTCACTGTCCTTTCCCTCTGGGTTCTAACCCCAGACGCTCCTGCCTCTTTGGCTACTCCACAGGCCCCAGGGGCTGACAGGCAGTTACCAGGAATACCGGTTGTCCCAGTTGGGACCCTGGGTCTGGCCCGGTACAGATAAAGCCCTTTTTGGTAGCCTCCTGGAGGGACAGGTAAAAATAACTAAAGGAAAAAGCGCCAGGTGTGAGCCTCTAATGACCCCAGGGCGTACCTGTTTCTAGGGTCCAGTGGACCCTTAGCTTACCTTTGTCAGTTCTGTCAACACCTCAAGAGTGATCCTCAACATTGAAACTCCAACCAGCTTGCACGCTTGAAGCACTGCCAGAATGACACCTGGTAATGAACAGAGCCACTCATGAGCACAGGCCTTGTATCTGGACTCTCTATCAGAAGCCCCAAAGGTCTTTGCGGGCGGGGTGCAACTGGATTCGTTGGGATGAGGTCTGCAGAACAGAGATAGGGGTTTACGGCTGTAACCGCTTTTTGTCCTTTGCAAACCCTTCTCTCTCTTTTCCCACAAAACTTTTAAGTCCTTTCTTCTCTATCACAGGTTCGGTTATGTCTGCTGAAGTGACAAAATGGAGTAGTATATCCAAACGCCTTTGAAGGAAACCTAAAGAGTGCTTCCACGAGGCACTTAGGAATGGATCATCTAGCAAATTGTGACAATTCTTTCTTTCTCTCTCTTTCTTTCTTTCTTTCTTCCTTTCTTTCTTTCTTCCTTCCTTCCTTTCTCTCTCTTTCTTTCTTTCTTTCTTTCTTTCTTTCTTTCTTTCTTTCTTTCTTTCTTTCTTTCTTTCTTAAGTGTGTTAATCTTCAAAACACAAACCTTCCTGATTCCCTGCACATACATCACTGTGTGCCAATAACAGGACCTCCATGTCCTTTGCATTAAGTTCTGTGTGCCTTAAGAGCTATCCCCAACCTCTAATCAGAAGACTCAGAAACAGGAGCTCAGTTGAAGTGTGCTTCAAAGCGTGATGCGGAGCTTCTGTTCCCCATTGTCACCAAGGAGTCCTCAGAAGCCAAAACTCCTGAGTGGTAAGAACAGGTGGGGAGCTACAGTGAAACAAACCTCAAGTAAGCAAGATTCACAGGCAGCAAACGTGTGCAGTGTTTGAGCCTTGGCCAGGGCTCCTATCCTAGTCATTGGGAATGAGTGTACTGTTGAAGCTCATGACATAGAAGAAATTAAAATAGAAAATGGAATAAAAATTCTCAAAACACTTGGAGTACACAAGTGACAGAGTTTCCTGGCCTTGACATTCCAGATTAGAAAGCAGAGCTGAGTCACAAGACATCAGTGGCTCTTCCTCCTTCCAAAGAAACATTTCACTGACTGAGAAGTAAAATTTCATCCAAAAGCAATGTTGTTCCTCAGAACAGAAAATATATAACTTTCTTGTCAACGTAATCATAACTAAACAAGTCGTGCATGTTTTAAACCAGTTTTCAAACACAAAAATTAAGTGCCCAAAAAACTATTTCTCAATTCTTTTCAACATAGTATTTATGAGACAGAATCTAAGTTATGCATACTGGCTTTGGAATCACAATCCTCCTACCTCAGCTTCCCCAGTATTGGAATGACAGGCGCACGTCACTATTGAGCTGTTTAAAACTCTGTTAGTTTTTAAAGAACCTTTTAAATCTTCCAGCCAGAATAAAATGTGCTCTGATTGAAAGCCGTTAATACACATTTATGGTTGGGAAATAAAGGGCGCTTATTCTTTTCAAGTTGTGTTTTTACTTACCTCCAGGGCCCTCAGTTGCCCCTTCTGCATCTGAGCAGCTCTCCAGAACAAAAACAGCACAGGGAATAGTCACTGCTCCACAGCCCTGAAGACAAATGAAAAAGAAAAAACACAGTGGGGTTATCACCAGCTATTACAGGAACCCTTGATCTGAGGACAGAGCTCCAATCGGATGCAAAGCCACGATTCTGTTCAAGGGCCTGTCAAGACAGTCTGACGTTTCTGTAAGCTTCCAACTGAGTGGACTCTTGAGAAATTCAAGTTCAGGTTCTTACTTCAAGTCATAGACAATGGACAGAAAGATGAGCATCCTCATAACTCTTCAGTGTGGTTGAGTATCCCAAGAGATTCGACCTTGACAAACTTTATAAATACATGACCTCTCCTCCATTCTCTTCATACATCTCAAGCTTTAAAAAAGGAATGCATAATATTCCAAAATTATATATTTAATATGCAATATACATTACATTATATATATTTTATATATAAATATATTGCATAAATATCTATGCTATATAAGATTTATCTAATATATAATATAAAACATACATGTATGTGTGTTATCTAATAAATATATAGTATTCATATATAAATATTAACTATATATTTATTACATGATAATATATATAATATGAAGCTCATAGTTGTCTTCAGGGCCTGGGAAGAATAAGGCACCTGACATTTTTTGAAATAATGGACATCTTGTCAATGGTGATGGTGCAATGTTGTGAATTTATCTAAAGTGTCAAAACTATATTAAAATGACATAAACAATGAATTTCATTTTACATGATTTTTTTTAACTTCAATTGAAAAAAAATAAGACAGTGTCTTAAAAGGAAAGTTTGCCATTTTCCCAAATCAGTGTGAACTGGGATTGATGTAGAACAGATATGTAGAAAGAAGAAAACAGAAATCAAGTCTTACACATCATATTGGAAACTAAAACAGAGAGCTGTGTTCATTGTTTAATTTTCTCAATATATAGCCAGAAAATACATGTGATTTTTCACTTAGTAAATAGTTTGGTCTCTTAACTTTTGGCATAGGTCCTTTCTATCTAACCTACCTCTCTGTTATGATATAGAGTCTATTCCTTTGTTGCTTGTTTCCACCTAAACATCAAAGCTGGATGCTTACTGACCACAGCCCTAAAGACCTCACTCATCCTTGCCTTCCCAGGGCTTATACAGACAGACAGGCCTCAGCTACGAGGTCCTGTTCATTTGGTTTTTCAGTTGCTTGCAGCCCTGACAGAAAAGTGTATAAATCTCAGATGTGTCAAACAGTTCTCAGTGCACACACCCATTCAAGTCATCTGCCTCAGACATACCTGACGGCATACCTGTTTCTAAGAAACCCCTTGAAGCTAATTCCTACTAAGATGGCCAGAAATTTCTAGCCACAAAGTTTGCATTCTAGGCAAAAGGTAAAAATGTTCTACTTAGGACACAGTTCCAGGTTCAGTGCAGGAGGGACCAAATGACTACCTCAAGGCCTTCCCTGGTATGGGCACTCTACCTGTTCTTGATTTTGTTTGTTTTGTTTTATTTCAGTAAATATTACTTTTATATTGCTTATTTTTATTTTTGTTACCAAATCTCATAAAATGACAGATTATCATCACATGTTACCGAGGAGATAATGTCATTCCATGGCTGTGAAAACCTTGGGCATTTCCCTAATGTTAGACCCTTGAGTTTTGCTTACACAGACATTACTGTGGTTAAGGCTCTTTAAGGAGAAAACAAAAGGGCCTTTACACATGATCTGGACAAAACCCTTTAGTCCCATAGGATTTGAAATCACTGCTGAAATTATTCCAACATTTCGAAAGAAAGCCTCGCCCAGAAATGTCCCTCAGAAACACTCCATTAGTGTTATCTTGCATTGAGCAGTGTGCAAAACAAAAGGCCCTAGAACTACCCAAATGGCAGGTAGGAGACAGGCACTTACCATATGCTACTGCCCTGGTTCTTCTTCTCAACACCCTGTGAAATAACTCTGTCTTTATCCCACTTGCAAATAGAAGTTAAATAACTCACTCAGTCACTCAAGTGAAGATAGAAGAGAGGCCGATTAGGAGGGGTGGTTGCCTTCCCATTGTGCCCCTCATCAGTGAACAAGAGTAGAACAGGACAAGTCAATAGCCACAAGTAAGTCAATCAAGCAACGCAAAAACATCACAAAATCAGGCAACAATGGGGCCTTAGAAGGAACTGCTTTGACAGTTAAGGGACAACAACAACAAAGAAAACCATAATGAAAGTTAAAAGCAAAAAACAAACAAAAAACCAGCTGCTGGGATAAAATAATGACAGACCTCCTCCTGGAGCAGAGGCATTTTTTTTCTTTTTCTTAAGTCAGGCTTTTTTTCTTTTTTCAAGTCTAGCCTTGGCTGCCCTTGAACTTGTTCTGTAGACCAACCTGACTTCCAACTCACAGGGATCTCTCTGCCTCTGGGATTACAGGCCTGTGCCACCACAGCCCAGCTGTGCAGAGACCTCAGTACTAGAAGCTGCAGCAGACCTTCCTGGGCATGGGACCTGCAGCCTACATGCAGGTGACAGTGGACCCCTTTCCTAGCTGCTGCGACTCTAAAGTAGATGAAATAACATGGTTTGGGTTTTGATTTTTTGGTTTTGGTTGGTTGGTGGTTGGTGGGTTTGACTTGGGTTTTGGTTTTTTCCCGGCAGTTTCTGTGAGTAACCCTGGCTGATCTGGAAGTAACTCGTAAACCAGGTTGGTCTTGAACTCAAAGACTCACCTGCCTCTCTCTACCCTTTCAGTGCTGGGATTAAAAGTGTATAGTATCATTGCTTGGCTTGAGGTTTGTATTTTCAGATATAGAGAAATGGAGATGTTTGAGGAAAATCCATTTTTTTTTATACTGAAGATGTAGGAGTTGAAGACCGATTAAAAATGTCTTTAAAATAGTCAAAATTCCAGAATTTCTTGGCACTGAAGAGGGAATTAAATGGAATTTTTAAAGGGCCACTGTAGGGATAGATTATGCAACATCAGAACGGTTCTTTTTAAACTGTTGATAAAACCATATTAGATACAGACTTACTATGTTTAGAAGATGTACTTTTTATACTAAAATAGAAATATGGTTTTAAGGATAATTTTTCATATAATGAAGCATAAAATGCTTTACAGAGAAATGTACATAGCTTCTTTTCATTTTAATGTCTTTCTGTTTTCTCACCTCTAATAACCATTGTTTGATTGCAGGAAGCACACAACAAACCACTTCTAGACTCCGTCCATTGCCTACACACACACACACACACACACACACACACACACACACACACACTCACACACACACACACTCACACACGCACACACATACACACTCACACACGCACACACACACACACACACACACACAGACACACACATCAGACACACACACACACACACACACACACACACACACACACACACACACACTCACACTCACACACACACACACATACACAAACATACACAAACATGCACACACACTGACACACACATACACACACCACACACACACACATCACAGACACGCACACACACATCACACACATATCACACACACACATATGCACACACACACGCACACACACACACACACACAAACACACACACACATACACACACACACACACACACACACACACACACACATACACACACACATACACACACAACACACACACACACTCACACACACATACACACTCACACATACACACTCACACACACACACACACACACACACACACACACACACACACACACACACACACACACACACACACACACACACACACACACACACACACACACACACACACAGACACACACACAAACACACACACAGACACACACACAAACACACACACAGACACACACACAAACACACACACAGACACACATACATACACACACAGATACACACATATACACACACAGGCACACACACACAAACACACACATTCACACACACAATTGCACATGCACTCTCAGACACATGCACGCACACTCAGACAGTGTGTACTGTGTGTATATGTTTCCCTCTGGTGGTAGGGAAGGTTTTGTGTTGCAGCTGGTGATAAAGGGTGCATGGATTTGAACTGACTTAAGGAGAACTTAGGAAACTGAAGATGAAATGAATCAGAGTGGGCTTGAAGGAAGGAGAGTGAACATGGTGTGGCCAAGCTTCAGATTAGGAATCAGGGAACAAAGTTACACCATGGCTAAAAAGAAGCTTTGGCATCTTTGGGAAACTAATATGATATTGATCATGACTCAATAGTACAGTAATATATATTTTACTCATAATATTTTCTATATAATGAGCACATATTATTTCTCTAGAGATTACATATCACTTACAACTAAAACAAAAAGAGTAATTTAAACATTTTGATGCTTTCCTGTATATCACTTATGCTCAGTTGTACGTTTTCTTCATACAATACCATTAAACTTTAAAAATAAAACTTAAGGTCACAATAATAAATTTGAAGAAATTTAATGTTTTCCTACTATATGGGTCAGTATTCTTTTACTGATGATTGATAATAGCTCAACAATTTTGATTTTGTATTAAAGTGATCCTGATATTCTGCCTCTGGGGAAATTGAAGGCATTCATGAAGGCGGCTTGGGACTTTTATTTATTTGCAGAGTCCATATATAATCTGAGACAATATTATCACCCAGAATGAGATAACTCTTAGGACTTCTGCACTTACGTTGATTGCTTTTGAGTTGCTTAATCTGATGTCAACTTTAAAGTAACAACAGATTAAATATTGGAGGATTTATCACCTGAACAGCACCACGTACGGAGATACCTACAGAAAGACCAAAGATAGGAGGAGTGTGTTGGCATGGCTGACAAAAAGCTTTTCTAGGGTTATCAACCTGGAAGAAGGCCTTTAGACTGCATTTGGTTTAGGCAGCCCAGTTACATTCGGTGTCAACATCCTTGGTGATTATTCCCCGAGGTTTTCCTGATCCTCCCTCAGCTCTCCTCCCCTCTCCATGCCCACCCCTTTCTTTGACAGATTCAATGACTGACTACTGAGCTGCAGCACAGCAACTCATTTCTTGTGGTCACAAGATGTGCTTTATGTTCTCCTCAGCACTAAGATACACTTGTCCTTTGGGGTAAAAACAATAATAATAATGCAATCCTAAGAAGTCATAGTGGAAAACATTAATGTTTTGACTAATTTATCATAGCAAACGAAAAATACCTACGCTATAATTTTAGGCTTATGAGGATGTAAGGAAGGTATCATTACAGGAGTGTGGTTCTTTCTTCTTGGTACCAATTACTTTAGACGTGTCTAATTTGTTTTTCTCTTTTATATCCACACGCTATTGCCTTTAAAGCGAATGTGAGCTGGTCAAGAGTACTGACTAACTGTGTGTCAGCCTCCTCAAAGAGCAGATCTTCTGAGCTAAAGTTGAGTGTCGGGTGAACTGAATTAGGGAAGTCTCTTAATTGTGTGGCAGAAGTCCCTTTTGCACAGCTTCAAAAACAGTCTCCTTTTACAAGCAGCTGACCAACTCAGACAAGACTATAATGATGGCCGGTTAAATGCATTCCTTCATCAGTGATGCACCTATACTGGTGCTTAAGGAGCTGGTGATAGGGGGTTTGAGAAATAATCTCTCACTGAAATGAACCATATTAAATTGGTTTCTTCTTATTTAATTGTGCTATGGCCCCTCGAAAAATCTATCGCCTTTTCTCTTTGCAGCCCACCCATGCTCTTTATCTCAATGACTCCTTTGGTTTCTCTTGTTCTCGGGTTTCAGAGACTGCCCAACTCCCCAAGGCCATATGTCTCAACTGCCTCAGAGGCTGTACCTGTCTATAAAAGCATCATGAACATAAACATGTCAGAAACACTCTAAATATACCACACGATCTGATTATCTAGTGCCTTCATATAGAACAAACTAGCAAATGCTTCTAATTCTGTCCTATGCACACCTGTACAAAGACAGTTTGGCTATACGACTACATAAAACTCTAGTCACAGGTATAAATGGACACTATAGCACACATGGGAGTGCTAACCATTTTAGAGGTGTACTTAGATGGTCTGGACATCTTTCTGATAAACTTCCTCTTGGACGTTGTACACATAAACTTCCTTTTAGACACTGTCTGCATTAACTCTGAGGCAAAATACCCATCAAGCATCACGATGCTGTTAGCTCCCAAGTCAAGAAAACCATGCCACTGAAATCCTGTGGCTGTGAAATTCAGACGGGGTGACCAATTCTTTAGGAAGAATAAGGATAGGATTCTGATGCTTTTAAGCATATCTTTCCAAATGATGGGAACACAATATCAAAACAAGGAAAGCTGTCTGTATGTCCTTATGTAAGGATGTCTCACTGGAAAATTCCCTCCAAAGACAGGACTTGATCTCTGTAATGTGACATAAATTTTTAAAATTTTGATAAAAATTTAAATATTTTTCCATTCTTAATAGTAGTTATGCCTCTAAATGTATTTGTAGCATTTTAAAGATATTCCTGCATTAGAGTAAATACAACTATCAAAAACATTCACCTCCCTTTCCCCTAAACTACAGCTAACAAATAACTAGACATGGTATGCACAATTATACTAACAGATACGTGGTAGGCTGAGGAGACAAACGGGGCTACTAGGAAGTCACCATCACACACACACACACACACACACACACACACACACACACACACACACACACACACACACTCACACACTCTCTCTCACACACTCTCTCTCTCACAGACACACACACATACACACACACACACACACACACATGAAAGCACACATATATACACACCAGGTAATACAATAACAGTTAAGTTCACATATTAAATTAATATCAAAAGATCTTTTAATTGTTATATGTCATAAAAGCATAAGACTAAATTCTTAGGAGTAGATATTTTACATTTTTGAGAATTTGTATCAACAAGGCAATTCATTGTTGTAAAATAACTTGTTTTATGATTCTAGTAAATATTAAGCATTTATGAAGATAGGAAAGTGTAGTTTACAGGATAGGAGATTTTCCTGGTGACATTGGAACAATTCCACAGAAGGCAGGATGGGCGTTACCCTTACAGTTTCCTAGTTATTGGAGTAGAGAAAATGTAAAAGGTTTGCAAAGTATGACACCCCCACCCAAAATATTCTTTCTATATTACACGTGATAGAGTGTTACATCCTTGGATGCCATGAAATGAAGAGAAACATCTCTCCATTAACTGATGATCAAGCAGTGGCAGCTTTCTCTGGCTGGTTGTGGAGGATGATTAAGTTATTGGGTTCTTTGGTAAGTTTTGATTACACACACACACACACACACACACACACACACACACACACACACACATATATATATATATATATGCACACACATGCACCATGCATGCATGTGTGTATATAAGTTATTAATTATAATGAAATAATATTACCTATACTATATATTTACTTACAATCAAATAATGTAATATATAGTATTTTGTGTGTATGTATGGGCGCTTTGCTGCATCTGCATATATTTCTATGTACCACACACATGTCTCAAGCCCCTGGAGGCCAGAAGAAAACATTGGATTGCCTAGAAATGGAGTTATAGATGGTACTGAGTTACCATGACGATAATGGGGGTCAAAACACTACCAGTGCTTTCAACTGCTAAGCCATCTATCTATCTTGATATTTTCTTTTCTTTTTTAAAATTGGGTATTTTATTTATTTATTTATTTATTTATTTATTTATTTATTTATTTATTTATTTATTTATGTTTCAAATGTTTATCCCCTTTCCTGGTTTCCCCTCTGCAAATCCCCTATCCCATCCCCCATTGCCTGCTTCCGTGAGGGTTCTCCCTACCCACCCACTCACCCACTCCCACCTCATCGCCCTAGCATTCTTCTATGCTGGAACATCAAGAGTTCACAGGACCAAGGGCCTCTCCTCCCACTGATGCCAGATAAGGCCCCTTCAGCTCCTTTAGTCCATCCCCTAACTCTTTCATTGGGGTCCCTCTGATCAGTCCAATGGTTGGCTTCCAGAATCTGCATCTGTATTCTTCAGGATCTGGCAGAGCCTTTCAAGAGACAGCTGTACCAGGCTCCTGTCAGCAAGCACTTCTTGGTATCAGCAAGTATCTTGGTTTGGTGTTTGCATGTGGGATGGATCACCAGGTGGGACAGTCTCTGGATGGCCTTTCCTTCAGTCTCTGCTCCAATCTTTGTCCTGTATTTCCTTTAGACAGGAGCAATTCTGGGTTAAAATTTTGGAGATGGATGGGTAGCCCCCTCAACTAGGGACCATGCCTAACCTCTGCATATGGTCTCTACAGGTTCTCCCCGCCTCCCTCATTTTGGAGTATTTCAGCTAATGTTATCCCCATAGGGAATCCAGGAAGGCTCTTGCTTTTCTAACATCTGGAACTCTCTGGTTGCTTCCCCCATTGCTACATAACTCTGTTCAGTTTCCTGACCCTCTGAACATCTCCTCCATCTCCTCCCATGCCTGGTTCTGCTCCCTCGTTTTCCCTGCCCCTTCCTTTATCCCACCAAGTCCCTCCCACCCTCTACTTCCCTTGATTATTTTGTTCCCCCTTCAAAGTAGGACTAAAGCATCCAAACTTTGGTCTTCCTTCCTCTTGAGCTTCATGTGGTTCATGGGTTGTACTGTGGGTATTCCAAGCTCTTTGCCTAATATCCATTAATCACTGAGTACACATACCATGTGTGTTCTTTTGTGATTGAGTTGCCTCACTCAGAATGGTATTTTCTAGATCCATCCATTTGCCTGTGCGTTTTATGAAGTCATTGATTTTACTAGCTGAGTAGTACTCCTCTTTGTAAATGTACCAAATTTTCTGTATCTACTCCTCTGTTGAAGAACCTCTGGATTCTTTCCAGCTTCTGGCTATTATAAATAAGACTGCTATGAACATAGTGGAGCTTGTGTCTTTGCTATATGTAGGGTATATGCCCAGGAGCGGTATAGCTGGGTCCTCAGGTAGCATTATGTCCAGTTTTCTGAGGAACCTCCAGATTGATTTCCATAGTGGTTATATCAGCTTGCAATCTCAACCACAATGGAGGAATGTTGCTCTTTCTCCTCATCCTAACTAACTTTTGTTGTTACCGCCTTTTTCTTTTATTCATTCTGACTGGTGTGAGGTGGAATCTCCGGTGTTTTGATTTGCATTTCCCTGTTGACTAAGGATGTTGAACATTGCTTTAGATGCCTCTAGGCCATTTGAAATTCCTCAGTTGAGAATTCTGTTTAGCTCTGTTCCACACCTTTACTAGGATTATTTGACTCTCTGATGTTAACTTCTTGAGTTTTTTGTATATATTGGATATTAGCCTTTATCAGATGTAAGATTGGTAAAGATCTTTCCACAATCTGTTGATTACCATTTTGTCCTATTGACAATATCCTTTGCATTACAAAACTTTGCAATTTTATGAGGTCCCATTTGTCCATTCTTGATCATAGAACATAAACCACTGGTGTTCTGTTCAGGAAATTTTCCACTGTGCCTATGTGTTCAAACTTTCCCCCACTTTCTCTTTTATTAGATTCAGTGTATTTGATTTTATGTGGAAGACCTTTATCCACGTGGACTTGAGCTTTGTACAGGGAGATAAGAATGGACCAATTTGCATTCTTCTACATGCCAATCTCCAGTTGAACCAGCAGTATTTGCTGAAAATGCTGTCTTTTTTCCCACTGGATGGGGTTAGCTTCTTTGTCAAAGATCAAGTGACCATAGGTGTGTGGGTTCATTTCTGGGTCTTCAATTCTATTCCACTGGTCTACCTGCCTGTCTCTGTACCAATACCATACAGTTTTTATCACTATTGCTCTGTAATACTGCTTGAGTTCAGGGATAGTGATTCCTCCAGAAGTCCTTTTTATTGTTGAGGATAGTTTTAACTACCCTGGGTTTTTTGTTATTCCAGATGAATTTGCAAATTGTTCTAAATCTATGAAGAATTGGTTTGGAATTTTGATGGGGATTGCATTGAATCTGTAGATTGCTTTTGGCAAGATGGCCATTTTTTACTATATTAATAATGCCAATCCATGAGCATGGGAAATCTTTCCATCTTCTGAGATCTTCAATTTCCTTCTTCTGAGACTTCAGTTCTTGTCATACAGATTTTTCACTTTTTTGGTTAGAGTCACCCCAAGATATTTTACATTACTTGTGATTATTGTAAAGGGTATCATTTTCCTAACTTCTTTCTCAGCATGTTTGTCCTTTGAGTAGAGGAATACTACTGATTTGTTTGAGTTAATTTTATACCCAGTTACTTTGCTGAAGTTGTTTATCACCTGTAGGAGTTCTCTGGTGGAATTTTTGGGGTCACTAAAATATACTATCATAGCATCTGAAAATAGTGATATTTTGACTTCCTTCTTTCCAGTTGTATCCCATTGATGGTCATTTGTTGTCTAATTATTCTAGCTAGAAGAATGTCAAGTACTATATTGAATAGATAGGAAGAGAGTGGGCAGCCTTGTCTAGTCCCTGATTTTAGTGGGATTGCTTCAAGTTTCTCTCCATTTAGTTTGATGTTGGCTACTGGTTTGCTGTATATTGGTTTTATTATGTTTACATATGGGCCTGGAATTCCCGATTTTTTCAAGACTTTTACTGGGAAGAGGTGTTGGATATTGTCAAATGCCTTCTTACCATCTAATGAAATGATCATATGATATTTTTCTTTGAATTTGTTTAAGTGGTGGATTACATTGATGATTTCTGTATATTGAATCGTCTCTGCATCCCTGGGATGAAGCCTACTTGATCATGGTGGCTGATTGTTTTGTGTGTTCTTGGATTTGGTTTATGAGAACTTTTTTTAAAGTAATTTTGCATTAATATTCATAAGGAAAATTGGTCTGAAGTTCTCTTTCTTTGTTGGGTCTTTGTGTGGTTTTGGCATCAGCACAACTGTGGCTTCATAGAACGAACTAGGTAGTTTTCCTTCTGTTTCCATTTTGTGGAATAGTTTGAAGAGTATTGGTATTAGGTCTTTGTTGAATGTCTGATGGAATTCTGTAATAAATCTATCTGGTCCTGGGCTATTTTTGGATGGGAGCCCTTAACGACAGCTTCTATTTCTTTAGGAGTTATGGAACTGTTTAGATATTTCATCTGATCCTCATTTAACTTTGGTACCTGGTAACTGTCTAGAAAATTGTTTATTTCATCCAGATTTTTCAGTTTTGTTGAATATAGGCTTTTATAGTAGGATCTAATGATTTTTTAAATTTCCTCAGATTCTGTTGTTATTTCTCCCTTTTCATTTCTGATTTTGATAATTTGGATACTGTCTCTGTGCCCTCTGGTTAGTCTGGCTATAGGTTTGTCAATCTTGTTGCTTTTCTCAAAGACCCAGCTCCTTCTTTCGTTGATTCTTCGTATAGTTCATTTGTTTCTCCTTGGTTCATTCCAGCCCTGAGTTTATTTCCTGCTGCCTACTCCTCTTGGGTATATTTGCTTCTTTTTGTTCTAGACCTTGCAGGTATGCTGTCAACCTGCTAGTGTATGATCTCTCCAGTTTCTTTTTGGAGGCACTCAGAACTAGGAGTTTCTCTTTTGGCACTGCTTTCATTGTGCCCCATAAGTTTGCGTATAGTTTGCCTTTACTTTCATTAAATTATAAAGTCTTTAATGTCTTTCTTTATTTCTTCCTTGAACAAGTTAGCATTGAGTAAAGCATTATTCACCTTCCATGTGTATGTATCTTTCTGTTGTTTTTGTTGCTGTAGAGCTGGGTTATAGCTTTCCATTTCCCAGACCCAGACATGCTTTTAAAGTCTGTGTTGAGGTCAAGAGATGTGACAGAGAGAAAGGAGCAAAGCAAAACAGCCAGAGAAATTATTGGATCCATTTAATTGCCTAATTATTGTATGTATTTTTTTATATCTCAAAAGTTAAGTCTCATAACATAGGACATGATTCCATTTTGGGATATAAACAACACCTTATATCCTTATAACCATCCCTAGGCAGACATGTGACTGGAAGCCATCTTTGTTGGGGTTGGAGATGAAAGATGCCATATGGCTTTACTACCATCTTGATTAAGGTAATCATGTGGTGTGGGCCAACCAAGGAGACAATAATAGGTCTCCAAGACACTTTGAATTGGAATATATTTCTGTATGATAACTTCTGTCCTGTCTTAAAAACAAGGTTTATGAAACAGGATTTTTAAACAATGGTTGTTTAATGGGTGTGGTGGTTTGAATAGGTATGATGCCCAGAGACACATGTGTTTAAACACTTGGCCCATAGTGAGTGGCACAACTGGATAGTGTGGCCTGGATGGAGTAGGTGTGCCTTTGTTGGAGGAGGTGTGGCACTAAGGTAAACCTTGAGGTTTCGTATATGCTCCAGGTACACTCAGTGTGACACACAGTTTCCTTCTACTGCCTCAGGATGAAGATGTAGAACTCCCAGCTTCTTCTCTAGCACATGTCTGCCTGCACGCTGTCATGCTTCTCACCCTGAAGATAATGGACTAAATCCCTGAAACCAGAAACCAGCTCTCATTAAGTGTTTTCCTTTGCTACGGTCATGGTCATGGTGTCCCTTCACTGCAGTGAAACTCTAAGAGAGTGAGGTATTAGACCTGCACCTCCATGTGTTCACATACAAGAGTGGACCTTGTTGGCAGCAAAATTTTGTTAAATAAGAGTCACCCATATGGTGACTTGTCAATATGTCACAGGGGACATGTTGTAGATGCCCATGTCATATAATAATCACCAAAAAAACACCAGTCACAATAAAAATGTAGCTGATTGAGATATAGAAGGCAGAGGATGGGACCAGAGAGTGACAGGGGTTCCTAGGGAAAATCCAGAAAGATGAATGAGTCCCTTACATTGAGCACTGAATTGTTTGCACTGTTAGAACTTGGTACTGCCTTGTGAAAAGTGTCATTGCACCATACATCTTCACTCTCAAGAAAAAAAGTATTATTTTTATTATTCAGGAATATACACCTGAGAGATCTTAAAGTTTTTTAAGAGCAAATTTTGAACTTTTACAGAACATTTCAATGAAAAAACCTGGATTTTAAAAAATAGGATGGCTTTTAAAATATTCAGGTTTATAAAGCTAGGACATTTTAAATTTAAAAAATTTATTATGTTTTTATTAATATGTAATCTTGATAAATAGGTAAATAAAATACTAAAAATTTAAATCTACAGCTGTCAGCACCAAACTTTAAACATTACAGCAAGACAATGATCTAAGTAGTCAAAAAAAAAAAAAATGGTCTTTCCTTACCTAGGATCTACTGGCTAACAGAGAGTGATTTACAAATGTAGGTCTAGGCCTGTGCCTGGAGCTGACCCGGTCCCACACCTCTCTGTACCCAAATCCTTTGGAGGAGAAAGCTGGACTCTCAGAAGTGCGGACAATCCTGAGAGCTCAGGGGAGACAACTACTTCTGCTCACATTCGTGGCCCAAGAAGAACCTGCCTAGAGCCCTCTGGACACAGGAACCTAGTAAGGGAGTAGATTCTTCCAGTCTCTACCTGCAGCCAGAGCTAAAAGCAAGTTGCCAGGAGCATTGACACACCTAAGAGCAGAGGTAAGACCAACTCCTTTGCTCCGAGCGACTAGCCTGGAGCCCTCAGGACACAAAAACCCAGAAGTAGTCTAGGACAGGACCCTTCTAGTTTATGCTGGTGCCCGGAGCTGATCTGGTCCCTCAGCTCTCTGTACCCAGATCCCGCAGGGTGAAACAGATCTACAGGAGTGATGACACACAGGCTTAAAAGAGGGTCAAACCACTATCAGAGCCTGCAAGACTGGCTAACACCAAAGACAACCTGATGGTGAGAGGTAAGGGCAAGAACCTAAGCAACAGAAACCAAGACTACTGGGCATCATTAGAGCGCAGTTCTCCCACCAAAGCAAATACTGGATATATCAACACATGGAAAAGCAAGATTTGGATTTAAAATCACATCTCATGATGATGATAGAGGATTTTAAGAAGGACATAAATAACTCCCTTAAAGAAATACAGAACAACTCAAGTAAACAAATAGAAGCCCTTAAAGAGGATACAAAAATATCCCTTAATGAAATACAGGAAAACATAACCAAACAGGAGAAGGAATTAAACAAAACCACCCAGGATCTAAAAATTGAAATAGAAACAATAAAGAAATCACAATGGGAGACAACCCTGGAGATAGAAAACCTAGGAAAGAGATCAAGAGTCATAGACATAAGCATCACCAACAGAATACAAGCGATAGAAGAGAGAACCTCAGGGGCAGAAGAAACCATCGAAAACATTGACACAACCATCAAAGAAAGTGTAAAATGCAAAAGCTCCTAACCCAAAACATCTAGGAAACCCAGGAAACAATGAGAAGATCAAACCTAAGGATAATAGGTATAGAAGAGAGTGAAGACTCCCAACTTAAAGGGCCAGTAAATGTCTTCAATGAAATTATAGAATAAAACTTCCCTAACCTAAAGAAAGAAATGCCCATAAAGGTACAAAATTCTGCAGAACTCCAACTAGATTGGACCAGAAGAGAAATTCCTCCCATCACATAATAGTTAAAAGACCAAAATGTAGGGTTGGGGATTTAGCTCAGTGGTAGAGCGCTTGCCTAGGAAGCACAAGGCCCTGGGTTCAGTCCCAGCTCTGAAAAAAAAAAAAAAAAAAAAAAAAAAAAAAAAAAAAGACCAAAATGTACAAAACAAAGAAAGAATATTAAAAGCAGTAAGGGATAAAGGTCAAGTAACATATAAAGGCAGACCTATCAGAATTACACCAGACTTCTCAACAGAGACTATAAAATCCAGAAGATCCTGGGCAGATGTCATATAGACCCTAAGAGAACACAAATGCCAGCCCAGGCTACTATATTCAGCAAAACTCTCAATTAATATAGACAGAGAAACCAAGATGTTCCATGACAAAACCAAATTTACACAATATCTTTCCACAAATCCAGTTCTACAAAGGATAATAGATGGAAAACTCCAACATGAGGAGGGAAACTATATCCTAGAAAAAGCAAAAAAGTAATCTTCTTGCAACAAACCCCAAAGAAGATGGCCACAGAAATGTAAGTCCACCTCTAATAATAAAAATAACAGGAAACACCAATCACTATTCCTTAATATCTCTTAACATCAATCCCCCTCAACAAAAAACATGTAGACTAACAGACTGGATACCTAAACAGGACCCAGCATTTTGCTGCATGCAGAAAACACACCTCAGTGACAAAGACAGACACTACCTGACAGTAGAAGGTTGGAAAACAATTTTCCAAGCATGTGGTCCCAAGAATTAAGCCGGCGTAGCCATTCTAATCTCGAATGAAACCGACTTTCAACCAAAAGTTATTAGAAAAGATAAGGAAAGACACTTTATATTCATCAAAGGAAAAATCCACCAAGATGAACTCTCAATCCTGAATATCTATTCTCCAAATGCAAGGTCACCTACATTCATAAAAGAAACCTTACTAAAGCTCAAAGCACACACTGCACCTCACACAATAACAGCGGGAGACTTAAACACCCCACTGTCATCAATGGACAGATCATGGAAACAGAAACTAAACAGAGACATAGAGAAACTAACAGAATTTGTGAACCAAATGGATTTAACAAATATTTATAAAACATTTCATCCTAAAACAAAACAATATGCCTTCTTCTCAGCACCTCATGGCACCTTCTCCAAAATTGACCATATAATGAGTTGCAAAACAGGCCTCAACAGATAAAAGAATATTGAAATAATCCACTCACCCTATTAGATCACCACGGACTAGGGCTGGATGGACTTCAATAACAACAAAAATGACAGAAAACTCACATTCACATGAAAGTTGAACAATGCTTGACTCAATGATAACTTGGTCAGGGGAGAAAAAATTAAAGATGTTTTAGAATATAATGTAAATGAAATCACAACATACCAAAACTTATGGGACACAATGAAAGCACTACTAAGAGGAAAACTCATAGCTCTGAAAGCCTCCAAAAAAGAAACAGGAGAGAGCATACACTAGCAGCTTCACAGCACACCTAAAAACTGTAGAACAAAAAGAAGCAAATACGCCCAAGAGATATAGATAGCAGGAAATAATCAAACTCAAAGCTGAAATCAACCAAATAGAAACAAAAAAGAGCTATACAAAGAATCAACAAAAGAAGCTGAGTCTTTGAGATAGATAAACCCCTAGCCAAACTAACAAGAGGTCACAGAGAGTGTATCCGAATTAACACAATCAGAAACAAAAAGGGAAACATTACAAAATCTAAAGAAATTCAAAAAATCATCAGATCCTACTACAAAAGCCTATATTTAAGAAAACTGGAAAATCAGATGAAATGGACAATTTTCTAGACTGATACCAGGTACCAAAGTTAAATCGGGATCAGATAAACTACCTAAACAGTCCCATAAATCCTAGAAATAGAAGCAGTTATTAAAAGCTTCCCAACAACAACAACAAAAGCCCAGGACCAGATGGATTTAATGAACAATTCGATCTACCTTCGTAGAAGACCTAATACCAACACTGTCCAAACAAATCCATAGGATAGAAACAGAAGGAACACTACCCAATTCCTTCTACGAAACCACAATTAAACTTTTACCTACCACACAAAGACAAAGAAAGTTAGCGGAAGGATTGAAGGAGCTGAAGGGGCTTGCAACTCCATAAGAACAACAATGCCAACCAATCAGAGCTCCAGGGACCAAACCACTACCCAAAGAGTACACATGGACAGACTCATGGCTCCAGCTGCATATGTAGCAGGGGATGACCTTCTTGGGCACCAATGGGAGGAGAAACCCTTGGTCCTGCCAAGGCTGGAACCCCCACCCCCCCACCCCGTGTAGGGGAATATCAGGGTGAGGAAGTGGGAAGGAGTGGGTGGTTGGGGAGGGGGAACACCTTCATAGAAGAAGAGGGAGGGGGATCAGATAGAGGTTTTATATAGGGAAACCAGGAAAGGGGATAACAGTTGAAATTTAAATAAAAAATATACAATAACAAAAAAGAAAAAAAGGAATGTATGTCTAACCTCTTTGTTTTTGCTAGCATTGTTAAGACGTTGCTATCTTAGTAAACTGATTCATACAAGAAACTGTGATTTTCTATAAGGGTGTACTAAGCAAGAACCAGGAAAGCACAGTTGCTGATCTCTGTATGAATTATAGTCAGGATTTAAATTGCATTTTAATATGAAAAAGAGCTTCAATTTTGAAATTCTTACTTGTTAATATAAGCTATTAAAGATTAACCCTTTATATATTCAGAATTATCCTTGTAGTTGTGCTAAGTACTAATGTAATTAATTACAGAAAAAAAAGTCTGATTTAGCCTCCAATATATGTTTTCAAGGTATAGCTTAACTCAAGTACTAAAAACAAGCAAGGGGGAGTTGGGGATTTAGCTCAGTGGTAGAGCACTTGCCTAGCAAGCAAAAGGCCCTGGGTTCGGTCCCCAGCTCCAAAAAAAAAAAAAAAAAGAATTAAAAAAAAAAAGCAAGGGTTTGTTTAGTTTAGATATACTTAATAGATAATGGTCTCAAACTTCCAGATAGCTGCTGAATATGGAATTTATTTTATTGAATTTATTAAGTTTAATTAAAACACATGACAACAGTGGTCTCTAGATCATAGAGGTGACCCCAAGATCTCCAAAAGAGTAATGGGGTGCAATGACAATGACTACACCTGTAATGTGGTAACCCTAAACACTGGGCTAGACTGCCCCACTGCCCGGGCTGCTTCCAGGATCTGTGGACAAGCAGGACAATGGAGAGTTGATTGCCCCACTGCCTAGACAGAGTAAGGTCAGGTCCCCTCATCATGTTTCTTCACCACAGGCAAGCCTCTTATCTTCTGGGTTTGGTGGCTGAAGACCTATGCTCCCCTGGTACCTTTGGCCCCAAATGAAGCCATGGAGACCACAGGAGCCTGGGATGACTGTCTAGGTAATGGACTGGTCTCCATCATTTTGATGGATAGGCCATTTGTATTATACTTCCTGCTATAATTTATCTCAGATCTCTGATGGCATTGATGACTAGGTAAACTATAGCTTTGTCAGTCTGATGGCATTGATGACTAGGGAAACTATAGCTTTGTCAGTTTGGCAGCAGGAACCCAAACAACTCCTCTGCTCAAGATTGCAACCACCTTGTTAGTTCATTTAGAGCTACTAGGTCTCTTTCTAAGAAAAGACTGATGGGTTTGCCTTGGTAACAGGCTTATCATTAAAGGATAAACAGGTTTCAGAGGTAACTTTTTACTGTTCATTTATTTAGAAAGAATGTGCCTTTCGAGACCTGCTCTCAATAATAACTACACTTGTTTCTAGTAAATGATTAGATGGAAACCAAAGGGTTTAAAATCTATATAAATTCTAGCAGTCTAAAAATGGTTTGAGATATAAAAAATAGAAAATGTAAACACAGGCTTCTGTGCTATTGTTACACTAAGATTTCAAATGTCCAGAGGCTTAACGTTTGTCAATGGAGTTCTGATAAGGTGACAGAACACCGATTACTTACTACAGAGTCAGGAGCTCAAAATTTTAAATTTCCTTTGGTTATTTTCTAAGGATAGATTTAAAGGAGCTTCTCATCAGACTGAAAACTACATCTGGCTCTCACAAGAGAAGAAAAATGTTTATACTTTTTAACCTAAAGCTGTAGTTTCAGCTAGAGCTCAAAAGTATAAGTCTATTTATCTGTTTTATAATGTGGATTTTAGTACAGATCACACACAGTGGTAATGTTAATATTGCTAAAACTTTTATCTCTTTTCTTAAATAAAGAATATTCAAGTAAGCTTTGGGGAGTCAAGGGAACCATAAATCTTGGCTCTACCTGTCACAGGTCAGACTCCAGATAAATACAGTGTCTCTACCTGTCTATTCCTGAGAATGGGATTCCTCTCCCTCCTGGTCTTGGGACTCCTCCTGTTCCCCTAGTTATTAAGACTATGGGCCTGAAATTTTCGAATGTAAAATTTTCCTCCAAATCTCTAAACTATACCTTCTGTTCCTAGTTTGTATCTGTCTCAGGAAATGTCCCCTTGGCTGAGAGACTCCATCCATGAATCGCTGTGGCCTGCGAACAACTGCAATCTGGAGTTGTTGACAGCTGAAGTGAACCAGTGCAGCCAACAAAGTTGTTCCCTGTTTCTTCAGCTGGGTCAGCTAAGCAGATACTTCTGATGAATGCCCAAATGCCCAGCCTTTGACTAGCATTCCAGCCTTACTGGATCCTGACAACAGCATCCTGATTTCAGCGGGAAGTAGGTACAGAAGACAGTAAGTCCTCCTTCCCTTGTCTCTTAACAGGCTGAAATGCTAAGTCAAAAGAAGACTGTCCGGAAACAAAATGTCTACCAATAATGCTAATTGGCATAATGAGAAAGGGGGCTTGATTTATCAAGTAGATTTGTTAACTAAAATGGTTCCATACAATATAATAAGCCCTTGGCCTTCTTTATGCAGAACAAGGAGGTAAAAAAATTTAATGTTTCTATACAAACCATTTACAACTATAATTTGGTTATACTCAAAGAAACATTGCAAAAAGGACATGAGATGAATAAATATTGCTGGTGCCACATCCATTTCCAGGCTCCTTCTAGATAGCATCTGTGATGTCAGTCGTTCGAGTTTGACCTTTCTGCATTTGCTAATTACTGTTGGCTCCTGTACCACTGATGCTTTAACAACATGATAATTCCTATCTGGGTACCATTAAGCTAATGGTTGTTAGATCCCAATATAAAAAGGTACCCATCACCAAGTCAAGAATTTAACTCAGGATACAACTCAAGAGGGGACTGGAAAAGTCAACTTTAACCTGTAAACATATTCAAGGACAAGATAACTTCCTGGGATGCTGGGAATTGTAGTTTGGGGAAAATAACACATCACATGTTTTTATTTCCCTAAACAAGTTTGTTTGAAACTGCTACATCAGATATGCTTGACTGTACGTAGGTACTTTAGCAGCATGGCAGGATGTATGCTTGCCACTGATTGGACCTGATGTGAAATGGTATGAATTACAGGTTTTGCCTTTTTAAGACCCTGAAAAACATGATTCATGGTCACTTCCTGGGAACCCAAAGGTAGACCTGTTCAGTGTCCTTCATGGCCAGTATTTAATTAAAGCTTGCTTAAAATTTGACCCAAAATTGTGGAACATGTTTTTCTTTCATATCTCAATATTAACACAAGGAAGCTAAAAGTGGAGCCACACCTCTTCTACTGATCCTGAGATCCAATTCCTCAATCCTTATCACCAGCTCCATAGCAAGAATTTGCTGTGGTCTCCCTCTTCTCTTTGACACTATCGCCAAGATATCACAAAGACTTTCTCCAACCTTCTCTCCCAGAACTCATCCCAGTATCGCAACCTCCAACAAGCAGGAATTCCCTGTGTAGGCATAGTGTTATTATGCACTGTGTAAGGATTATTCTTGCACTACTGAAATGCTGATTTATGTGTCCCATATCTGGTTTCAAAACATTGCTCCCAAATTAGTCCCTGATTGTTCAATAAAGAAGCTGACTAGCCAATGACAGAAGAGGGGATAGAATAGGGCTGGACTTCCTCCCAGCAAAGGAAAGAGAGAAGGAAAGAGGAAGTGGGGATTTGCCATGGAGACAGAGTCCAGGAGAAACCATGAGAAAAGACCTGGATCTCAGAGAGCCAAATCAATACTAAAATGAAAATATCACTTAGATTTTGACTGTGAGGTAGGCAGGTTATTTTAGAGGGTTAAAATAAAGTAATATTGATCAGTTGTTGTGCCCTTAAAGCTTGTTAAATAAATATAATAGTCTAGTCTCAATTATTTAGGAGCTAGCTGGATTAAAAGGAGAACTTCAACAAACATTTCGTTCATTAAAAAGCTGCTAACATTCTTGTGAATGCATCAGCTGGGCAGATCAGGTAAAGAGACAACAAACACACAACCATCACGCTTTCTGAAAATCAAGAGAGGAAACAGAAACCAAGGGGGTGAGGTCACCCATCCAACAAAACAAATACAGAAACCAGTGCTGAGACCTATTATCATATAGAAGATGATAGAGGTCCTCAGAATGAATAAATCCCTTAAATAATCCCAGGGGAAAAAACAAAAATCAGAGGAAATTAATAAATTCCTTTAAGAAATCCAAGAAAGCATAAAGAGTTGACATATATAAAATTGCTCAGGCCTGAAAATGGAAATACAGTCAATAAAGAAACAAGAACAGAGGGAATTCTGGAAATGGAAATTTAGGAGTTCAAACAGGGACTACAGAAGAAAACTTCACCAACAGAATAAAACACATAAAAGAGAGAATCTCAGACAGTGAAAATATGATAAAAGAAATGGACAGTATGGTCAAATAAAATGTTTCTTTAAAACTTCTGACATATAGCATCCAGGAAATCTGGGATAACTAAGAAAAGTCTAAACCTAAGAATAATAGTAATGAAGGAGGAAGAAGAATCCCAGCTCAAAGGCCCAGAAAATATTTTTATTAATTTATTCATTATTTATTTGATATTTTTGAGACAAGGTTTTTCTGTGTGTGGCCCTGCTGTCCTAGAACTTGCTCCATATACCAGACTGGTCTCAAAATCAAACAAATCCACATGCCTCTGTTTCCTGAGTGCTGGATCAAAGGTGTGTAACACCAATGTCCCACTCAGAAGATATTTTCAATAAGATCATAGAAGAAAAGTTTCTAAAGAGGGAGATGCCTATCAAGATATAAAAAGCATACAGAACATTAAATAAATTAGGCCAGAAAAGAAAATGTCCTCACCACATAATAATCAAAATACTAAATATACAAAATAAAGAAAGAATATTAAAAGCTGCAAGGGGAAAAGACTATATAACAGTTAAGACCAAACTATTAGAATGACATCTGACTACTCAATGAGGACTCTAAAAGCCATAAGGGCCTGGAAAGATGTGCTGTGCATACTCAGACTCTAAGAGACCACAGACGCCAGCCCAGACTAATGCATTATATATATAATTATATATATAATGTGTGGTATATATATGCATAATACATATGTATGCATATGTATATATATATATGGAATACTATACCATAGATGGAGAAGATAAGATGTTTCATGATAAATTCAAACAATGTCTATCTATAAATCCAGCCCTACAGAAGATGCTAGGACAACTTCAACTCAGGGATGCTAAAAACACAGGAAACAAATAATCTCACATAGCAAAAGTTAAAGAAGGAACAACACACACACACACACACACACACACACACACACTACAATCATCACACTCACTATCAGCAAACATTGGTCATTAATATCTCTGAATACCATTGGTCTCAATTCTCCAAGTGAAAAGGCACAGACTGACAGAATGGATGCCAAAACAGGATCCATCCTGCTGCTGCATCCCAGAAACATGTCTCAATATTATGATAGAAATTACCGCAAAGTAAAGGGTTGCAAAAAGATATTCCAAAGAAGGGGCCTAAGAAACAAGCTGGTGTCGTCACTTTAATATATAACAAAAGATGCTTCACACCAAACTTAATCAGAAGAGATAGAAAAGTATACGACATACTTGTCAAAGAGAAAAATCCACTGAGATGTGTTGCAGTATATATTAGAAAATAGTAACGTTTTACCTTTTATCCTGGGCTAGTGCCAGCACCCATGGGACCACATGGCGCTGTAGGGTACTTTTATCTCGGCAGCTCCACATTGCCCCCAAGTACTCTCAGACCCAAGCAGGCTGTCAGCTGTTCCAGCATGGCACCTTCCCTGGAGTTAGTTCCAGCACCAGAGAGCCACATGGAACTAACCATAATTTATCTCAGGTTAGCATCTCTCCTGGCAGCTCTCTGCTAGCTGCGAACTCTCTGGTTCCAGCTACCTGGTAAAATCAGAGCTCTAGAAGTCCAGCATGAGCTGGCCTATTGCAGCTCCCTGCCACAGACTCTGCTCACACTCCCAACAACTGCCCCCTGATAGTTAAGGTATAAACTCCCAACTAACCAGTGAAATCAGGACTCAATAAACTGTAATTTTTCAATCAGATTTATATGTTAAATTCCCCATCCACAATACATCCACACAGTAAACTCACAACCAATTGATAAAGATATAAACCACCTACCTAGATAAGATACATTGACCTATAGAAATCCATCCCTTAAGAAATATTCATAACATGGATGTGCAGCGATCTGGAACCCGAGAGCCAGAAAGCAGAGCTGCTGCGTCCCGAGGACTCCAGCACACACCATGGTGGACTCCGAGCGTCTCTCGGCTCCCGGCTGCTGGTTAGCCTGCACCAGCTTCTCGCGCAGCAAAAAGGGAATTCTCCTGTTTGCTGAGATTATACTGTGCCTGGTGATTTTGGTTTGCTTCAGTGTGTCTACATCGGACTGCTTCTCCCTGTCGGTGATTGAGATGATCTTTGCTGCTGTCTTATTCGTTTTCTACATGTGTGACCTGCACTCCAAGATATCATTCATCAGTTGGCCTTGGACCGACTTCTTCAGATCCCTCATAGCAGCCATCCTGTACCTGATCACTTCCATTGTTGTCCTTGTAGAAGGAAGAGGCAGCTCCATATTCGTCGCTGGGGTGCTGGGCTTGCTGGCTACATTGCTCTTTGGTTATGATGCATACATCACCTTCCCTCTAAAGCAGCAAAGACATACAGCAGCCCCCACTGACCCCACAAATGGCCCATGATCGTCTTTCGGTTGTCTCTGCTACCTGTTAATAGCTCCTCCATCAAAAACTTCCTCCTGTCAGGCGGTGGTGGTGGTGCACGCCTTTAATCCAAGCACTGAGGAGGCAGAGGCAGGTGGATCTCTGAGTCTGAGGCCAGGGCTACACAGTGAGATCCTGTTTCCAAAACAATACCTCCTCTGGTTTCCACAACTCTCCAGCCATTCTCTGACCCCATGGAAACTGCTTATAGTACAAGAGATTGAACCTAGAGCTGTGTGCCTCCTAGGCAAGCACTCTCTACTGAGCTATATCCGTGTTAAAGTGCCTTTTTTTGGGAGCTTTGTCTTCCAGCCTGCCAATCAACCCACTTTGTGGGTGTGCCTAGATTCCCCTTTGCTCTGCAGTACCAGCAGCCAGACATGAGTTCTGCTTGAACCATATTCCCCACATAAGCTACAAAATGAGTTACCCACTACAAATAAGAACCTTTTTTCTCTGTGTGGGGTGAGCTGTGAAGGGCTAAATAAACAATAAAAAGTATTATTAAAGTCTATAAAAAAGAAATATTCATAACTACCTGTAACTATGTGGAGATGCATGGCAATGGATCGTTTATGTTGCCTCTATCTTGCCTCTCCTGTTCTCCCTCTGCATCTAACTTTGATATGATAGTTTATGCTTCATCTTGTTATCTTTTACTTTTATCATGTTATTTCTTCGAATCCTGTTCATTTCTGATGAGGGTCACATAGAGAGTGGATCTGGAGGGGTGAGAAGAAACTGGGAGGAATGAAGGGGGGGCAGAATTATAATCCGAATATACTGTATGAGAAAAGAATACATTTTCAATAAAGGATAATGTAATACATTTTTAAAAGTCTGACTGAAAGGAGGCAGGTCCTTAATTTGTTGGTATTGTTATGCACATAAAAACAAGAAAAAATTAGACAAAAACATGAACAAATAGGAAGGAAAAAGCAGGGATTAACAACAACGATACCTACCAACATCAGATATGAGCAGAACAGGATGGAATTCCCTTACATCCAGCAGGTAAGCTATTTCTCATCATGACATTGACTTCTAGCCTTCAGAGGCACAGGATAATATATTTCCGTGGTCCTAATCCATCTGCCCTGTAGTAATTAGTTAAAATAATCTGAGAAAATGAATACAGCAATGGGTCATAATTAAGATGATTCTTCAGGAAGAAGTACCTCTTGGCTTCTCCCAGGCCTTGCTATGACTTAGGGTGGAACACAACCACAGTGAGAGCATATACTGGAAGCAAATTCATCTCAGTTTTGCCTTTCTCCTTTCCAGGAATACATTGTAATAAAAGTTCTTTGGAATCATCAGGTTTTGGTTAATGTTAATCTATACTTAATATCAAATACCAGATACTGTGGAAAGAACATTAAGTACATACACATACGTTTCAAGGAAGGTTTACAATATTGCATAATTAAAATTAACTTCATCTGAAGTGCTGGTCCTTTTTATTTGCCTAACAACATTAAAACTTTTGTATCTAAGAAGGAAAATAGTCTCATAGCTTATGAAAGGAGTTCCAGGTAGTCTTCATTGACACTACATGGCAGGGCAGCCTGCACAGTGCCAAGTGCACATGTGCTCAGAACCCAGGCCACAGTGATATAGCATAAAGCAACACAAGCAAGCACTGAAAGAAACACAAAGATTCATTACATGTTTGATTCTGAATTAATTTCTGATTGTTGTGTTCAGAAGCCTTTTCTTGCCATTAAATATTTTACTACCCATATATTCAGTTATGGTAGCCCATCTGGAATCTTAAAGCACAGTTTTACAGAGCTGTGTCTTAGATGTCTAAAACCCCACAATAATGTGCTAAGATCTAGAGCCAAAATTAAATATGGTTAGGATTTTCCTAGGACGTGGAAAGGTTCTTAACGGAGATTAACCCTTATTTCCAAAGGAGTTGGACCATACTAAGAAGGCAGAATAGGATAAACTAGGAGTGGGGGACAGATTGCTTAATTAGTGGGTTGGTTGGTTGGTTGGTTGGTTGGTTGGTTGGTTGGTTGGTTGGTTGGTTGTCAACACAAGCACTTCCCAAGAAAAAGAGTTCCTGGTGTGAAGGTGGAACCAGAATGATGCTTTGCTTACTTGGCATGGTTTAAGGCCCTGATGTATCTCTAGCACTAAAAACAAGCAAGCAGATTAACAGCAACAGAGCTCTGCTTGACACACAACCGCTTAAGGGGGTAGGAAGGGTAGGGCGGTAGTTTTATTTGACCACAGTTATTCAGAATCTCTCTTTAGACCACCTAACTCTTATTAGTGTGCTGTTACAGATCACATGGTGTTGGATAGAAGCAGGATGGAGGGGTATTCATTCCTCCTCAAATCAGTAGTGTCAACCAGCATGCCTTGGCTCCAGCAAGAATGATATCGTTACAAAAGCAAAAGTAACAGCGAACGCAGAGCACTTGCTATTTCCCTGCTGCTCTTTCATACCGAATTCTAATTCACTCAATTCTCACAGTAAATCTCATGATGTGTGACTGTTATGCCTACTCTATAGACTAGGAAATTGGAATTTATAACCCTGGGGGGAGTCTCAGCTGAGTTTTTAAATGTAAGAAACTAAACCCTTGGCCAATAAATGATCCCTCAGTGCAAGAGGTTGGGAGTTGTGTTATATCTTTTTGGCGTTGGTTTTCAGTTTATCTTTTAAGTACCTGGAGAATTATGAAAGAGAGGTTAACACCTTAAATTTGGCCTTTTAAATATTTGTTTTTATTTGTTTATGTGTTTGTGTTCTTATGACTGTATACCTCCTATGTGTGTAGGGAGGAGACAAAGAGGGTGTAGGATCCTCTGGAACTGAGGTTATAGCTGTGTGTGAGGCATAAACATGGTGGGGACCAAACTCCTGTCCTCTGGAGAACAAGAAGTGCTTTTAACCACAGCCATCTCTCCTATGCCTCAAATTTAATGCTTATTCATATGAAGAGAGCAAGGCATGGTGACTCACGTCTATAAACCCAGTGTTGTGGAACCGAAGCAGAAGAATAGCTGTGAGTTTTCGGACAGCCCAAGTTATACAAGGAATACCAGGCCAGCCTGAGTTAGTGAGATTCTGCTTAAAGAAAACAAAAAAGCCACCACCACAATGACCACAAAGAGTCACAGTGATTCTGCAGATACATGACAGCTTGCCACTTCCACTGTGGAGATAGCGTTAGTCACTTGCAATTTGACTACCAAGTGCTTAAGTATAAAAGAACCTGACCTTTAGGATAATAACACTACTTCTTAAAAGCCTCGGACCAGTGGAAGAACTTGTCTCAAGTTAAACATAGAGAATGTATGCTATTTGGTCATAGTGCAGTTCGGACTTCTAAAACCAGTAACGTGATAGTGTGACCACAGAACTGCACACAACCTGTATGTCTGTCATAATACTCAGCCAATTTTATACTGTACCTGTTCTCTGTAGATTCTAGGCGGACCACAAGTTGGATACTCATTTACTCACAGCTGTGACACCTGAGGAGCAACATCCAAACCTGTCCTTCAACCTCCATGGCACTGATACACAAGTAAACACATGATTTTATCTCCCATAAACCTTAAGGCAACCAAATAGGCTGGGAGAGGCTGGAATTCAGGACATTTGTGAAGCTGGCATCAAGCTGAACTGAGAAGGGACTCATCTTCGCCAACTGTCAACAAACATCTCTGCATAATTGTAGCTGCATAACTGCCTAATTGTAAAGCCTGAAGAATACCCAAAATAAAAAATGAAATTCTGATTGAAAACCTTACTCACATGCTGGCCATTTCTGTTACCAGGGCATATTACCTGCCTGCTTTATTGCCTCCTTTATTCTCTGCTTTCAGCTAAGAAAAAAAATAACAAAAACGATTTTAATTACTTCTATGAAGAACAGAACCTTTAATAACTGTCCCAACAAACATTGGAGGAAGAAAGCGACAGTCAGTCGTGCAGGTGGGGAATTAACCATCACCAGCTTGGGCCGAAGCTTGTTTAGCAGCAACTGAGAATCCTCAGCACCCGGCAGAGAATGGGAGAAGAGCCTATAGCCTGTAAAATAGGAGTCAGGAGCTGTTGAGGTCTGAACTTTAGCACCCACATTACCTTTTCTGAATTAATAAAGATTTCCAGCATGACAAGAACACCGTTAAAATGTAAGATCCAAAGCACAATCCAGGACCCCGCAAACATGGCCTGTCCTCACTGCTCCTGCTGGCAACCGCTGTACAGATAACTCACAAGCATCTGCAGAGTCCATTTAACTGGGCAGGGGCAATCTAGCAACGACCCACAATGCAAACAGTTGACGGGCAACAAAAAGCACTGTCTCAGCGTCACTGTTGGTGGGTAATGCACTCATCCTTTCTGGAAGCTTATGTGTGGTGTTTATGGAAGCTGAAGGGACATGCTGCAGCCCAAGGCATGAGGGAATATGATGGTTGAGGAGTATCCAATCCTTACACCTAGGAATCTGTCTGGGAGGCAAGGAATTAACAGGTCATCATAGGACAGATCTCATGGGGAAAAAAAAGGAAGCAGCTTTATAAGGACTTTTGATCTTCAAAGGGAGGAATTGGCACGCATGTAGGAGAGGAAGCCAGAGAGCATATAGCGGCAAGAACTACGTGGCTCAGAGCCAGCTGTCATTGCAGTTTTCAAAAGGGAACTTTCAAGTGGAACAGGCAGCGTATTCTGTTAACAATTGAACATGCGAACGCACCCAGAAGAACATTTCTATGCCTTTGCATCAAAATACTTACAATACCACTCAAATATCCACACACGCTTGTAGTTTCCATGTATGGTAAGCAAGCAGCCTAAGCAAATCTAGTTTTAAAATGACAAACTGCCACCATGTAACCAAGGTAAAACAGGCGAGCCTGCTCCCTTTCTAGAATTAACCACTTGGCCAATTCCACTGTTGGGTGACTGACTCCAAGCTTTTTTGAAGATACAAGCTAGACCTACTCAACTTCAGGGACCCAGCACCTGTTAGTAGTACTTCATATGTGGTCACTACTCAATAGATGTTGATTAATTAGCAAACTGTCCTCTGAAAGAGTGTGAACATATGTAGCTATATAAAAGAGGATTAGCCAGAGACTAAAATTCAAGTTATGTTGGTAACTTGTTCTCTGAACTTTTCTTTCTTTTTTAAAAATCTTTATTAAATTGGGTATTTCTTATTTACATTTCAATCGTTATTCCCTTTCCCAGTTTCCAGGCCAACATTCCCCTAACCCCTCCCCTTCCCCTTCCATATGGGTGTTCCCCTCCCCATCCTCCCCCCATTACCGCCCTCCCCCCAAGAATCCTGTTCACTGGGGGTCCAGCCTTGGCAGGACCAAGGGCTTCCCCTTCCATTGGTGCCCTTACTAGGCTATTCATTGCTACCTATGAGGTTGGAGCCCAGGGTGAGTCCATGTATAGTCTCAGTTCTTGCCCATTTGGTCACCTGGGAAAACTGCTGCCAGTTGGAGTGTTTCACATATCCAGTGTGCATTGAAGTCTTCCTATAAATGTGTCAAGTTACTGCTATTAACTGAGGAATATCATTATTCATTCTTATCTTTCGTCTTTGTGCTTGAAGACTCTTCTGACCACAGCAGATTACTCCTTTACCCTTTCAAAATCTAAAGTAATCGCAAGTGCTAAAAATATGTCTCTACTATCTTTTTTTTAATTGTTATACTCAGTCTAAGAAAGCTTCACTGTAATTTATTTGTTTCTTATTGACGCAGTCTCAATATCATAGGCTTCCTCAAACTCCTGTAGCCAATGATGATATAAAACTTTTTTTTATAAATCTACTTTTTTATTTTACATTTGAATACACTATAGCTAGCTCATCTTCAGTCCTGCCAGAAGAAAGCATTGGTTTCCATTACAGATGGTTGTGGGCCATCACGTGGTTGCTGGGACTTGAACTCAGAGCATCTGAAAGAGCAGTCAATGCACTTAACCACTGAGCCATCTTTCTAGCCTGATATAAAACTTCTGATCTACTTCCTTCCTCCTAAGTCCTGGGACTACAGGGGAATATCACCAGGTTTACTTTTATGTGGTGCTGGCTAGGCAAGCAAGTTTCCAACTGAGCTACCATTCAACTCCACTCCCCATCCTCCACCTCCTATCCTCCCATCCCCCACCTTCCCACCACTCCATTCCCCTACTACCCAGTCCCTCAACCCCAGATCTAGATCCTAGGTTCTAATTCTGAAAGCCTTTGTGTAGCTACTTGCATTTTAAAAAAATATTAACAAAATATTTACACTAAAGCTAAATTTTAAGGCAAAAAAAAAAGAAGTAATATAGTAGACCCTCAGATTGAGGATTAAGTTCAAGACCAATTTGACTTGAACTCTGTTTAGGTAAATCTGAAGAGATCTTTTGGCATGCACATGTGTGAACTTACACACCGAGAATCAGCAGGAAACAACCATACTCCATGAAATAAGTTGGGGGCATCAAGATCCCCAGAAGTCTTCCCACTCCTGAGAAAAATTAACTCTAAAAGATAAACTATTCATAATTATTTTTTAAATCAGTTCCTCCAAATATATGTCTCATTATGCTTAAGACTTTTGAAAATAATTCAGTTCCTATACAAGTGTGAATTCCTTCAATAAATAAGAGTGAGGTGACTCCTAGGAGTAAGCGATGAGGTGGTGTGCACAGGAGCAGGGACTAAATGTAAATAACCCACAGTCTACTTATAGTTTGACTCATGTCAGGTAGAAAAACAAAACCCTATTGTTTCCTTCTAATCCAAGTCAGAATTTTATTGCTCCCTAATCAAAAGCATTTTAAACTGTTAAAGTATAATTAAAAGCAGGATGGAGGTGCAGCCTGGTTGGCAGAATGCTTGCCTAGCATGAACACAACATGTAAACCAGGCATGGTTGCTCATGCTGTACTCCCAGCACTCAGGATGTAGATTCAGGGGAAACAGGAGGATCATCTGGGTTAAGGCTGTCATCTGGTGTTTAGTATGTTCAGGGCCAGCCTAGGCTACATGAGCACTTGTAGCTAAAAGAAATTAATATAATCTTGTGTATAACATGTTTTTTCCTATCTCGCTCTTTACCTTAACTTTTTTTTACAATCAATTTTCAAATTTTTAATGTGTATGGATGTTTTGTCTGCATGTCTGTCTGTCTGTCCAGCATGTGTGTGTCTGGTGTCATGGAGGTCAGAAGATGGTGTTGGATGCTCTAGAGTCAGAGTTACTGACAGTTGTGAGCCACCCTGTGGGTGTCAAGTCCTATTTAAGAGTAGCCTGTTCCCTTAATTGCCAAGCCCCTCTTGAGCCTCATATCCACCTAATTTTTTGACTGAGACTCTCTCACTGAACCCAAAGCTCACTGATTTGCTACAACTATTAGTCAGCAAGTACTTTAGCAGCCTGTCTTTGCCCCCAGGAATTATAGACCTCTCCCTCCGGGTCCAGCTTTTTTAAGTGGGTGTTGGGAATCAGAACCTGGGACCTCATGCTTTCACAGAAAGAACTTTACCGATTGAAGCATAACCAGCCCCTAAAAGTATTTAACTCACACAAATAACCAATGAAGTTTAAAGATGGAAAATACATGAAATAGGCAAATTAGGGAATATATGAGGAAGAGAAAGCATTTGCGATGGGCACAGAGGTGGTTACAGTAGCAAAAAGAATTTCAGAAAAAGATTTCTATAAGGAAAATGTAAAAATGCCCACCAAGTCATTTTCCTGGAAGGATTTTTGAAGACTGATTTCATTTGCATTTAATGCTAGCAAACAATACAATATCCATCACAACATGATATTTAGCTTGTTACTATAAGGCATGTGTACCTATAATAAAGATTTAGCAAGCTTGAACTTGATATAAAATTATATTTTAAATGTTGCTTGAGTAATATACTTATTAAAGTTCATATTGTATATCACTCTTAATTGTTTTTAACATTGAAAACAAAACCATCTTAGGTCTCATTTAATCCTGACAAATTATTATTTATTAAAAATGCCTAATGATTCACCATGGTCTTTGCAAACCTTACTATTATCTGCATATATATAGGGATAAATATAATAATTAGCTATGTGCTTCTGTATAGATATGCTATCAAAATTATAGGATTGCACAGGCTTCAGGTCAAAAAAGCAAGCAGAACCCTGATCCCAGCAGCTGAAGACAAAGCTGTTGATTCAAACAAAGAGGAAGCTCGGCAGCAACAGTGGAGCCCAATCTCACCACAGGGAGATGCCGATGAGAAGCCAGCGAGGTCAGCGAGACTCTGCCATCTGAGGGGAAGGCTATGCTTTGGCTCAATTACAGTGCCCTGCCGCTCAGTGGTTGTTGTTGCAAGGAAAGATTGGTTTCTATCTTCTAAAATAAACTTGGTATTTACCATTAGTTCTGGAATGATGTTTAATTGTGAGCTTGTAGCAATGTTGGGGACTCTATGCCAAGCTGTCAAGAAAAACAAAAACAAACAAAAAAATCCCTCTGATACAGGGCTATAGGTCTCGGTGTAATGAGTATTTTACTATTTTACTGTGAAGTTAAATACTAAGCTATACTCTACAAGAAAAGCAAGCTGGCATATTATGATTGCAAATATAACAATGTATTTTAAATATTTGACCTTTTGTCAATTTGATATAGATGGTTAATGAGCTGAATTCAATATTTATGCTAAAACATGATTTAACAGATATTCATGTGTCAACATGAATTCTCTGTCCTGAGTAAAGCTCTAAAATATGTAAAATAATTATAATAAAATGGGGCTTGAGAAAATGGGCCCAATACTACTGTACTAGCTAAATCAACTAATCAGGGGGAAATGAGGGCTGCTAGTGGGCTGAGCATGACTAACAGGGCTCTGGTAGGTCTTATTCTTCTCGTAATTTCCCTGCCCTGCTGAAAAACATTAGACTGCATTCCTAAAGCTCGTCACCAAGGTGTGTTCCCTTATTTGGTCACTTCCAAGTCTTGAGGCTGACCACCAAGGTCCAGGTGCCAATGTATTGAAGTCCATCCAGCACACCAAAGCCCCTTTGGCTCACCTAATTTACATACTCAAATAAAAGTAAAATCCTCATCCTAGAGGGTTTCTCTTTTACCTTTATTATTTTTTAATTTTATTTTTTTTATTAGATCTATTTCTTTATTTACATTTCAAATGTCATTCCCTTCTCCGGTTTCCTGTCCATTAGCTCCCTATCTCTTCCCCCTCCCCCATCCCCGACATTCCCCTGCACTGGGGGTTCACCCTTGGCAGGACCAAGGGCTTCCCCTTCCACTGGTGCCCCAACAAGGCTATTCTCTGCTACATATGCAGTTGGAGCCCAGGGTCAGTCCATGTATAGTCTTTGGGTAGTGGTTTAGTCCCTGGAAGCTCTGGTTGGTTGGTGTTGTTGTTCTTATGGGGTTGCAAGCTCCTTCAACTCTTTCGATCCTTCCTCTAATTCCCCCAAAGGGAGGTTCAGTGGTTTGCTACTAGCATTGACCTCTGTATTGGACGTGCTCTGGATGTGTCTCTCAGGAGAGATCTACATCCGGTTCTTGTCAGCCTGCACTTCTTTGCTTCATCCATCTTATCTGGTTTGGTGGATGCATATGTATGGGCCACATGTGGGGCAGGTTCTGATGCTTCTTTTACCTTTATAATCTGCCATTTTGCTATGTGCCACATCTGTCTCCTCTCTATCCAGAGGCAGTCCTTTGTCCCCCTCCTAGGAGAAATTCCCCGTCCCCTTCTTCCACCCCTCTCTCCCTTACCCTTTTTCACACCCTCTCTCTTGTCCCCTCTGAGGCAAATAAATCTCATTTGTGCTGAAAACTTGTTCTTGGGGTGTCTTGAGTGGACTCCAAGGTTCCCTAAAAAAAACTATTCATTTGATTTTTATTTTCCCTTCATGGACTTAAGAAGGCCATCTATTTATTACTAATACTTTAGTGTCTGGGTATAAGTACGCAGACTGAGAAGCCTTGGGATCAAAGACCAATTCATGTGCTGAGGACAAGGCTAAAGTGGGTGACAGTGCTTGCTGTACAAGCATAAGAAGCTGAGTTTGTATACCCAGAACCCATGTAAAGCCTCGCACAATAACACAGGATTGTAATACCATTGCTTCCACCCACGATGGATGGAAGGTAAACACCAGTCAAGCTCTCAAACAAGATGGATGTGTCTGTACTCATTCCAGTGTGCTCACGTGTTTTCCTCTTCACACATATCACATGCATACTAAAGGTAAGAAAGAAAATTCACTTGTTTTACTTTTCAAAAATTTTTAAGCTTCTGAGAATTTTCTGTATTTGATTCTATCTATCACATCTTGGATCTTTTCAGGAATCAATGAACAGTGGTAGGTTTTGTCCCACATGCAATTCTCAACCTATCCTACTCTCAAACGAGTTACCACCACATATACATGGCATTTTAGATAAAGTAAGGAACCATAGCTTGTTTCTTTCAAACATTCTTTGCAAATAAAAGCTAATATCTCACATTCCATGATGAAATGGGCAAACATTCAATAACATAGTAGTCTGTAAAGACACTTGTATACCTTGATGTAGGAGGCAATTGTGTCTGCCCCAGGTTGAGAAATTCAGGCAGAGCCAGAAAGAAGGAGATCCAAAATGATGTGTGTGCTTTAATACAGACGCACCTCTCCCTCTTCCTCCAACTCCTCCCTCTCTTTTTGTTCCACAACTTCATCTCCCTCCCTGCTCTCTTCTTCCTTCCACCTTTCCCCTTCCAATCCCTTGCCTCCTTCTTCTTCCTCCCTCTCCCTCTGCCTCTCTCTACTATCTGACCTTAAATTGTCTATAAAGTAAAGCCAATTACAGTATAAACAAAGAAAATCTTTAAATTAATACATTCAAAATTTGTACAAATTTTACTTTTTAAAGTTTTCCTAGTCAATTGCAATCATTTGTTTTCTGCTTAGTTTCTCTCAATTCGGAAACAGGTCAAGGATGTTTCACACGCCCTCATCTCTCAGTCTCCACGACTTCACAAGTTATTTCCCACTACTGAGAAAAAAATATTACAAATAGACCTTTAGAAAGTAAGTTCTGCCAAGGCTGTGGTCAAGGTCATCCCAGAGCTGCACGGGAAGCTCACTGGCATGGCCTTCCTTGTTCCTACCCACAATGTATCCATTGTGGATCTGACACACCGCCTGGAAAAACCTGCCAAGTAGGATGATATCAAGAAGGTGGTGAAGCAGGCGTCCGAGGGCCCACTAAAGGACATCCTGGGCTACACTGAGGACCAGGTTGTCTCCTGCGACTTCAACAGCAACTCCCACTCTTCCACATTTGATGCTGGGGCTGGCATTGCTCTCAATGACAACTTTGTAAAGCTCATTTCCTGGTATGACAATGAATATGGCTACAGCAACAGGGTGGTGGTCCTCATGGCCTACATGGCCTCCAAGGAGTAAGAAACCCTGGACCACCCACCCCAGTCCAGCAAGGATCTGAGAGCAAGAGAGAGGCCCTCAGTTGCTGAGGAGTCCCCATCCCAACTCAGCCCCCAACACTGAGCATCTCTCTCACAATTCCATCCCAGACCCCATAACAACAGGAGGGGCCTAGGGAGCCCTCCCTTCTCTCTTGAATACCATCAATAAAGTGCACTGCACCCGCTCCCCCAAAAAAGAAAAGATGTTCTTAAAAAAATTAAGTTCACTCAACTCTCCGTAGACTCAGGCTGCTGTTTCCAGTTCCCTGCTGTCCAAGGCCTCTGCTTTTTGACAGTAACTGGCGGTCTCAGAGTGTGGTTGACAGTTTTAATTTGTTTTTGCTTTAGCTGATTTTAAAAATACTTTCTAAAGCAACTCGATAGAAATAACAAAATCAAAGTAACTTACTAAGGATCAATTCAATCGTGATCATGGGTAAATGCACTTTGAAGTGCCCAGATTAAGAATTAAATTTGCTCATAAATATAAAAATTCTGAAAGTGTAACTCCATTTATACATTGCATACATACAAGGCAAAAAATGCATGGATATCATTTACCATGCATCCCCCATCAAAGAGGTAGTAGCATGAGACATGTCGATAAAAACTTGAAAATATGGCATTTTTTTTTAAAAGATCATTGAATACAAGGAGCTGTGGAGAATAATATTTATGCTACTGAACAGTGTACAACAGGCATGGCTCTTGAGACCACGTCATAGTTGTTGTTTGGGTCTTCAAGCTTGTTCAGACATCATCTATCATCCCTTAAAATCTGAGGAGAGAAGTGAAACTGAGGTCACATCAGGCTATTGTGGCTTCCCAAGGCAGAATGCTGAGTGGACTGAACTGCCTTCGACCCGTCGACCTGTCGATCTGTCATCAGTGCCACTCCCACCTAATCCTCCCTGTTAAATCAGTCGGTGCCTCCACTCATCAAAATCTGTTCTAGGAAATATCAAGTTTCTAAGTGTAAATACCTGACTATGCTTCCTCTGTTGTTACCCTGAGTTGTTTACTTTTTAGTGACTCAATAAATAAGGAAACAATATAGTCAATTTTTTTAATTACAGGACTCTTTTATGAAAAGGCAAAGGGAAGGAAAAGATATAGGGCAGTGCATCCCCACATTAATTTCAGAATTGCTGCCAACAGTAATGTGAACTTATGTGGGGAGGAATGTTGTCCCTAAGAAGGGATTGCTAACTGCAGGCATTTGCTTATATCAAGCAGGCGAACATCCGGTTTGTAGCTTGGTTACTTAAAGACTACAAAACTCCTGTCCCACATCACTTCCAAGTTACTGTCATCTAATGCAAATTAACTAATTGTCCATTAAACGTGGTTATTGGCCTGCCATCTCTAATTGATGCCTAATTTACTACAGCAGCCCTGACATAAATCATACCTTGATTCATACTTGATTCAAAAGGGCAGAATTAAATCTTCACGTATATTAAATGAGTGAAAAAGGATAACCAAGAAATATAATGTGAGAAAAGAAGCAGCAGACTCTTTGTGAACCAAGAGGAACCACCATGAAGTTAAGTGCCACGTTTGTTGATATGACCAGGCTATTGTTAAATCTCTTCAGTGTTGACAACAGCATCATTTCCTATCCTGCTCCCAGTCTGTCTCAGACACTGGACCTGAGATGCAGAATGTGGCTTGTATCTGCCAGGTTTTATGGGAACTGGGAAACTAATGTTGAGTCCTGGGCTACTCACAGCCTGGGTTTTCAACCGTGAGGGTCATTAGCATCTTACATTGAGTGGTTGTGGCACTGGCTATGATACCACTTGCTTTTTATTTCATTTAAAAATAATTTCTATTCTCCTGCTTTCATAACCTCAGCCAGTGGCCATTCAGTGACCCTTATTGTGGCAGAGAAGCCACAAAAGCTGGGCAAAGGAAGAGAGTGACAGAGAGAAATCAGAGACTCCAGTGTCACAATCATAAAACATTCAGAGATGGAGAAAATAAAACTGTTGGCTTACAGGTCTACAATCACTTTCATCTAAAAGAAAATTCAAGGGTATACTCTTTTCCAGATATTCTTCAACAGAGTCGTCTACATCTGGGCATGGCAGCTCACACAAGCACTCAGGAAGCAGAGCAGGAGGATTTCTGCAAGTTCAAGGCCAGCCAGGCCTACATAATATAGTAAACCATTTCAAGAAAGAATCGTGAAAAAGTCGTGCACAGAGCTCTGGGGCTTTTGTTGTTGTTTGTTTGTGTGTTTGTTTGTTAGTGGCTCTCAGAGTCTCTGAGGATGCTTCAAAGCTTTCAGGGTTTAAGACACCCAAGAGTGGCTCAGCCATGGAGTTCTGTAATTTTCCACTCTCATTCTTGTCGTGTTAGTCATGGTCTCTGCACTTGTACCTGCTTAATACCAGAGCACCATGTAAAATGTTTAAAAACAAAAACAAACAAACCAAAAATCCAACCAATCCAACAAACGACACGCTGGGTTTGGAGAGACAGCTCCTTGAGTCAGTGCATAACAGCTTCTGTTAAAGACCTGAGCTCAGGCTAACACTCCCATTGGATGACTCACTTCTGCCTGTAACTCCAGCTCCAGTGGATCAAATGTTCATATACGCAGACCAATACACAAACAGACATGCATATACTTTAAAAAATTAAGTAAGTCTTTAAAAACAAACAAAGGCCACGTGACTTACAAAATTCAAAATAGGTGTCCTAAAGAAGTGCTTTCTATATGTTTTCACTCTGAATCAAGAGAAAAACAGCGTGAACATGCACATCACTGTCCTATGGGCATGCCCAGAGATGCATGCAGCATTTCCATCCCTTTCCCTCCTTCTCAAGGGAACATTCAAGTTTGAAGAGAGAAACAGCAATGTACTCTAGGCTTCTCTTACTTTTGTTCCTCATGGAGATCAAAGGGTCTCCACTGGTCTTATCACTGTGAGCATGAATGTTGTCACTATTATTTCCTTAAACATACAGTATAACATACAGTATAAAAGCTAATACATGGCATTTTGTTAATTAGATATTTTAAGTCATCTAGATATGATTTAAAGTATATGGGGGAAAGTGTATATGCAAATATTACACCATTTGGAAAAAAGTGATTTTGACATTTTGGGTTTGATATACTAGAAAGGTCCTATAACCATTCCCCACAGTTACTAAAGAACAACTCTAAGGACCCTGACTCAAATACAGTCATCTTTATATAATAATTCTAACCAGATGAGGCAATGTTAGCAATTATAACTTAAATTTTACTTCTTAACTACATCATGATTGTAATCTATGTTTAAGGTTGCTTTAGCAACCAAGTTCTGTGGGGCCTGGTCTTTTTTTTTTTTTTTTTTTTTTTTTTTTTTTCTGGGGCTGGGGACTGAACCCAGGACCTTGCGCTTCCTAGGTAAGCGCTCTACCACTGAGCCAAATCCCCAACCCCCTGTGGGGCCTGGTCTTAAGTGAGTTTTCTTCCAATTCTTTCTAAACAAAGAAGTTTCAAAGTTTAAAATCATCAAAACTTAGAGGAAGGTTGAGAAATAGGTGTGTCATGTCTGTGTGTGTTTGTCTGTGTGTAAATGTAGGTGCACGTGCATATGGAGGACAGAAGTCAACATCATTTGTCGTCTTCTCCACATAATTATATGAGACTGAGTCTCACTCATTGAGCCTGGAGCTCACCGATTGGCTAGATGGGCTGGCCAACAAGCCCTAAGGATCCTACTTCTGGCCTCCCCAGTGCTGAGATTATAGGCATCTGTTTCATAGATGTTGGTTTCTTTCTTTTCTTTTTTCCTTTTTGTTTTGTTGTTGTTGTTGTTGTTTATTTGTAAAAATGCAATTCAATTATATTCAATTTCTACTCTCTATTTCTTCCCTCCAAACCTTCCCATATACCCCTTCCCACTCTGCTACAAATTCATAGCTTTTTTCCATTTTTCATTAATTCTTTTATTACATGCATATATGTATTTATATGCACATGTATTTTTATTTCTAAATATAACTTCTTGAGTTCCTATAACGTTTCTTGTATGTATGCCTTCAGAGCTGGTCATTTGGCAGTGGACAACCAATTGGTATGCCCTTCCCTGGGGTAGAGCACCTCTCCTTCTCCCAGCTCTGCTCAGCCGCCTATAGGTCTTTGTGTAGGGTTGAGGTCTTCTGGACTCCTCATTGTCCAGTTTGGGATGTCCATTGACATCGCCCTTGTTCAGCTCACTTTTAGGGGTTATGCTAGTGAAATTTTATGGGTTCAGCGTCTGATGTTGTTTGGAGACACACTCTCTACGGTCTTTCTGCCTGATCTTCTACAAGGTCCCTTGAGCATTAGGTACCAATGGTTTCTTCAACTATGAGCCCATTGTAAATATTTGTTCTCTAGAGCAAAACTTCAAAGTAGTAAGCTGTTCCCCAGGGAAAGGCAGTGAAGTCTGACCTTACAGAGGAATGTGCTGAAGGACCGCAGCCGGCTAGAGACAAAATCCTGAAGTGTGCACATTTCTCTAGTGTTTTGCATCTGCCTTAACCATCGCTAGTCAGCACTCTTCCCTGCTTCTCAGATAGCGGCATTCCAACAACTTCCTGCCTGCTGCACAGACTTTCTCAGCACTGCTTCCACATGGGAACTATGGAAAGTTTTAGGCAATGTGCTTATTGTAATCTAAGTAAAGTGGCTAACATCATGACATGCCTTTTGATCTTATACTCGCTTATGAAGTAAAAGTCTTTTCCCTTCCATGAAACAACTTCAGGCTTCACTGTTTGGAATTGTGTGTGGAATTCGGTTAATAGTTTAAGGGACAAGCCTAGGAATAGCAATGAGGCTATGAAAATATCTTCCATACTATCTTAATTTAGCAGAATTTCATATGTATTTAAAATTGTCTTTCTTTAAGCATAATAATGAAGGAAGTTTCTAACAGTGTGTTTTCCCAGTGTATAAGCCTCATATGAATTCATAAGCCGGGTAGAGTTGGTCTGTTTTCTTCTACAAATCAGTGTCCAGAGAATTAAGGATTGAGCAATGGCCAAAACCAAAAACAAATACTCTCAGAATTCTTTGTTTTGTATTCAAGAATCCCAAAAAATCAATAGAGTCAGATTCACTCTGTCCTCCCTTACAAGGTCTGGACTAGGTCTAAAGTCCTGTGTGCTTATAAAGCATCTCCTTTTCCTGGTACTCTGATGTGCTCACGCTGATGAGGTGTAATGAGCAGGTAGATGAGGATTTGCTGACTTACCATGCCGGTAGGCTCATCACTTCCCTGTTCGGTTAGATGCAATCTCCATGGAACCAACTGCTCAGGGGCAGACCAACTACCCAGGTAATAAAGTGCAGAGTCCATAAAGGATGGACTCCTAGAGATATACTATGTCAGATTTTTCCAAGATGCCAAAGGAAAAGAGTCCCAAAGAAACTAGTGTAGAAAAATCTGTGTAAGCCAGTTCTTGTAGAAATCCAAAGCACCAAAGACTGATATCCCTCCTTCTGGCCATTACAAAATCACTTATGTCTAGAAAGCTGTCTGGATCACACCGTGACTTATCCAATGTACAAATTCACACCAGCTATTAGATTGCATTAAAGGCAAGATGCAAAGAGAGTGTCCTTGGGATAAAAGGACCTCAGCACAAGGAAATCACCTGTACAAGGGCTTTAACCATCAACTGTCAGAGTGTCTATACTATCAAAAGGAAACATGATAAAGAACATGAATTCTTCCCTGACTTCTCAGATTCAAATTAAAGTTCCTTGACTTAAGAGTAGGTGCACCCGATTTAATCAGTTACTTTTCTAACTCTCAGTTTCTCCAGTTGTTGTGAGGACTAAATGGATTCAGCAAAACAAATCACAAAAAGCCTTGTAAGTGCTTATTAACTGTTAATGCTTAGCTGTCTACATTGAGATGCAGGTAACTGGTTGTAATCTCTCATATCCTTGTCCTTTCAGATCAAAACTCTATAGTTGTTTTACTCCAGGTGACATGTTTCTTATTTGGGATTCAAATTCCAAACCCTTTATTAGTCTGGTTGGGGGTCATTTGTCCAGCCTTTGTTTAGGAGATAAGAGACATAACAATCAAAACTCCTACTGAGTTTCCAATGATGGGTAACTAAAATCAGGATACTCTTATTAGAAGGGAAATTCATGCTGGGAAGGGAAAAATAAATGTCACTAAATGACCATCTTCAAAATTATCTATAACATATTTTGCCATAGATATTAAGATAACATCCTCTCTTTAGCCCCAAAGAAAACTAGTTTAATTCTTAATTCACCTGAAACACTTATAATATTCTAAAGCCCAAGACCATTCAAGATGCTTCAGATTGACCTTAATCTGTGTCTTTTGTGTTTTGTCTTTAAAACATATGTAAGAGCTATACAAAACAAGATCCCTGGCAACTAGGTTTATTGGTACCATCTTAACAAAAGAGTGAAGACACAGACAAATAGATGATGGGCCATGCTGGGCTAACTTGGATTTGTGGCTCCATTGGAAATAGCACTGGAAGCTTCCAAAGTGCTAAGTGAAGTTCCAAAAGTAAGTTCCAAAGCTAAAAAGAATGGTTCATACAAAGAAAGACTGCGAAAATCTTTAAGTCATGAAAAAAGAAGAAAAAGTTTTAAGACTAGCATAAGAACATTTTGAACACAGTGAGTATATATAAACATTTGAGAATGAATATTAGAATAAAATTCTTAGCTTACATATCAAACTGGTGGATGTGTGATAGGAAAATTCAAACCATACCAGTATAATCAGATGGAGTCATTTTGTAGCAGACAAAAATACTTGCAACTTTATTGGAAACAAATCTATAAATTAAAATGTAACTTTCCAACTTCTGGGTTAAAATGTACTAACAGATAACAGAAAGGTCCTTCATGGCTTGTGAAAATTTCTTATATACCATACATTGGGCTGTATGTGAGAACTGAGGGTCTTAGAACTCTCCTTGAACTGCATAACTTTTCTTGACAGGTGGCTAATGGTAGGAGACAAGGGAAGGCTTCCCTCTTTACAAAAACTCACTTTGTCCATTTGCTTCAGTTTTTTTTGCCGGAGGAAGGGTGGTAATGAGAAGATGCTATTTGCATATCTTAGTATTTGTGTCAAAATTTGAATAAATTCCAACAGAAGTATAAAAAAGATCACTTTGAAAATAACCAATTAATGAGATGGTGGACAGCTATTTTTTCTGCTTTCCCAGCATGCATTTCTTCTCTGGTAACAGAGTTGCTGAGTGATGAACATGTACACTGGGTATGAACATGTACGAAGGAAACCATGAAAGTAGGTTGCACACTAGGATAAGTGGGTGTGTTGCAATATTTTTAGTTAGTTAAATGCTCTTGTCATGTATCCAAAGCCACAAAATGTTTTCTGTCTGTTAACTAGCTGGGCTAATGTTCTGTTTTTCCTTTTTCCTCCTTAGTTTCTGACAGTCTTTTCTAAAATATCAAATATATCATCTTTTTAGAGCCTGTAACTGCAGGATAAAGTAGTAGAACTCCCACAAAACTAGGTCATTATAGCTATTATCCTACGACAAACGCTTCTTTCAAAGCTATTTCTAGAGCCATTAAGATGGAGTACATTTTCCTTTCCTAAGATTAGTCCATTACTAGTTTTTTGACACAGAGCGTGGATTAGATGGTCTCTAGGATTCCCTTATCGTAATGTGATCAAAAACTTCTCTATGAACTAGGTTTCCCGAATGGTTATAAGATACACACAATTGACAGATAATCAAAATTACACATTAAGGCATATTTTTAACCATCTACCAATATTTAAATTAAAAAATATATATGCTGGCTTATTCTTAAAGACATTGATAGTACTGCAGCTTCCCAATCTAAGTTAAGCAGCTAAAGAACTGGTTTCTTGTTAGGTTGGGCTAGAGCAAGGTGCATACAACATGATGGTTTCTTGATGGCATTTTCTATACATATATTATGTGATTTGCTCATGGTCAACCACCCTTTACTCTCCCTTGTGCCTCCTCCGCTATCTGACAGGCCCTTTGAATGATGTGCTGCACTCTCTCACTCAATCCCTGCATCTGAGCTCTTCAATGACCTTGATCACATTTGTATAGTGTCTATTGCTGGCAAATTATTTTACTGTTTGTGTACCATAAAATAGCCCTAATGCATTTATTGCTATTCTGTGTGAGTATAACCTGTGTTCATGTCACAGGACTGTGTGGAGGGCAGAGGACAGCCGTGGAGTCATTTCTCCTTCCCCCTTTACATAGGTTTAGTTTCTCAAACTCAGGTCATCAGGCCATCTCACCTACTGAACCAGCTTACCAGCTCTTCATATCAACATAATATCCTGACTGAGGTTATGACTTAGATGACACTGTCAGCAAAGTAGAAGGAACAAACGCAGCCATGCACATGGGAAAACTGGATGTGTAACACATCTGGTTCTCTAATGTATGTATGTTAGGTATTCTTATTTAATATTCAATATTTATAAGCTTCCATTTTAATTTTTCATGATTAGGATATCCCTAGCATTTTATATCATTTTGAGTTCATCTTGAAATTTGTTAATCTTTAATTGTTTCATTTAATGAAGTTTTAACCAATATACTGTGTTTAATCTCAAATACATAAGTTCATGTACCTATTAACATGCACGTGATTACACACGTATTTTTAGTTTTTCTAGCATACTAGCTATAGCAATGACTCTTTTCATCCAGTAGTGATAAATTCTATTTTTTTCTTGAACTTCCATGCCTGTCTCTATTGAGTGTAATGACTAGACTCCATAATGGTAACAAATTATTAATTCGTTTATATATTTATTTTTAAGAGGAGGTCTCACTATGTACCTCAGGAACTGGCCTTGACCTAGCTATGTAGTTTATGATGGCCTTGAACCTGCAATTCTGCCTGTGCTACCTGAAGGCCAAGACCACGGATATGTGCCACCACTTCTACTATAATCATAAATTCAGAGTGACACTTTCTTATATACGTCAAACATCACACAATGATAGCAACAATTTTGCTTATAAAAACCTAGGGTGTATTATTTTACTAAGATGTTTTGATTTTTAGTTTGGAAATCCGTATTTTATTCACATTGTAATTTCTTATTATATCTTTGATTTTGAAATTGCTTTCCATTGGGCAGAGATAATAAAAGGATGTTGGCATTAAAAAGTCAGATATGGTACTTAATATATAGTATCTACCTAATAAATATGTTGAGTGAATTAGTAAGTATTGCTAAGTTAAATTCCTGACTGAAATTACAATTAAAATAGTAAAGAAAATTATTAAAGGCCTCTCTGTAGGAATGACAAAACAAACCTTAAGAATTATCTTACTCTGGCTGGAGAGATGGCTCAGCCGTTAAAGGCTAGACTCACAACCAAAAATATAAGACTTATCTGACTCATTTGAAAGCAGTTTATGCTTTTCTATTCAGATTTTATTTAAAATCAGAATAATTTAAGTATCTCTATATAAAAATGTAATGGATAGTAAGCCCCCAAGGTTGTATAAAGTATAGATTCTATGCCTTATAGCTTGATGTTCATTGAAAGACAGCAACTAAACCAAGAATTTTCTAACATTTATTTTGAAAAAAGTTTAAACTCAATTGAATCTGTTAGACACTTAACAAACCACATGTCCCAATCTTTTAATGTATATCTACCCATGTGTCACATAAATCATAGCTTAATGTGAGCTGTCTATGTATCTATGTAGATCATAGTCAAGGCTTGAGTATCTTTCTTATTGTTTGTTTTGTTTTATTTTTGAGACAGTGTTTCTTGTGTAACACTTCTGGCTATTGGCTATTCTGGAAGTTGCTTTGTAGACCAGGCTGGTATCAGACTGAGAGATCTGCCTCAGCCTCCTGAGTGCTGGGATTAAACGTGTGTACCACACATCCTAACACATAAATTTGAGAACACAGATTTATGCAAGATTCCAGTTTTAAATGTCAGTGATTTTAAAAGTTTATCCCCATATTTTAGAAATCTTAAGACATTGTGAAATGGGAGAATATATTATATTTTGTTGACCATTGTATTATCAAAACACATATCTTTAAAAATATACTTTTCTACTAAATAAGAAATTAAATATAAAAAGCTTTGCAAAAAAATGGATTTGAATTAATAAGTCCTATTACTGCTTTGGAACAGTTCAAAGAGAGGAAAGTTTTAATAATTTAATAATTTTCTTATTTATTAAAGGGAGAAGTTAATTATAGCTTTAAAACATTTTATAAATTAAAATGTCATCTTGGAAATCAAGAATTTACATCTTAAAACATTGTAGTTTTGCTCAAATTGTCAGATTCGGGTTTGGTTGTTCCATATGAAAAAGACTTTTTTTTAAAGCAGAAAAGATTCCTTCACTAGTAATTGCTACATCAAAAATAAGTTCATTATTGGTGGGATTAGAAGCCTATGGAATTTTCCGTCTAGATGCTTCTGCTGTGTCACTTTCAATTACTGCAAATGTTGAAGCTTTTGTTGCTTTGTTTCATTGTTGCTGCTTTAGAGAGAGAGAGAGAGAGAGAGAGAGAGAGAGAGAGAGAGAATAAGTGACTTCTAAACCTTTGGGGGGGGGTCACAATTTTTTGGACAGCTCTGAAGTTCCTCACTAAAATGATCTGAGTTCTGTCTTGCTGTGTTTTCATGTGTGTCCTTTGGAGAGAAGAGCTGATGATGATTCCAAAACTGAAGAGCAGCGGATGGAGTGCTTCGCCTTCCTCCTGTGGAACTATGGGCACCTGCCACAGCCAACAAGTAGGAAGGCTTCCTGCTAAGAGCAGCCTTGGGGGTGGGGGGGACCTCTCCATCTTGTATGGAACGGGTGTGATGGGTGGTTTCAAATGTCAATTTGCCACAAGCTAGAGTCACCTGAGCAGGCTGAGGGGGAGGCTCTTGTTTGTCTTGCCTCAGAAGATACACCCAATGCAAACAGCAACGCCTAACAGCAGGAGAGATAAAGCAGGACCAGGAAGGCGGAAGGTCACAGTTCTGCTCGCTTGCCACTCCCTCTCAAGCTAATTCACCCCATAAACTCGCTTCTCACTCTGTCTCCCTACAGGAGCAGGGACCGGTAGACAGAGGGTCTATCCAGTTTCCAGAACAATAAGCAAAACAAACTTACTCTGTAAGTTTCTGGTGCTGTTTACAGCACAAGAAAACCAGTTAAGGAAAAGAAATCTGAGATTTTGTTTTGTTTTTGTCGCGTTTTTATGAGAAACAGCTGAAGTTGTTGTACCATACTTCTCTGCTAACTGTTATATTCAGGATTACAGAGATGGACCCCCATAGAACTTAGTCTACCCCAAGAGTGATGGCATCAATTCATTTAGAAGGGTGAAGCCCTTAGTCCCCATTTCTGAACAAATTGCATTGGTATTTAAAGCAGAGCAATTAAAACAATCTTAGACACCCCTGACCTGTGCCCTCCACTGACAGAAGCTGTCTTCAAGATTTGGAACTACACCTACACCTAAGGGGTGGTTTCTGTTGGCACTTCCTTATATCATGTCCCTTATACAATTCTTCAGTTCCCTAAATCTCAATTCCCTCAGTCCCCCAAAGCCCCACACCTCCATGAGCTTCTTATAATTAGTAATCATGCCTGTGCAATGTAGTGTCTTATGTCTGGAACCTTCAGAGTCTGGTATTTTATCCTACTTGCAGGTTAACAAATTACTCATGGATTATGACAAAGAAGCATGAGACACCTGAGTCAGAACAAAGTATAGGTTACCGCGGCAGCAGTCGTGCCCAGAACATCAGCACGCATTTGAGTTCCCTGGATTCTGGTTCCACAGTGTGATGCAAAGAAGGCAAATAAGGTGAATTGTTAACTACTCAAGCAGTAAGCTGTGTAGTAGGGGGGAAACCGTGAGTATAGAGACCCTGACACGTTATGAGAGGTGCTGAGCAAACCTTGACCATTGTTCCGCATGAAAACATTATCTTTATTAGTCTAGACAGAAATAAATGAGACTTACACTCAGGATGTCCTATGGCCATTTGTTTGTTTCCCTTGGGTTAGCCTAGGAGAAGGACTGCTGGGTCATATGAAGAAAGCCAGTAGCAATGGCCAGAAATGTCTCTTTTTGCAAAACAGGCAGATATGAAGAGAGGTGCATTAATCCTTGCTTGGTAAAATAGTCAAAGACAATAGTCAGCATTGTCATGAACACAGTTGCCTGTGGCTGGTGCTGGACAAGGTGAGAACAAGAAACACATCTTTTTTTTTCTTTCTTTCTTTTTTCTTTTTTTCGGAGCTGAGGACCGAACCCAGGGCCTTGCGCTTGCTAGGCAAGCGCTCTACCACTGAGCTAAATCCCCAACCCCGCAAGAAACACATCTTGAAAGAATGATAGTTCCTGTTGTCTTTCCCTTAAAGTTAATCTTCCACTCTAATGGAACTCTAGGAGATGGTAAAAAGTTAACTATGCTTTGCCGTGTTGTGGGTGTCTGTCTGCTTGCTTGAGACTTGATTTCTGTCATCAGCTAGGAATACCTAGCCATATGGCAAAGTTGATGTCTCCGTTTAGATGGTTTTTCTCAGAAGAACGCACACTATTTATTTTGTTTATTTTGGAATCTATTTAGTTTCACATACTACTGATCAGTTCTCGGAATTTTCTGCTGGCTTTCACCTCTCCTGGAATATCCTCATTTTACCCTCTTCATTTTTGTTGTAATTCAATTCGGTCGAGGTATTCAGATCATTAAATTTACTATTTTTATGTATACTGTTCCATTTGTTTTGACATGCGCTTACAAAGTATAACTATCATCACAATCATGATGCAGATGCACGTAACCCAATTTTGCTCTTTTTATTGTTCAGTAGTACTCCATTATATTAATATATATTCAGCTGGTAATAATAAATACATTTTTGTGGCTTTTTTATTGTTGTTAGCAGTAATAAAGTCCCAAATGTTTCAATAAAAAATAATATTGAAACTAAAAAAATATGAGTTTAAAGATACAATTAAAGTCCAAACCGGTTGAGTTCAACTTAAGTAAAGGAAAGGCTACCCCAGGCAGATTTGACTTTAATTGACAAAGCATAAAGGAAGAGTGTGAATGACTCCCGTGAGCTTGGGCCCTGTCTGCATCTGGAGTGCCCCTTCCTCCTCTGAAACTGCCTTTCTGATTATTGCTTGTGGACAAGAAACTTTGGCTCAAGCTATTCTTACAAAGCTCCCTTCCAATAGCCTGCCACCACTGACAAGCTTCTGCTGGTAACGTCCAGACTCTTGTCTGCTCAGTAGTCTTTGTGCGTGCTCTACAGGTCTCGGACATGCTTAGCATTTCTCTCTACCTATGTAAACTGATTTCCTTGGACATCTATATCCATCCCCACACTTCAGCACACTACTAGTTCAAGTGTTCCACTCCAATCCCGAATGATAGAGTATTCAGTAGTATAGATTTAGCATAGGATTCATATGCATGTATGTTCCTACTCATCTGTGCTTGTGCACTGCTGTGTATGAGAAGGTCAGAGGTCAGCATTGAGCATGGTGTCATAGCAGAACAAGAGCTATCAGCTTTTTTTCTGATACTGTGTCTCCCCTACTGATTACTGATTAGGTCAACAAGCCCCATGTGTTCAATTGCCCTCTTCCCTCCTGTGCTGGAATAACAGGTGCCCAGCTTACTGTGTTTGTTGCCGAGATCAAACTTGGGTCCCCGTGCTCACATGACAAACACGTTACAGACTGAACTGTCTCCCTAGCTCAGGCTTAATATACAATTCAAGTATGAGCTTTCAGGCTCGGCTCAGCATTTTTAGGAATTCATTATTTAATCTGATAAGGTAGGTTGCAAATCAGGAATGAGTGTGACAGCATAGACTTCCAGCTAGTTCCTCATGGATTTGATTTGCTCCTGGGGTCCTTAAGCAGACACGTAAGGAGGTGACTCTGTGAATTATGAGTCCTTAGACAACAGTTTCTTAGAACCCATGAACTTGTAATTGTATTTTGGAACAGCAATAAAAGATTAAAATATGTCACCCACCAACAATATTTAACTAAAGCCTCAGATCCTCTACATATGTCAGATTTATATCTGTCTTATCATCTATATTAGATGATATGTCCTTAAATGTGAAATTCTATGGCCATTTACTGTTGCTTTATGTTTTGTGCACAGCTGTTACACCGCGTGGGTACTCTTGTCAGGTGACTTCCGTGTATATGATATGCTGCTTCTTTAAATTACACTTCAAAACTGTCCAGAGAGCAATTCAGACTCACATCCAGAACCTTAAAACTCATCATGTGCCAAGAAACGCTGGAGATCTGAGGTGGGAAGTATGTCCCTTGAGACAGGATGAAAAACTCTAAAGCCCGGGAGATGTTTGCCCAAGGGAATTTGTAGCTACCAAAAGATGGAAGGCACAAAGGATGCTCTGTGCTTTCGGAGGTAGTCTAGTCTCCAGTGACAAAATAATAGAAATGTTTAACAGGTAAAGATACACAATTATTTTTACTTTTTCCTCTGAATTTGTATAGTCTTGGAACTTTTTATTTTATTAAAAATTAAGATAGCATATGTTGCCTGATGGACCATAGGTTGACTCTCTGAAGAATATCAGACCTGAACTCTTACCTATTACATCTGGCTCCTTTTACTGTCTGTACCTCGGACTCTCTTGCTCAGTCACAGTCTATCCAGATGGCAGAGAAATACAGTTTTTTTCTAACATCCAAGGGTAAGTTACATATAACCTTTCACCCCAAAGGCCCAAGATACTACAGTTTTATTATTTATATGCTTATGTGCATGTGTGCATGTATGTATGGGTGCACTTGCCCTTGTGTGTGTGTAGGCTAGAGGCTGGTATCAGTGGTCTCCTGCTTGCTTTCCATCTTCTTCTTCTTCTCTCCACAAACCCAAAGATTACTGCTTCAGCTAGTTGCCCCTCCCTGGACATGCCTGTGTCTAGCTGTGCAGTCACTGGTGTTATAGATGGAGGCTACAATCCCTGAGTTCTTGTTTAGTATACATGGGTGCTGTGAACCAGAATTCATGTCCTCATACTTACATACCAACCACTTACCAAGCTATTTCCCCAGCCCCTTAGTCTTTGTTTCTTTATTAAAAAATTATTTACTTTTATACATAGTACAAATAAGCTACAATAAATCTATCACTAGTAAAATTTTTAAATCTTGGTAATTTTACACAGTAACATTCACTAAGGTTTGCATTTCTGTTTTGATGGGTTTTGTACTGGTTTTATCTTTTAACATTGTTCTTTTTTTTTTTTTTTTTTTTTTTTTTTTTTTTTTTTTTTTTCCGAGCTGGGGACCAAACCCAGGGCCTCGCTTGCTTAGGCAAGCGCTCTACCACTGAGCCAAATCCCCAACCTGGTTTTATCTTTTAATAACAAAGTACTACCTTTCCTGTGTGCTGTTTGGAATGTTGGTTAGGGAATCACAAAGATGTAGATAGAGGGAAGGATTCACTTAGCTCTTCTTGAGGAAGAGGGCTGCTTCAACTTATCAAATGCAGCTAGGGGTTGAAAAAATTGTATGGGGCTTTTCCCACCGTCCTAGCTTGGTGATAAACAAAAATGTGCAATGGAGATCTGGTCTTCTTCCCTCTTCGTCATATGAAAAGTGGCACATTCTAAGCAGCCCTTTTTGCAGGTTACAGACTTTTTCCTCTTCTGTCCCCCAGATAAGATAAGAGAGCATGGAGAATCATTGGTACGTGAGTGGCCACACAACAAGCGTGACTTCCTGATAATATGGTGGAACAAAGGTGTGGCAGACATACAGATATGCCCATCTATATCCAAAGCACCAGAAAGGAGGGCGTGAAGGTCCCACAGAGCAAAAGAAAGCTTGAGGCAATCTCTCTATATTTTCATGTAGCATTCTGGTCATTTCTCACAACTAGAGTTGTCCTGGATTCCAAGCTTGCTATACAAGACTTCTTGTGACTGTGGCCATTTCCTCTCCATTCACCCACTTCTATTTTAAGAGAACCCAGGTCCACAGTGACACAGGGCAGAAAATTCTTTTGAAAACAATGGAATTTTTCCACATTCAAGCGGCTATTCAGTGTACTGCTGCGTATTGCTGGGTGGGGCTGTCTGGACTGTTAGGAAGGCAAGTTAACAAGCTCATAACGTTAATGCACAGCAAAGTGTGTTTCCAAACAGTCTTCTCTTGGAATTTTCAATAGCCATTAACCTTGGAAAGATATGGTTATTGCAAAGTGGCATGGAGATTTAAAACACGTTCATGTTGGCCTACGTGCAAACTGGGCACACAGGAATGTACTTTCTCACCTGCAGTTCTCTCTCAGGTGGTTTAACGAGGTCATTTTTCTACTAGCTTAATTTAACTCTGAAATTCTATTTCCAAAGTTTCAATTGGTTACAAGTAAATATCATTTTTAAATTATTTTATAAAATAATTTTATAATTATTTTAAAATTAGTATCAATTAAAAACAATGGTTTTCAGTAGTACAATTCTTTTTTTTTCTTTTATTGGACATTTTATTTACATTTCAAATATTGTGCCCTTTCCAAAATTCCTGTGTAAAACCCCTATCCAATGCTCCCTAGCCCTGCTTCTATGAGGGTGCTCCACCATCCACCAACCAAGCCCTCCCTACTCCCTGCCCTGGCATTGCCCTATATTGGGGCATCAAGCCTTCACAGGATCAAGGGCCTCTCCTCCCAGTGATGCCCAACAAGGCCATCCTCTGCTACATATGCAGATGGAGCGAGCCATAGAGTCATCCCTGTGTTCTCTTGGAATGGGGGTTTATCCCTGGAAGCTCTGGGGTGTCTGGTTGGTTGATATTGTTGCTCTTCCTATGGCATAGCAAACCCCTTAAGCCCCTTCAGTGCTTTCCCTAACTCCTCCATTGGAGACCCCATTCTCAGTCCAACGGTTGGCTGCGAGAATCCACCTCTGTATTTGTCAGGCTCTGGCAGATCCTCTCAGGTGACAGCTATATTAGGCCCCTGTCAGCATGCATTTCTTGGCATCCTCAACAGTGTCTGGGTTTGGTGACTGTATATGGGATGGATCCCCAGGTAGGGCAGTCTCTGGATGGCCTATCCTTCAGTTTCGCTTCTCCATGTTTACTCTCCGTAATTCCTCTTGTTAGTATTTTGTTCCCCCTTCTAAGAAAGACTGAAGAATTCACACTTTGGTCTTCCTTATTCTTGAGGTTCATGTGGTCTGTAAATTGTATCTTGGGTATTCTGAGCTTTTGGGTTAATGCCACTTAAGGTACCATCTGCATTCTTTTGCAATTGGGTTACCTCACTCAGGATGATATTTTCTAGTTCCATGCATTTACCTAAGAATTTCATGAAGTCATTGTTTTTAATAGCTGAGAACTAGTCCATTATGTAAATGACCACATTTTGTGTATCAAATCCTCTGTTGAAGGACATGAGGGTTCTTTCCAGCTTCTGGATATTATAAATAAGGCTGCTATGAACTTAGTGGAGCATGTGACCTTGTTGTATGTTGGACCATCTTCTGGGTTTATGCCCAAGAGAGGTATAGCTGGGTCCTCAGGTAGCAGTAATATGTCTAATTGTCTGCAGACCTGCCAGACTGATTCCCAGAGCAGTTGTACCAGCTTGCAATCCCACCCACAATGGAGGAGTGTTCCTCTTTCTCCACATCCTTTCCAGCATCTATTGTCACCTGAGTTTTTGATCTTAGCCATTTACTGATAGGCCATGGAATCTCAGCGCTGTTTTGATTTGCATTTCCCTCATGACTAAAGATGTTGAACATTTCTTTAGGTGCTTCTCAGTCATTCCATATTACTCAGCTGAGAATTCTTTGTTTAGCTCTGTATTTCATGTTTTAACAGGGTTATTTGATTTGTAGGAGTGGAACTTTCTGAGTTCCTTGTACATTTTGGATATTAGCCCTCTTTCAGATGTAGGATTGGTAAAGATCTTTTCCCAATCTGTTGGTTGCAGTTTTGTCCAAATGACAGTGTCTTTGCCTTACAGAAGCTTTGCACTTTTATGAGGTCCCATTTGTGGATTCTTGATCTTAGAGCTTAAACCATTGGTGTTTTATTCAGGAAATTTTCCCCAGGGCCCATGTGTTCCAGGCTCTTCCCCACTTTCTCCTATATTAGTTTCAGTGTATCTGGTTTGATGTGGAGGTCCTTGATCCACTTGGGCTTGAGCTTTATAGAAGGCAATAAGAATGGATGGATTTGTATTCTTCTATATGGTAATCAACGGTTGAACCAGCATCATTTGTTGAAAATGCTGTCTTTTTTCCACTGTGTGGTTTTAGCTCCTTTGTCAAAGGTCAAGTGACCATAGGTGTATGGGTACATTTCTGCATCTTCAATTCTATTCCATTGATCTATCTACCTGTCTCTATAATAGTACCATACAGTTTTTAATCACTAATGCTCTGTAATACAGCTAAAGGTTAGGGCTGCCTATTCCTCCAGAAGTTATTTCATTGTTGGGAATAGTTTTCACTATCCTGTGTTTTTTGTTATTCCAAATGAGTTTGCAAATTACTCTCTCTAGCTTTATGAAGAATTTTGTTACAATTTTGATAGGGATCATATTGAATCTGTAGATCGCTTTAGGCAAGATGACCATTTTTACTGCATTATTCCTACCAATGCATGAACATGGGAGGTCTTTCCATCTTCTGAGATCTTCTTCAATTCCTTTCTTCAGAGACTTTAAGTTCTTGTTATACAGATCATTTACATGTTGGTTAGAGTCACACCAAGGGATTTAATATTATTTGTGACTACTGTTAAGAATGCCATTTCCCTAATTTCTTTCTCAGCCTGTTTATCCTTTGACTAGAGAAAGGCTACTGATTTGTTTGAGTTAATTTTATACCCAGCCACTTTGCTGAAGTTGTTTATCAGCTTTAGTAGTTCTCTGGTGGAACTTTTGGGGTCACTTAAGTATACTATCATATAATCTTCAAATAGTGATATTTTGACTTCTTCCTTTCCAATTTGTATCCCTTTGACCTCCTCTTGTTGTCTCATTGCTCTGGCTAGGACTTTGAAAATTATATTGAATGAGTAAGGAGAGAGTGGGCAGCCTTGTCTAGTCCCTGATTTTAGTGGGATTGCTTCAAGTTTCTCTGCATTTAGTTTGATGTTAGCTACTGGTTTGCTGTATAATGCTTTTACTATGTTTAGGTATGGGCCTTGAATCTTTCCAAGACTTTTAACATGAAGGGGCATTGAGTTTTGTCAAATGTTTCTCAGCATCTAATAAGATGATCATGTGGATTTTTTTCTTTGAGTTTGTTTATATAGTGGATTATGTTGGTGGATTTCCATATATTGAATCATCCCCGCATCCCTGGGATGAAGCCTACTTGATCATGAGGGATGATTATTTTGATGTGTTCTTGGATTCGGTTTGTAAGAATCTTATTGAGTGTTTAGGCATTGGTATTCATAAGGGAAATTGGTCTGAAGATGTCTTTCTTTGTAGGGTCTTTGTGTGGTTTAGGTATAAGTGTAATTGTGGCTTCAAAGAACAAATTGGATACTGTTCCTTCTGTTTCTATTTTGAATAGTTTGTGGAGCATTCTTACTAGGTCTTCTTTGATGGTCTGATAGAATTCTGCACTAAACCTATCTGGTCCTGGGCTTTTTTGGTTAGGTAACTTGAATGACTGCTTCTATTTCTTTAGAGTTATGGGAATATTTAGACGATTTATCTAATTCTGATTTCACTTTGGTACTTGATATCTGTCTAGAAAATTGTCCACTTCATCCAGATTTTTCCAGTTTCGTTGAGTATAGGTTTTTGTAGTAGGATCTGATGTTTTTTTAATTTCCTCAGTTTTTGTTGTTATATTTCCCTTTTCATTTCTGATTTTATTACTTTGGATACTGTCTCTGTGCCTTCTTGTTAGTCTGACTGAAGGTTTTTCTATCTTGTTTATTTTCTCAAAAGAATGAACTGGTGGGTTTTTTTTTTTTTTTGATTTGTTGTATGGTTCTTTTTGTTTCTACATGGTTGATTTCCACCCTGGGTTTGAATATTTCCTACTCCTTTTGGGTGTATTTGCTTCTTTTTGTTCTAGAGCTTTTAGGTGTGCTGTCGAGCTGCTAGTGTATGGTATTTCCAGTTTCTTTTTGGAGGCACTGATGGCTGAATTTTCTTCTTGGCACTGCTTTCATTGTGTCCCGTAAGTTTGGGTATGTTGTGCCTTCATTTTCATTAAATTCTAAGAAGTTTTTAATTTCTTTCTTTATTCCTTTTTTGACCAAGTTATCATTGACTAGAGTGTTGTTCATCTACCACGTATATGTGGATGTTCTGTTGTTTTTGTTATTATTGAAGACCAGTCTTAGTCCATGGTGATCTGATAAGATGCATGGGATTATTTCAATCTTCTTGTATCTGCTGAGTCCTGTTTTGTGACCAATTACATTGTCAGTTTTGGAGAATTCACCATGAGGTGCTGAGAAGAAAGCATATTCTTTTGTTTTGGGATGAAATAGGCATCTGTTAAATCCATTTGGTTTATAACTTCTGTTAGTTTTACTGTTTGTCTGTTTAGTTTCTGTTTCCATGATCTGTCCATTGATGAGAGTGGGGTGTTGAAGTTTACCCACTATTATTGTGTGAGGTGCAATGTGTGCTTTGAGATTTAGCAAAGTGCCTGTCATGAATTTGGGTGCCTTTGCATTTGGAGCAGAGATTTTCAAAATTGAGAGTTTATCTTAGTGGATTCTTCCTTTGACAAGTATGAAATATGCTTCCTTATCTTTTTTGATCACTTTTAGTTGAATGTCCATTTTACTCGTTATTAGAATGGCTACTCTAGCTTGTATCTTGGGAACATTTGCTTGGAAAATTTTTTCCCAGCCTTTTACTCTGAGAAAGTGTCTTTTTTTTTTTTGTCACTGTGGTGCATTTCCTGTATGAAGCAAAATACTGGGTCCTGTTTATTTATCCAGTCTGTTAGTCTATGCCTTTTTATTTGAGAATTGAGTCCATTGATGTTGAGAGATATTAGGGACCAATGATTGTTGTTTCCTACAATTTTTGCTATAAGAGTTGGAATTATGTTTGTGTGGACATCTTCTTTAGCATTAGTTAAAAAGAATATTACTGAATTAGCAGGATTAATATTGTAAAAATGGCCATCTTGCCAAAAGCAATATACAGATTCAATGCAATCTCCACCAGAATTTCAACTCAAGTCTTCATAGAGTTAGAAAGAGAAATTTAAAAATATATTTGGAATAACAAAAAACCCAGGATAGGGAAAACTATCCCCATCACTAAAACACCTGAGGGAATCACCATCCCTGACCTCTAGCAGTGTTACAGAGCAATAGTGATCAAAAACTGCATGGTACTGGGACAAAGACAGGCAGGTAGATCAATGGAATAGAATTGAAGACCCAGAAATGAACCCACACACCAATGGTCACTTGATCTTTGACAAAAGAACTAAAACACAGCATTTTCAACAATTATTGCTGGTTCAAGTGGGGTTCAGCATGTAGAATGCAAATTGATCCATTCTTATCACCCTGTACAAAGCTAAAGTCCATGTGGATCAAGGACCTCCACAGAAAACCTGATACATTCAAACTATTTGAAAAAGTGGGGAAGACCCTCGAACACATGGGCATTGGGGAAATATTCCTGAACAGAACACCAATGGCTTATGCTCTAAGATCAAGAATCGACAATTGGGACTTCATAAAATTGCAAAGCTTCTGTAAGGCAAAGGACACTGTCATTAAGACAAAACAGCAACCAACAGGTTGGGAAAAGATCTTTACCATTCCTACATCTGGCTAATATTTAATATAAAAAACTCATGAAGTTGGACTCCAGAGAGTCAAATAACCCTATTAAAAATGGGTTACAGTACTAAACAAAAATTCTCAGCCGAGAAATATTGAATGGCTGAGAAGTACCTATAAAAGGTTCAGCATCTTTAGTCATGAGGGAAATGCAAATCAAAAAGCTCTGAGATTCCACCTCACACCAGTGAGAATGGCTAAGTTAAAAAACTCAGGTGATAGCAGATGCTGGCGAGGATGTGGAGAAAGAGGAACACTCCTCCATTGTTGGTGGGATTGCAATCTGGTACAACCACTCTGGAAATCAGTCTGGAGGTTCCTCAGAAAATTGGACGTTCCGCTAACTGAGGACCCAGCTATACCTCTCTTGGGCATAAATCCAAAAGATTTTCCAACATATAACAAGGACACATGTTCCACTATGTTCATAGCAGCCCTATTTATAATAGCCAGAAGCTGGAAAGAACCCACATGTCCTTCAACAGAGGAATAGGTACAGAAAATATGATACATCTACTCAATGGAATATTACTCAGCTATTAAAAACAATGACTTCTTAAAATTAATAAGCAAATGATGGAACCAGAAAATAAACTCCTGAGTGAGGTAACTCAATCACAAAATAATAAAGGTGGTATTCATTCACTGATAAGTAGATATTAGCCCAAAAGCTCAAATTACCCAAAATACAATCCTCAGACCACATGAAGCTCAAGAAGAAGAACAACCAAAATGTGGATGCTTCAGCCCTTCTTAGAAGGGGGAACAAAAATATTCTTAGGAGGAGATATGGAAACAAAGTTTGGAGCAGAGACTGAAGGAATGGCCATTCATATATTGCCCTACCTGGGGATCCAGCCCATATACATACAGCCACGCAACCCAATCACTTTTGGGGATTCCAAGAGGTGCATGCTGACAGGAACCTGATATAGCTGTCTCCTGAGAGGCTTTGCCAGAGCATGACCAATACAGAGGCAGACTCTCATAGCCAAACATTGAACTTATAGAACAGGGTCCCCAATGGAGGAGTTAGAGAAAGGATTTAAGGAACTCAAGGGTTTTGTGACTCCATAAGAACAACAATACCAACAAACTAGAGCTCCCAGGGATTAAACCACCATCCAAAGAGTATGCATGGAAGACTCCTGGCTACAGTTGCATATAGCACAGGATGGCCTTGTTGGGCACTAATGGGAGGAGAAGCCCTTGGTCCTGCCAAGGCTCAACCCCTCAGTGTAAGGGAATATCAGGGAAGGGAGGTGGGAAGGGGTGGTGGTTGGGTGGGGGAACATCCTCATAGAAGAAGAGGAAGGTGTATGGGATAGGAGTTTTATGGACGGGAAACTGGGAAAGGGCATAACATTTGAAATGTAAATAAATAAAAAAATTTCAATAAAAATGGCAAAATATAGGAGACTTGCATTGGAAAAACATATGCATTATGCTCAATTTTCTTTTTTTTTTCTTTCATTCTTTTTTTAGTGCACTTGGTGTTTTGACTATTATGTGACTTGAGAAATTTCTTTTCTGGTCCAATCTATTTGGAGTTCTGTAGGCTTCTTCTATGTTTATGGGCACTTCTTTAGGTTAAGAAAGTTTTCTTATATAATTTTGTTGAAGATATTTACTGGCTCTTTAAGTTAGGAATCTTCCTTCTTCTATACCTATTATCCTTAGGTTTGATCTTCTCATTGTGTTCTGGATTTCCTGAATGTTTTGAGTTAGGAGCTTTTTGCCTCTTTGATTACTTTGATGGTTGTATCAATGTTTTCTATGGTATCTTCTGCCCCTGAGATTCTCTCTTCTATCTCTTGTATTCTGTTGGTGATGCTTGCATCTATGACTCCTGATTTCTTTCCTAGGTTTTCTATCTTGAGGGTTGTCTCTTTTTGTGATTTCTTTATTGTTTCTATTTCCATTTTTAGATCTTGGGTGGTTTTGTTTAATTCCTTCTCCTGTTTGATTGTGTTTTCCTACAATTTTTTAAGGGATTTTTGTATTTCCTCTTTAAGGGCTTCTACCTGTTCACCTGTGTTGCTCTGTATTTCTTTAAGGGATTATTTGTGTCCTGCTTAAAGTCCTCTAACATCATCATGAGTTGTGAATTTAAATCAAAATCTTACTTTTCTTTTGTGTTGGGGTATCCAGGCCTTGCTGTGGTGGGGGAATTGGGTTCTGATGATGCTAAATGGCCTTGGTTTCTGTGGCTTAGGTTCCTGCCCTTGCTTCTTGCCATCTGCTTATTTCTGGTGTTAGCTGATCTTGCTGTCTCTCATAGTGGCTTGACCCTCCTGTAAGCCTGTGTGTCAGCACTCCTGGCGACTGGCTTTCTTTCAGATGGATCCGGTTCAGAGAGCTGTGTTGCAGGTCAGCTCCAGGTGTAGGTGAAAACCAGAAGCATCCTGTCCCAGACTGCTCTTTAGTTCCTGTGTCCAGAGGGCTCTAGGTGGGTTCCTCTTGGGCCAGGAATGTAAGTAAAAGTGGTGGTCTCACCTGTGCTCTTAGGATTGTTGACACTTCTGAGAATCCAGCTCTCTACCCATGGGATCTTCGTACAGAGATCTGTGTCTCAGGGTCAGTTCTGGGTGCAGGTAGAACCCAGGATTCTGTCTCTGTATTTTTTTCTACATAGAAATTTGCCGAGTAGATTAATAGCTCACTTTGTAAAACCATGCAGTAGTTAAATAATCATATCATATGTAAGGAGCAACAATCTTGGAAACCCTCTGTGATACAACATGTGTCATATGCTCTCACTCCATGTGGTTTTAAAATCAGCAGTGAGAAGGTTAAGTGGCTTTTAATTGGGGACTATTCTCTCCCTTGGTGGTACATTGCAATGTCAGGACCACTTTGAGTTCTAATAACTTGGAAAATGAGACTGTTAGTGGTATCTGGTGGGTACAGATAATGGATACAGAAAGGCATGTACAAAGCACAGGGCTGCCACCACAACAAAGAATTACCTAGTCCCTAATGTTGATAGCCAATATTCAAGGCACAGAGTAAATTCAAGGCACAATATTAAGCCACAGAGTAAAAATAAAGCCAGCCTGGTCTTCATAGTGAATCCTAAATCACCAATGGCCACATAAACCTACCGAAATTGGGCAAAAAAGACTCTTTATCTGTTTGCCTAAAGAACCATGTTTTACCAGTTCCTGTAATGTCATGGAAAGATTGAAAGTTGTGCTAAGCTCCAATGTAGATATGACCACCCCACTAGTCACCTTCTAGGAATGTACAGCTTCGACAATGAACTATAAAAAGCTGAACTCTGAACTCCAGGAAACAACAATCTCAAGAAACAAGGGTTGGGTATTTTGTGTCTGCTTTGATCTCTAGTAATTTAAGTTCTGCAAAAACAATCAGGTGATAATAAACATAATCTCAGAAATATTGGATGAGCTATTAAAAACATTAATCAAAGTATTTGCACTGATAATAAATGATAAAGACTTTAAAGGAGTCACTTAGCTACTGGAGCAGTAAGATTACCAACCATTGTGACATTTAAGACTGCATGTAAGAGCAGCTTGTTCAACAAATGATAGTGGTACATTCCTGTAATTTCAGTACTTAAGAGCTGAGGAAGGAGGATTATGTGTTTGAGGGCAGCCCGGGCTACCCTCAAAGAGAAAAATACTAAAAAACAATTGAAACCAAAACAGTTGGTCATCTTCAGAAAACTAGGAGATGTATCAAACCAGAGTCATGACCTGAAAAGTATTCTACACGACACTTTAGCCAAACTTGCACCCAGAGTTTATACCCAGACTGTAGTGGAAGCACCAGCACTCTAAGTCTGCCACCTACTGCTGTGCTCCCAGGGCAGCATGGCACAGTCACTGTCTACTTCTACTTCATTTGCTTAATGACAATATTGTTATGCTCTGCTATCAACCTTAACCTTCTCATTCCCTCAACCCTGATTTGTTATTATTGTTCGTTTGTGTTGGGGGTAATGTTAATGTTGATGATGATGCTTTTATTTTACTTTGATCCTTTCCATTGTGCACATTAGTCATTTTACATCACATTGCTACAGAAAGACAGTTCCATCCAAGTATGTAATGTGAGTCAAACACATTTTCCGTTACACACCTGTGAGACAAGGTCTTGTCTTGTGTTCTGGACTGACCTCAAACTCATGATCCTCCTGACTCAGCTTCTCAAGTGCTGGGATTATGGGTATGTTACACTTTGCCCTGCTTATAAAGTCACTACTTTAATGAGGGTTCTTAGCTTTTTAGCCTAGATTACTGTAACCTTGGGGGGGGGGTGTCTCTTATCTTTAGTGTCTCCTTAAGTCACTCATGCTTTTACATTGTGATGTAATAGCCATAACCACATAATGATGATGATGATGACAATTCTAGGCTGATATGGCTTAAGGGCTGATGGCTCAAGTTTGGAAGCTCCATTGACTGGATTTCAAGCCCTTTAGGTTAATGCAGTTAATCCTCCTAACAACTGTGACCCCCTCATATTCTGCAGGTGAGAAAACTCAGCTGCGAATGTTGGGAACCTTTGCTCTAAGTCCTTAGCTTCTGATCTACACTGTTCTCCTGCAGCTGTCACTCAGCATTTGGTGTACCCTACAACCATACCCAGGACAGGCTACAGGACGGAGTCTAATTTAGCAAACTCTTCTGTTTCCATGTTTTCAGAGTCACCTTTGCATGTAAGTGGTTATTGCCTGTATGGTGAGATCCGTGCGGCTGTTCTCAGGTAGCCTCATTCATTTATATTTTGTCTCTTCACTTACTAACACTTTATGTTTAAGCTCAACTTTTCCATATGCAGAAGGAAGAAGGAAGAAGCTCGAAGTGTCCGCAACAAAGTTCATTACAGTTTATAGTTTGTCTTTCTTGAGTAGCTAGAACAAATGCAGCTTATATTAGCAAGCCAATCGGTGTAGGTGATGGGTGGATTCAGGAATGTGCAGGAATTATTGCCCAGGAGTAGTACGAGCAGTAGTATCTGTTATTCATCTATCAGGTTGCCCATCCATATAGTATGGGAGTTTAGAAACAACTCTCTGGATTCAAACTGCTCAAATCCATGTCCACTATTTAGCAGAATTAACTTTTCAGACTGCCAGTTGTTTGACCAGTGATTTGTATCTAATGAAAGAAACCATCTTCTATCATATATATACGTGTGTGTGTGTGTGTGTGTGTGCATTAACATATGTCCAGAACTTGAAAAGGAAATAGTGAAACACATGACACCTCTAGGACTTCTAGGACAATCAGAAAGACATCTTGGTGAATGCCACCTAGATGAGTAGATGAACAAAAAAGTATCATCATAAAAAATACACTGCAGAATGTGAATTTGAAAGGTATAAAGCCTAAATTTATTGCCTACCTTGTCCCTATTCCTCTGGCAAATCCCTCACTGAATTCTGTATAAGCTGTTCAGCTACATTTCTTTCCCTTTTTACTAACAACACCTTAACCCTATTCCTCACAAGAGCTCATTCCAGAAACACTGTAATGTTCCTCCTTAGATGATGATCCAAGAAAGGCATAAATAAGGACATACTTAAATTTCACTATTTGACATTCAAGGTGCTTCAGATCTTCTATCTTCTAGCCCTAGCTTCTCTTCCCTCCATTACACTGCTCACTGACCTATATCTTTGCCTGCTTTTCATGCCTCTCACCCTGTCGATTCCTTGTTTGTTCATGTCTCCTTTCTTTGTGTCTGTCTAGATCCAGAGCACTCTGAGCCCAGGTTTGTCAAAACGCCTCTGTGAAATCATCATCAAGGTTTCCTTATTAAAGGTTCTCACAGTTCTGATAACCTCTCACAAAACCACCTTGCATTTTAATTTTAACTCTGGAGTCCCTGTTTCACAAATGGGCTGTTGTCATCATCATCATTTTGTTGCATGGTGTACTGTGTTTTACACTTGTGTGCAGTGCTCTGAAAAAGCCTTCAGTGCATTCTTACTAATGCATAGGACCTTTCCGTGCCTTAGCAATAGTCAGAATTATTCAGAGAAATAAGCATACTTGATATTATCATTATATCTGGTGCTCCACCCAATGTGAGATCACTTTCTTTCTACTTGAAGACACTATTACCAGCACACTGCTATTTGCCAACTCATTTCTAAATGGGCTCTGTACTGACCCTTGCCTTTCAAGTCTTCCATTTCCTTGACTTATCAGCACTCCTTGACTTACTTTTGCCCCATGGTCTTTGACACTGGCCTCCTTCCTTGGGTATGAACACAAATCATTTTGCTGAGGTTGGTTCTTTATGGTTTCTTTACTGGCACCTGAAGATGGAAACTATGATATCATCTAAGCCAATTATCCCCAAAAATAACAGGATAAGAACACTTATGTGCTTATTAAAAATTCCAGTGTCTGTGTCCTGTCCCAAACCTTTTACACCAGATTGAGCACTCCAATAGGAGTCGTCTGAGCAGATGAGGCAAGGAGACTCACCGGGCAGTGGTTATCAGCTGATATGATGGAACAGTTGGTTTCTATTTCCTATCAGAAAGCCAGTGTTCAAAGGAAAGAGATAATTGATTTTGGGGGACGTAGAATTATAACTCATTTATTTCTAGTTTATGTGTGTCAATATTGACAGACTAGTGACATAGAACAACCTGCTTAGGACCTCTGAACTTTAATTTCTTCATATTAAAAGAGAAAAAGAAAATGTGGTGGTTTGAAAGAGAATGTCCCTTATAGACTCATATATTTGAAGGCTTGATCAACTGTTAATGGAACTGTTTTGGGAGGATTAGGAGATGTGTGTCACCGGGAGTAGGCTTGGAGGTTTCAAAAGTTCACGCCATTTCCAATTGGAGCTCTCTCCTCTCCTCTCCCTCCCTCTCCCTCCCCTCCCTCCCTCTCCCTCTCCCCTCCCTCCCTCCCTCTCCCTCTCCCTCCCCTCCCTCCCTCTCCCTCTCCCTCTCCCTCCCCCTCTCCCTCTAGAAGGGAAGCTCTCTACTTCATGGGTGTTGTCCCGACCTGTAAGTTCTCAGTTGCTGCTCCAGGTCATGCCTGCCTGCTGTCATGTATCCCACTATGTGGTCATGGCCTAACCCTCTGAACTGTAAACAAGCTCCCAGTTAAACAATTTGATTCACTTTGCTAACATTTTACTGGACTTTTTAAAAATTAGTTTACTTGAGCCAAATCATGTTGCTGGAGTTTGACCCTGTACTGCCCCTTATGTCTGGAAAGTGTACAAAGCTCAAATGCAAGTGGATCAAGGACCTCCACATCAAACCAGATACACTCAAACGAATAGAAGAAAAAGTGGGGAAGAATCTCGAACACATGGGCACTGGAGAAAATTTCCTGAACAAAACACCAATGGCTTATGCTCTAAGATCAAGAATCGACAAATGGGATCTCATAAATCTGCAAACCTTCTGTAAGGCAAAGGACACTGTTGTTAAGACAAAGCGGCAACCAACAGATCGGGAAAAGATCTTTACCAATCCTACATTTGATAGAGGGCTAATATCCAAAATATACAAAGAACTCAAGAAGTTAGACTCCAGAGAGCCAAATAACCCTATTAAAAAATGGAATACAGAGCTAAACAAAGAATTCTCAACTGAGGAGTATCAAATGGCTAAGAGGTAACTAAAGAAATGTTCAACATCCTTAGTCATCAGGGAAATGCAAATCAAAACAACCCTGAGATTCCACCTCACACCAGTCAGCATGGCTAAGATCAAAAACTCAGATGACAACAGATGCTGACATGGATGTGGAAAAAGAGGAACACTTCTCCATTGTTGGTGGGTTTGCAAGCTGGTACAGCCACTCTGGAAATCAGTCTGGAGGTTCCTCAGAAAATTGGAAGTAGTACTATCTTAGGACCCAGCTATACCACTCCTGGGCATATACCCAAAAGATGCTCTAACATATAACAAGGACACTTGCTCCACTATGTTCACAGTAGCCTTATTTATAATAGACAGAAGCTGGAAAGAATCAAATATCCCTCAACAGAGGATGGATATAAAATGTGGTATATTTATACAAAAATAATGACTTCATGAAATCCATAGGCAAATCGATGGAACTAGAAAATATCATCCCTAGTGAGGTAACCCAATCACAAAAAAAAAAAAAAAACCCACATGGTATGCACACTCACTGATAGTGGATATTAGCCCAAAATCTCGAATTACCCAAGATCCAATGAAGCTTAAGAAGGACGACCAAACTGTGGATGCTTCAGTTCTTCTTAAAAGAGGGAGCAAAAATATTCATAGGAGGAGATATGGAGACAAAGCTTGGAGCAGAGACTGAAGGAATTGCCGTTCAGAGCCTGCACTACCTGAGGTTCCAGCCCATATACATACAATATTTCTGATGCCCAGAAGTGCATGCTGACAGGAGCCTGATACAGCTGTCTCCTGAGAGGCTCAGTCAGAGCATTACAAATACACAGGCAAATGCTAGCAGCAAACCATTGAACTGAGAACGGGGTACCATTGGAGGAGTTAGAGAAAGGATTGAAGGAGGTGAAGGGGCTTGCAACCCCATAAGAACAACAATACCAACCAACCAGAGCTCCAGGGACTAAATCACCATCCAAAGACTATATACATGGACAGACCCATGGCTCCAGCTGCATATGTAGCAGAGTATGGCCTTGTTGGGCACTAAGGGGAGGAAAAGTCCTTGGTCTTACCAAGGCTGGATCCTCATTGTTGGGGAATGTCAGGGTGGGGAGGTGGGAAGGGGTGGGTGGTTGGGGACGGGGAACACCTTCATAGAAGAGGGGAAGTGGGGATGGGATAGGGTGTTTATGAATGGGAAACCGGAAAGGGGAATAACATTTGAAATGTAAATAAAAATATCCAATTTTAAAAATTAAAAAAAAAAAAAAATGCCAAGACCACAGTGTTAGGCACATTACTGATTAGTGATTTATTTTTACATAGGATCCGCTAGGGGGCAACACAGACCATTCATAGACTCTTCAGCCAAGCCAGACGAACCTTTAGCCAAAACTAGTTTGCGCTGATGCACAGCTACTTTAAGTCGGAGTTTCAGGATCTAAGTCTCCACGCCTGCTACTGAGCAGGCGTAAATATGCGCACTCCATTGGTCGAGGTTCCGGAAGGGGCAGGGTCCTGAAAGGAACACTGACTTCCGGTTGGGCCTGCTGCCTGCTGTTTCATCCACCGCGGTTCCTCCGTTCGGTGCGGCGTTGCGATGCCTAGCAGTGCGGAGCACCCCGGAGACAGCGCCGCGCCGGGACCCACCCGCACATCGACCGCGCACGCCGAGGCCCTTAGCAGTAAGGTGCCGTGGGACGCCGAGGATGGGCGGTGGGCGGCGGGCGGCGGGCGGCGGGAAACGGGTCCCGCGGTCGCATCGGTGCCCAGTAGCCTCACCGGTCCATTCTCAGCACCGGCCGCTGGTTTCCCCTGCGTCCTGCAGATTTGCTATGATGGAGGCACAGATTTATCCACTGCAAACAACAGTGATACTGAGACAGAGGTCTTAATGACGTTTTTCCTTTACGCGTTTGCACCACTCTCCTCTCGGAACCCTTCACACATGTGATCTGTTGCTCGTTGGCTGTGCTTCATCCATTTAGCCATGTACCCGCCTGGACGCCATCCATGACGTCCATCATGAAAGTTTAGAAATCTGCCCGTTCTTCCAGACTCAGGCAAAATTTTCTTAACCGAAGTTATCAGTTGCCTGTTGACCTTAAAATATATTCTCACCTTTAAGTGATCTTAAAAACATCAGTTTGATCATCTCTTTATTATTCAACCAGGACTGTAGCAGATTAATTTTTCCCTTCCTCTTTTTGGGATAGGGTTTCATAAGTAGCTCAGGCCAGCCTCAAATATTGTTTGAGGATCACCTTGAATTATTCTCTTGCCTAATAGTCAGGATTTCAGGGAGGCAACCCCATACCTGAACTGTACAGTGATCTCAACTTCCAGTTACAGACAAAAATCTTTAAACGTGTAGAGTGGAGGGGGTGTGGGTGCAGCCTTTTCAGTTATTAAACATCCTGAATTCCATATTTTTTTTTCTGTCCTGTATGACATCTTCAGTACATTGCCTTATTTCCAGTGTGCCACAGTATTCTGTGGTGTCACCTAAAGTGAGATATATTATATACCTGTCGTTTGTAGTGAGCATAAAAGCACTGTACAAGCAGCCTTGAATCTCAGGGAGGGTGTACTCAATGTAGCTTTGTCGTATGTTAGTACAGCTCTTAGCACTGCCCATGCACACTCATTTGGGTGGGATGAGTTTTCAGAATACTCTGGCTACTGCCATAGCAAGCCTCTTGGCACTGTGTAGCTGTGTCAGTGTAGACTTATTGCCTATTTGGGCATTTCATCTGATGATAAGGAACAAACTGAGCTTAAGGATACCAGCAGTATGCTGTCCTTAATACTCAAAATAGAATGATACAAGGGTGGGAGATCATGTTGTACCACTGCAGGAAGGGCGTTCGTTCAGTACCGTTCCGTTCATTTTATCCGAATGTCTGGCTGTCATCCAGTGCATACATCATAAAACCACTGGCTATTGGTAAAGAGGAGAAGCCACATTCATTTCTCTTTTTTAGTCTACAGCCAGGCCTTATAAAATTAAAAGATTGGTATTAATTTGGCTAGACAGTGTCTCACCCTGGTTAAAGATGTGAGCTGTGGTAATTGGCGCCTGGCAAGTCTAAGTCAGCTTCTCTTTCTCCAGCTTTCTTCTACTGGCTCCAGCCTGAGTGTGGTTGCATCTGTACAGTATCCATTTAGACAGGCAGTCCATGACAGGCCCCAGTCCCATGTTTTGTTTTAAAGCAGTTGCTAAAAATGTGCTCACTAAACATAGTTTGAAAACTTCCACTTTAGGTTTTTTTCTTTACTTTAATAGATTAAAGAACAGAAAGTTATTGTGGATGAACTTTCTAACCTGAAGAAGAATCGGGTAAGTTGCTGTGGGAATCTGAATAGTGTGTATATATATATGTGTATATTATACACATATATATTATTATGTATACATATATATATTATGAATTATACATATATGTATACATATATGTATAATATATATGTATGTATACACATTTATTATTATTATTATTAAAATTATGATTTAGATTATTTATGCTAACATTGCAAAATTCAAACATCGTAATTTAAAAACTAAAGTGATATCCTCATTTGGTTTTGCATGTTTTAAATTTGTTCTTCCTGTATAAGTCAGTAGATCTCAAAGATGAAAAAATTATATTTTAACAAAAAAGAATGAAGTTTTCCATAGAAAACTTTAATATTCCAAATACTTAACCCATTTCATGGCTTTTAAATAAATGTGTTAATAAATCAGCTACAATTAACTAATAATTGACATTTCTGATATTGTCATTTGTGAAATATTAGATGCTAAGGCAAATTAATACAGAAATTTTTGGAGATCAAACTGGCAAAATGAGTAAATGCTGTATGACACTTCAGAGTAACCGGTGTGGAAGCAGTTGTGAGGATGAATGCGTGTTTACCTGCAAAGGTACTTGCCAGCATCTGTAGTGAAGAGTTGACAATACAGTAAATGACTGAAGCTTGAAGGCAGTAAAGAACTATACATTGTGGTGATATAAAAGAACCTTCCTTGGTCAGAAAAGATCTCCATGTATTATTCGTTTATGAACTAAATTATAAACCTGTTGCTGTGATAGCCTTTGTTATTTGAAAGACTATGGTGTGATGACACATGCGAAGCAAACAACCATCTCTGGGTGGCATAGTGATCAGTGTTTGTTTATCTGTGGTAATCACTCTTCTGAATATTCCTGAAGTTCAAGAGTGGGTGATAAGAGGATCCTGTTCAATATCACTGTGCAAGTCGCATTCTTCTTTTTTATTAGCATGTCATGGGTATTGCAGCCTGAAGCATGGACTTTCAGTGCAAGGACATGATTGTCATGACCCTGGGACACCACTCATGGGTGGCTAGGAATATTGGTGCTGTATGATGGAGTGAATGGACTGTGGCATAGTAGGTGCTCTCATAGCACAACACAGGAGAAAGCAGAATAAAGACTTCATTGCCAATGATTAAGAACCACTGTCAGTTCTGTAACCAATGCTAAGGGAGCCTTGGGAGCCTTTTCCTCTTGCAATTGAGGCAGAGCTTTCGTTCATTTCTTGAGAGCTTTGACTGCTCAGGACTATAGCCAAGCAGTATCTTATCACAGTACATGCTTGCTTGCTGGCTTTCTCCCTTCCTTTCTTTTATTGGATATTTCTTTATTTACATTTCAAATGTTAATTCCCTTTCTTAGTTTCCTGTACATAAGCCTCCTATCTCCTCCCCATCCACCACTACCCCCCACCACACACACATTCTCTAACACTAGGGGTTCTCCTTCCTTTGGTACTCAATAAGGCCATCCTCTGCAACATATGCAGCTGGAGCCATAGGTCGGTGCATCTATAGTCTTTGGGTAGTGGTTTAGTTCCTTGGAGCTCTGGTTGATTGGTATTGTTTTTCTTATAGTGTTGCAAGCCCTTTCAGCTCTTTCAATTCTTATCCTAATTCCTGCAATGGGGGTCCCATTCTCAGTTCAATGGTTTGCTGCTAGCATTCGCCTCTGTTTTTGATATGCTCTGGCTGTGTCTCTCAGGAGAGATCTATATCCGGTTCCTATCAGCATGCACTTCTTAGCTTCATCAATCTTATCTAGTTTTGGTGGCTGTATATGTATGGGCCACATGTGGGGCAGGCTCTGAATGGCCATTCCTTCAGTCTCTGCTCCAAAATTTGCCTTCATATCCCCTCCTATGAATATTTTTGTTCTCCCTTTTAAGAAAGACTGAAGCATCCACATTTTGGTCATCCATCTTATTGAGCTTCATGTGGTCTATGGATTGTATTGTGGATAATTCAAGCTTTTGGGCTAATATCCACTTATCAGTGAGTGCATACCAAGTGTGTTTTTCTGTGATTGGGTTACCTCACTCAGGATGATATTTTTTAGTTCTGTCCATTTGCCTATGAATTTCATGTTCATTGTTTTTTGATAGCTGAGCAGTACTCCATTGTGTAGATGTACCACATTTTCTATATCCATTCCTCTGTTGAAGGACATCTGGGTTCTTTCCAGTTTCTGACAATTATAAATCAGGTTGCTATGAACATAGGGGAGCATGTGTCTCTTGTATGTTGGAGCATCTTTTGGGTATATGCCCAGGAGAGGTATAGCTGTGTCCTCAGGTAGTGCAATGTCTAGTTTTCTGAGCAACCTCCACACTGGTTTCCAGAGTGGTTTTACCAGTCTGCAATCCCACCAACAATGAAGGGGTGTTCCTTTCTTCACAACCTCCCCAGCATCTGTTTTCACCTGAGTTTTTGATCTTAGGCGTTCTGACTGGTGTGAGGTAGAATCTCAGGGTTGTTTTGATTTGCATTTCCCTGATGACTAAGGATGTTGAGCATTTCTTTAGGTGTTTCTCAGCCATTCGGATTCCTCAGCTGAGAAATCTTTGTTTAGCTCTGTAGCCCATTTTTTAATAGGGTTATTTGGCTCTCTGGAGTCTAACTTCTTGAGTTCTTTGTATATATTGGATATTAGCCCTCTATCAAATGTACGATCAATAAAGATCTTTTCCCATTCTGTTGGTTGTCGTTTTGTCCTAATGACAGTATCCTTTGCCTTGCAGAAGCTTTGTAGTTATATGAGGTCCCATTCGTCGATTCTTGATCTTAGAGCACAAGCCATTGTTTTGTTGAGGAAATTTTCCCCAATGCCCATGTGATCAAGACTCTTTGTGTGGTTTAGGTATAAACGTAATTGTGGCTTCATAGAAGAAATTGGGTAGTGCTCTGTCTGTTCCTATTTTGTAGAATAGTTTGGACTGTATCGGTAAGAGGTCTTCTATGAAGTTCTGATGGAATTTTGCACTAAACCCATTTGGTCCTGGGCTCTTTTTGGTTGGACGCCTTTTAATAACTGTTTCAATTTCTTTAGTAGTTATGGAGTTGTTTAGATGGTTTATCTGATCCTGATTTAATTTTGGTACTTGGTATTTGTCTAGAATATTGTCCATTTCTTCCACATTTTCCAGTTTTGTTGAATATAGGCTTTTGCAATAAGATTTGATGATTTTTTGAATTTTCTTAGATTCTGTTATGTCTTTTTTTTCATTTCTGATTTTGTTAATTTGGATACTGTCTCTGTGCACTCTGGTTAGTCTGGCTAAGGGTTTATCTATCTTACTGATTTTCTCAAAGAACCAGCTCCTGGTTTCTTTTTGTTGATTCTTTGTATAGTCCTTTTTGTTTCTACTTGGTTGATTTCAACCCTGAGTTTGATTTATTTCCTGCCTTCTACTCCTCTTGGGTGTATTTACTTTTTTGTTCTAGAGCTTTTAGGTGTGCTGACAAGCTGCTAATTTATGCTCTCTCCTGTTTCTTTTTGGAGGCACTCAGAACTATGAGTTTTCCTCTTAACACTGCTTTCATTGTGTCCCATAAGTTTGGGTATGATGTGCCTTTATTTTCATTAAATTCTAAAAAGTCTTTAACCTCTTTTTTTATTTCTTCCTTGACCAAGTTATCATTGAGTAGAGTGTTGTTCAACTTCCATGTATATGTGGGCTTTCCGTTGTTTTTGTTGTTATTGAAGGCCATCCTTAGTCCATGGTAATCTGATAGGATGCATGGGATTATTTCTGTCTTCTTGTGTATGTTGAGGCCTGTTTTGTGACCAATTATATGGTCAATTTTAGAGAAGGTACAGCAAGGTGCTGAGAGGAAGGTATACTCTTTTGTTTTAGGATGAAGTGTTCTATTGATATCTGTCAAGTCCATTTGGTTCATAACTTCTGTTAATCTGTTGATGTCTCTGTTTAATTTTTGCTTCCATGATCGGTCCACTGATGAGAGTGGGGTGTTGAAATCTCCTACTATTATTGTGTGAGGTACAGTGTGTGCTTTGAGCTTTAGTAAGGTTTTTTTTTTGTTGTTTGTTTGTTTGTTTGTTTTTTTAATGAATGTACGTATTCGGAGCATAGATATTTAGGATTGAGAATTCATCTTGGTAGATTTTTCCTTTGATGAATATGAAGTGTTCTTCTTAATTTTTTGATAACTTTTGGTTGAAAGTGGATTTTATTCGATATTAGAATGACTACTCCAGCTTGTTTCTTAGACCATTTACTTGGAACGTTGTTTTCCAGACTTTTACTCTCAGGTAGTGTTTGTCTTTGTCTCTAAGATGTGTTTCCTGTATGCAGCAAAATTGGGTCCTGTTTACGTATCCAGTCTGTTAGTCTAAGTCTTTTTATTGGGGAATTGAGTCCATTGATGTTACGATATATTAAGGAATAGTGATTTTGCTTCCTGTTATTTTGTTGTTGTTGTTGTTGTTAGAGTTCTGTTTGTGTGCCTCTCTTCTTTTGGTGTCATTGCAAGGAAATAACTTTCTTGTTTTTTCTAGGGTGTAGTTTCCCTCCTTGTATTGGAGTTTTCCATCTATTATCTTTGTAGGGCTGGATTTGTAGAAAGGTATTGTGTAAACTTGTTTTGTCATGGAATATCTTGGTTTCTCCATCTATGTTAATTAAGAGTTTTGCTGGACATGCAATCTGTGTTCTCTTAGGGTCTGTATGACATCTGCCCAGGATCTTCTGGCTTTCATGGTCTCTGGTGAGAAGTCTGGTGTAATCCTCACAGTTCTACCTTTATATGTTACTTGACCTTTTCCCCTTACAGCTTTTAAAATCCCTTCTTTGTTTTGTGCATCTGGTGTTTTGACTGTTATATGTCAGGTGGAATTTCTCTTGTGGTCCAATCTTTTTGGTGTTCTATACGTTTCTTGTATATTTATGAGCATCTCTTTCATTATGTTAGGGACGTTTTCTTCTATAATTTTGTTGAAGATATTTATTGGCCCTTTAAGTTGGGAGTCTTCACTCTCTTCTATACCTATTATTCTTAAGTTTGGTCTTCTTATTGTGTTCTGGATTTCCTGGATGTTTTGGGTTAAAAGATTTTTTGCATTTTACGTTATCTTTGATGGTTGTGTCGATGCTTTCTATGGTATCTTCTGCCCCTGAGATTCTCTTGTGTTCTGTTGGTGATGCTTGCATCTATGACTCCTGATCTCTTCCTTAGGTTTTCTTCTCCAGGGTTGTCTCCCTTTGTGCTTTCTTTATTGTTTCTATTTCCATTTTTTTAAATCCTGGATGGTTTTGTCCATTTCTTCCACTTGTTTGATTGTGTCTTCCTGTAATTCTATAAGGAATTTTTGTGTTTCCTCTTTAAGCGCTTCTATTTGTTTACTTGTGTTGTCCTGTATTTCTTTAAAGGAGTTATATATGTACTTTTTAAAGTCCTCTGTCATCATAAAATGTGGTTTTTAAATTCAAATCTTGTTTTTCCAATGTGTTTGGACATCCAGTATTTGCTTTGGTAGGAGAACTGGGCTCTGATGATGCCAAGTCATCTTGGTTTCTGTTGCTTAGGTTCCTGTGCTTGCCTCTCACTATCAGGTTGTCTCTGGTGTTGGTTTGTCTTACTGACTCCGAAAGTGGTTTGGCCCTCCTGTTGATCTGTGTGTCAGCACTCCTGTAGAACTGTTTTCTTTCAGCTGGATCTGGGAACAGAGAGCTTTGCTCTCAGGTGTATAGGCACTCTTGGAGTCTGGCTTCCAGCTCTTTGCACAGGCAGAAATCTGAAGGGTCCTGCCCCTGGCTACTCCTAAGTCCCTGTACCCAGGGGGCACAGATGGCACTAGGCGATTTCCTCTTGGGTCAGGAATGCAGGCAGAAAGTTTTTGTTGACTCTGAGTTCTCAGGAGTGTCTGCACTTTTGAGGGTCCAGCTCTGTCCTCCACAGGATTTGGGTGCAGGGACCTGTGGTACGGGTTCAGTTCTGCAAGTCACATTCTGATAATTATAAATTTCTTTTGCAGAAAGTATACAAGCAGCAACAGAACAGCAACATATTCTTTCTTGAAGAACGAACAAAAATGTTGTCTGAAAGCAAAAGTGAGTAGTGGTCTTTTTAGTTTTGTTTTCAGAGTTATATGGAATGCTACAGAAAACCTTTTGTAAGCTTTTTGTGGGGATTCATAATGGTGCCTCAGTTAAACCCTGTTTGAATGAATGTGTGTGTGGATTTAGGGTAGTGGTCTGTTTCCAGTTAGTCTTCCAGAGATGTATACAGTGCGTTGTGTTTTGGCGGCGTGGCAGGTGGAGTATCCTTCAAGACAGGGTTTCTCTGTGTAGCCTTGGCTGTTCTGGACCTCACTCTGTGGATCAGGTTGGTCTTGAACTCAGAGATTTGCCTGCCTCTGCCTCTCAAGTGCTGAGATTAAAGGCATGCGTTGCACCACAGTCACTGGACAGATGTTCTACAGTTTTAAAAAGACTCCTCCAATATGGATGGGCTGGGATTTGGATTGTCTTGATCTTTGGCAGGAAGCCATGGCTGCAGAGAGTTCATGTTCATAACAATCCTACCATGTCTGGAAAACACTGTCTTGCAGCCATTCTCCCAGTCTCTTGTTATGATGGTCTTTCTGTTCCCTTTTATTCATGAGCTTTGGGTGTGATACAAATGTCCAGTTCAGAGTTGAGTACTCCACAGTCACTGATGATCCACACTGCCCCAGTTGTGGTCTCTGAACTAACTGCCATCCACTGCCAATGTCGCTCCTGGCAGATAGCCCATACCCCAGTAGAAGGAGATATGGAATGAGAAGTAGAAAGTGGCTGTGATCTAAATATATCATAAATCAGTATGAAATTCTCAGGAATAAAAATTATGACTTTAGTTATTAGTAAAGTAGTCATATATATTTTAAGAGGTTGACAGAAATATGAAAATCATACAATTTTGTGACTTTCAGGGGTAATACTTTGAGCCTCTAAAGCAGCAGTTCTCAACCCGTAGGTCAGTACCCTTTTGGGGGTCACAAATCAGATATCCTGCATGTTAGATATTTATATTACAATTCATAACAGTAGTAAAATTACAGTTACGAAGTATCAGCGAAATTTGGTTGGGGTCACCATGACATGAGGAACTGATTAAAGGGTCGCAGCATTAGGAAGGTTAAGAACCACTGCTCTAAGATCTTGAAGTATTTAAATTATATATGTAAAGTGTTTAGCCAAGTGATTAGATAAAATGTGTACCCAGTGGAAAGAAACTATTACCAAAATATCAGCATTGTCTGTCACTAAAGCATTGTGAATTATGGCTGGCTTTTGTACAGTACATCTCATATGGTTTAATCTTGAGAAGTAGCCTGTTTTGTTCATGAAATAATAGGTAAATATTTTTGAACTTTCACTTCAATATTTTTTCTCACTCTCAACAGATAAATTAGACGAACTAAGAAAAGATTACCAAGAAGTAGAAAACTCAGAGACAACCAAAGTCAAGACGCAGTCAGCCTGACTTCACGTAACCATGTGTGGCATTTGCTGTTCTGTGAGCTTCTCTGTTGAGCACTTCAGTAAAGATTTAAAAGAGGATTTGCTGTATAATCTCAGACGGCGGGGCCCTAGTAGCAGCAGACAGTTATTAAAATCTGCTGTTAACTATCAGTGTTTATTTTCTGGTCATGTTCTTCATTTAAGAGGTGTTTTGACTGCCCAACCTGTGGAAGATGAATGTGGCAATGTGTTCTTATGGAATGGAGAAGTTTTTAATGGAGTAGAGGTTGAAGCAGAAGATAATGATACCCAGGTCATGTTCAGTAGCCTTTCTGCCTGTAAGAATGAGTCTGAAATACTGTCGCTCTTCTCTAAAGTGCACGGCCCGTGGTCGTTTATATATTACCAGGCCTCCAGCCATTGCTTGTGGTTTGGCAGGGACGTGTTTGGCCGCCGTAGCTTGCTTTGGCAGTTTAGTAACCTGGGCAAGAGTTTCTGCCTCTCTTCAGTTGGTGCCCAGATATCCGGAGGAGCAGACCAGTGGCAAGAAGTTCCAGCATCTGGAATCTTCCAAATTGATCTCAATTCTGCTGCTGTTTCCAGATGTGTGATCTTAAAATTATATCCTTGGAAATCTATTTCTAAGGAGAATGTTGAAGAATGTGCTAATGAGCTGACTCAGACTCCAGCAGAATTGCCAGAGTTTGTATCAGTGGTAATAAATAAAGCCAACTTGTACCTCTCAAAACCCATTGTCCCCTTAAACAAGGCGCTGCCTGAGGAACCCTTGGAAACCCAATGTAGAAACAGTTCCAGCGTTCCAGGGTCAAGAGAGACACTTGAGATACTTCTTAGAGATGAACACACACAAAGAATAGTTCAGCAGTTCATTGACGTCCTCAGTGTTGCAGTCAAGAGACGCACCTTATGTTTAGCTAGGGAAGAAAACTTGGCATCAAAGGACGTTTTAAAAACTTGTGGTAAGAAAGCAAACATTGCGATCCTGTTTTCCGGAGGTGTTGATTCTATGGTGATCGCAGCCCTTGCTGATCGTCACATTCCTTTAGATGAGCCAATTGACCTTCTGAATGTGGCTTTTTTACCTAAACAAAAGGCAGGGCTGCCTATTCCTAACGTAGAAAGAAACCAGCAAAACCACCGTGAGACCCCTCCTGAAGAGTCCTCTCCGAGCACTGCTGTGCCTCAGGGTCCACATGACGCCGAGGTGCCAGACCGAGTCACAGGAAAAGCAGGACTGAAGGAACTACAGTCTGTCAACCCTTCTCGAACGTGGAATTTTGTGGAAATTAATGTTTCTCTTGAAGAATTACAAAAACTAAGAAGAGCTCGAATATGTCACTTGGTTCAGCCATCGGACACAGTTCTGGATGATAGTATTGGCTGTGCTGTCTGGTTTGCATCTAGAGGAATCGGTTGGTTGGTGACCGAGGATGCTGTGCAGTCTTACAAGAGCAGTGCAAAGGTACGTTCCAAAGGACTGCTGCTCATAATTTCTCAGACCTCATTTTGATATTTAAGGTTTATAAATACACTGTATTACAGTTACACTTTATCGTACAGTGTATTTGTTTTACTATTTTCTGGCTTGTAGTTTTCCTCCTTTAGCCTGAGAAAATAGAACTTGTTTTCTTTATCCTCTTGTCATGTCTCTGGCTCGTTTTCCTCTTCTGTAGGTGATTCTCACTGGGATTGGTGCAGATGAGCAGTTGGCAGGTTATTCCCGTCATCGTGCCCGCTTTCAGTCTCTTGGCCTAGAAGGATTGAATGAGGAAATAGCAATGGAACTGGGTCGCATTTCTTCTAGAAACCTTGGTCGTGATGATAGAGTTATTGCTGATCATGGAAAGGAAGCAAGGTAACTCATTACTAAATGTTTTTTTTAAAAATGTAAAAGGAAGCTTTACATTTTCCCTTGGAGATTGGTATCATGCAAAGCAGGAGAGCAGACCACTCTCTCTACTTTACATTATAAACATGGTCGAGAGCAAAACCGATGGAGCCGGCGAACTGCGTTTCCTCCTTAAGTAACTTTGGAAAGTTACGTTGTAAAGTCATGGAATAGGTAGTTCTTTTCAGGACCACAGTGAACACAGGATTGTCCAAGGGGCAATCACAGGCAGTTTAAGGGTTTTCTTTTGTCCCACAAACCTATAATAAGTTTCTCCTCCAGTACTGTAGAATCTGGTTTTGTCTGTGTAGGCGTAGTGATCTATAGAGGCCCCAGTCCTAGATTTCTGCCTATTGAATGGTTTTTTGAACGTGCTTTAGTACTGTTACAGATGGTGTAGAATCTTCAGAGACCCAGGCACTTTCGTGTATGCTTTTTAAATCTTGGGTTTATTTTTATCTACAACATACATCTGATGATAATAAAGACATACTTAAGTGCAACATTTTTAAATATTAAGGATAAAGGAAGATGTGATAGTATGAAGAGTTGAACTCTGGACCTGGGTATCGTAGTTTACATTCATCAGACAGAGTCAGGAAAATTATGGCAAAGATATTCTGAAAAACCTTGGGAATTATTTCTTGCTATCATAGGCAACTGATTTATTTAGATTTTAGAGTATATTTATAATGTATACAAAACTGCCACCTGTTTTGAAATTCTTTTTTAATGTAGTTAAATTTTAGCCATTAAAATATGTTGTAAATACTTAACAGACTTTTTTAGTAGTAGTTGCTATTATTATTGTTATTATAGTTTTTTTTTATCAATTTTAGATTTCCTTTTCTGGATGAAAATGTTGTATCTTTCCTTAATTCTCTGCCAGTTTGGGAAAAGGTAGACCTGGCTTTGCCCCGTGGAGTTGGTGAGAAGCTCATTTTACGCCTTGCAGCTGTGGAACTTGGTCTCTCATCCTCTGCCCTTCTGCCCAAACGGGCCATACAATTTGGATCTAGAATTGCAAAACTAGAAGAAACTAATGAGAAGGCATCTGATAAGTGTGGAAGGCTCCAAATCCTACCTTAGACAACCTCTCTCAAGATTACATAATAATGACTATTCTACCATATAACAATACTGTGTGACAGTTACCTCAAAATAAACAGCTGCTACCTTACGGGATGTAGTAGTCTTGCATTCATTGTGTGAATTTTTACTTTTCTCATCAAAGCTCCATTTGAACAGACACGTGAGTTAAGTTAGACAGGTTTCACAGACACCTTCAACATTGAGGTTGTTAGAAGAAAGCACAGGATGCACATGGTTACAGTTGGCCTTTTTAGAAATTTCACCTGAGAAGTAGGGTGAAGAGAGCTGGAGATGAAGCATCATTGAGCTCTTCAAAGACTTGACGAGTTCCAGTTTGTAAAGGCACGGAAGGGCTTTGAGGACCAAATTGCACAGAGGGCATGGAAGGTCACTTGCCCACCCTAGTACCTTACGCTGTGCATTTCTCCCATCTGGTTGTTCTTGTGTTAAATCCTTGTGAGTGTAAATCCCCGAGTTCTGGAAGCACAGTGTTGATACCAGGGAGAAGGGTTGTGAGAGGTGAGTTCATAGATGGCTGGAGGGAAGGAGCCGAGGCCCTGAACTGAACTAGGCACTTAAAGTGCTAGTCTTTCAGGACTGAGGTTTTAAACCTGGGACCTGATGCTGACGCCTGGTAGACAGTGTCCGGATTGAGTTAGATTATAGAACACCTTGGTGCTGTTCAGAGAGATACTGGGATGAGGGGACCAATATCAGTGTAAGACCATGGACAGATTGCTTCCACAGAGTCTTCACTGGAACATATCTACACATGACTCAATTGCTATTATTGCTAGGAACCTTGGTTTGGGCTTTGAAGATTTTACAACTCAAGTTTTGAGAAGCTAAGGAATTTGAGATTTGTATTTGTAAAACTCAGTACTCTTTTCACACTCATTTTCCTACTTAAACTTTTAAGACTCTTTTTAAAAGTTCTCTGATTCCCCAAAATCTACTTGTCCCACTTTTAGCCATTCACAGAAAGATCATTTAGCCCAAGACCCATCTCTTCTTCACAGTATCAGAACTCTTTAACAAATTTATTTCTCAGAGTTGTGAATGAAAGAACCCGAGAGCAAAGATGTCAGCAGAATTGGTTTCCTTACAGTCATATCCTGCTGTGTATTTGCATCACAACTTCCAACTTACCTATAGTCACACCATTTTCTTTCTTCCCACTAAAACCAGAAATGGTCATCTACCTATTGATAAAGTGTCTCTGTCACTAACTATTGTAAACTGATAACAATTTGACAAACTCTTGCCTGCACCCATCTCAGCTCACCACCTTTTGGTATCACCACACATTCCTGAGTCAGTAACCACCTTGTAACAGTACTGTTTGCATCTCTATCTAGGGCACTATTCTGATCCTTTTATTTGTAATAAGGAGTTGTTAAGAGACTGACAGACTAGCCTGACAAAGGGAGCCAGAGAGTTTCTGGTAAATGCAGTTTTGCACATAGAGCCTAGTTCTTCCCCAGCCACTTAAGAATTCTGTTGCTCAGTGTAAAGTTCAGGGGAGTTAATCTTAAACTTCCCTTCACCTGGCAGCAGCAGCTAACAGTTGGCCATGCCCTTCCCTTATTCATGAAACATAGCCCTAGCTAATGACAGTTGAAACTCTCCTCTGGTTTTCCAGGCTATCCCTTCTTTGTCTTTGGCTGACCCTAACCGCAATAACTGCCTAACCCTCCTCCCTCCCTCCCTTTCTCTCTCTCTCTCTCTCTCTCTCTCTCTCTCTCTCTCTCTCTCTCTCTCTCTCTCTCTCTCTCCCCCCCAGTCTGCTTCCCTTCTCTTTTGAGACAAGGTCCTATTATGTAGCTCTGATTCCCCTCCAACTGACCTTTAAATATTAAATTTCATAGGTTTCTCTGCTAGACATCAACATGTTCTTCCTGTGATTTCAACCACTCCTCTGGCTTCAGTTATTTTAAACTTTAATAAATGTGTATGTCTCATCCCAGCTGCCATTTTTAATCCACACTGATAACTAAAAGATGTATCTGATTTTCTTTTCTTTTTCTGGTACTTTAAGATGAATTATGTTCACAGCTGAACTTAGTCTTGTTTTGACACCCTGATAGAAACTCAACAGCTGAACTTAGTCTTGTTTTGACACCCTGATAGAAACTCAAGGATCATCCTAACATTATTTTCAACACAATGCAACCCCATGATGTGTTTGTTACCAAGAACCCACCTCAAACTTCACAGCACTCCGGAAGTCAGCACCTAACCTCCATTGTTAACACGTTAGCCCAATTATCTGGGATAAACTCAAAATTCTGCACTGTGTCTCACCCAATTTTACATACTCGTTTTGTACCCACATCCCTTGGGCTCAGTGGAGTGGTTTTATCAAACTTTCAACACCACCACCCTGTCCCAGATGATTGATTTCAGCAATTGTTTGCACCGGGAGCTCCTATTTTCCCAACCTATTTTAAAAGTCACTTCACAGGCATCTGGATGGATGTCCTTTTGTTGTACTGTCAACATCTTAGATCACATTGGCAAGCACTTGGGATTTTGCCGGTTTCTTTCTATCTGGTCTCATCCTCCAGCATGCTGTGGGGCTCATAATTGGTGTTCAGTATGTTTGTTGCATAATAGGATTCCAGACGCGCCTCAACCCCGCACTGGCCCGTGACGCTCCAGGGTTTCTGTTGTTTCCTTTATAAGCAACTGCCTGGTAGCGGTTGCGGAGACAGTATGGGGCTGAGCTGAAATCTAGAGAGGTTAGAGGGTTTGTCCTCAGGGGAACAACCACTAGGCTGTGTGCCATCCGCCAACTAGTACAGAGGTCGCCCCAGCTGCAGACGCCTCACATTCTTGGCCTAAGGCACGGCCTGTATGTGGGAGGCCTTAGGACAGCTTTAGCTGGCTCAGGGGTTTCCCAGGAGTTCGTACCAGCTTTAGCCTTCAGCACAGGTAAGGCCCTCACAGCTTCCCTGAGCGTCTCGAGCTTTGTAGTTCTGGTGGGGCGATTCAGGACCCTCAAGAAGCCATTCCAAGCAACGGCTGCCTGTTCCAGAGACTACCTTGACCACCGTCGAGGCAACTCTCCTAGAAAAAATAATTTCCAAGTAGGCCTCTCTCTTTTCCTTGTCTCTTCCCATGACCATGGCAGTTGCTGGTGCTTATGATCACAAGTCTTGGAGCAGGGTTCTGGTTCTCAAAACTTTGAACCCCCATTATGACCTAGGATCTCCTACGTTTACATGTTGGTGTCTATGAAGTAGTAGAAAAATGCCGGGTGAGCTGGATTCTATACACAGTGTCAGCATTGCCTGCAAAGTACAATTTCTCTGCCCTACCCATGTGATCCAGAAACAGGTATTTTAAGAAGGTCTAGGTGATTTTGATGCAGGCTAAATTTCAAATATCAGTTTAGTGAAGGCCGATGATATTAAAGAAGTAAAATAAGTATTGTGTTTTACATGTGGAGCATTTAGATGCTCAGAAAAGAATAGTAGTTAACTATTGCGAAAGTGGCATTCAACTGTTCCGGAGCAAACGAGTAGGTGGGAGGAACAGCTCAACCAGGATGTGGGCTGAAACACCACAAGAGAGGGAGAGCATGCAGGTCTCAAGGGCTTCTAACAGGGAAAGTGCAATATGTAAGAAAGGAGTAAGAAGGCAGAAAAGAGAGGAGGAGGTAGTTAAAAATATTTACAATGAAAAATAAAGTACAAGGCTTCTTGTGTACAAACGTGATGTTTTTCTAAAATACAGCCACATGCCATTTAATGATGAAGTTCTGTTTAGTTTTTTACCAAGTGACACGAGTTTAGGTCATTTAAGAAAAATCTCAAGCAACCAAATCATCATATTGTCCTGTAGACAATCCCGTGGGACATTTTTTTGATTGATGATGGATGTAAACAGGCCCAAGCTTCCTGTGGGTGGCATTATCACTGGTCAGATGGTTATCGGTGTATAAAAAAAGCAAAGTGAGAAAGCCTGAAGTAGCAAGCCAGTAATCAATTTCTTACTGATCTCTGCCCTGGCTTCCCACAGATGATGGGCTCTGTGGCCTGGAAACCAAATAAACTCTTTCCTCCACAAGTTCCTTTGGTTATGGCATTTATCACAGCAAATAGAAACTTAATTGGGACAGATGGGAAGAGGGTGGAGCTATTTCCTTGTTGTATAAACACTGTAGAGTATTCTTACACAAACTAAGATGTTATATATAATCTTATGAAACAACTATGTGTGGTCAGCTGTTGGCAGAATTTTGTAAAGCACAGGATTTCTCAGTGACTTTTGAATAAAAAGCAGAACTTTTCAAGTAATTTAACATGATTGATGCTAAAGATTTTACAAACTTAAGAATTAAAATTAAATTACTTGTGATTGAATTAATTGGAGGCTGTAGAAAGTACAGATTCTCCATGAAAATATTAACTAACTTTAGAAAGATAAAAGGTACATATTTATTTTTAAAAATCCAACTTTATTGCCATGGTAAATATTATTGTCTTTTCCTTTGTTGCAGAAACTTCAAAAAGAACAAGCTAGATTTAATTGGAAATGTTAAGAATAGTAAAAAAAGGAATAGTTAGATTTGATCAAGGACAAGATGAAGAAACCTTCCTGGAAAATTTAGCAGTGCAACGAAATGCCTCTGCTTTTTTTGAAAAATATGAACGAAGTGAAGTGCAAGAATTATTAACAACAGCACTAGTCAGCTGGCTGGCTGCCAAGGATGATGTTCGTTCTCAACTAGACATCCCGTGTGGACTCATGAGTCAAATAAATAATGTAGGCTTCTCCACTGCCGTCCTATTGACTCCTGTGGACCCTACTACCCAGTTAGACTACAGGGAAGTCCATCAGATCTTAAGGGAGTTGGCCATTGGAATTTATTGCTTAAATCAAATTCCTTCAATCAGTTTAGAAGCCAATTTTGATCAGAGTTCTTCTTGTCAATTACCTCCAGCTTATTATGATACCAGAGTTGGACAAATTTTGATCCATATTGACTATATGCTAAAAGCACTGTGGCATGGAATATACATGCCCAGAGAGAAACGAGCCAGGTTCTCTGAATTGTGGCGCACAATCATGGACATTGATCAAGATGGGAAGCCTCAAACAACTAAAAACATATATTCTGAGTTTAGTTCAGCAGGTAAGACTTTTTTCATAAAATAATTTTTGATCACACTTTTTCCCCTCCTCCAACTCTTTCCAAATTGTCCCCACCTTCCCAACTCTATCCTTTTTCTTGCTCTCTTTAAAAAACAAACAGGCAAACAAACAGATGAAAGAAACTTAGAAACTTGCCTCCTCTCTCTCTCTCTCTCTCTCTCTCTCTCTCTCTCTCTCTCACACACACACACACACACACACAATGTTAAATAAGAAACCATAATATAAAAGTAAAAGATTAATAAGACAAAAGTGCCCAAAGGAAGCAACATGATTAAAACACAAACACACACACATACACACACACACACACACACACACACACACACACACACACACACACACACAAATACCATCGAGTTCATTTTTGTTGGCCATCTACTGCTGGGCATGTGGCCTTCTCTGACGTCTGGTAGGTATATTCAGTGAGATGCCATTGTAGAAAATTTAATTTATTCTTTGCAAGCAAATACCAATTATAGATAGCTTCTTAGTTATGGGATGGAACCCGTATTCCACTTCCCCCTCTCAGAGGTGGGACCCTATCTGGTTTGAACCTGCACAGACCCTGTTCGTCCTGCTTATGTGCATACATCTTATGGTGATTGTGCATGATTATTAGGAGGAAGTATTGCCATCTTATGTAGTATAGCTCAATTAAAAAGGACACATATATATATTCCCACACATATAAGTACATAATCTATATATCTATATATAATTATTGTAAGCTTACAAAATATGTTGCCCTGTGGCTTTTAAAAATCATTCTTAGAGTTTCTATCTTTCCCCTTTTCAATTAAGAGTCACCCCATTATACCTGTCAGCTACTATCGTCCTCTCTGGAACCCCACCTCCACCCTCACCCTGGCCTTACAACAATGTTTTTCTACCTTCTTGGCTTCTACTAGTACTTCAGGTTATATACTTAGATCTAAATTTTTGGAGCTAGGAACTACAAATAAGACAGAATATATGGCCTTGTTTTCTGTATCTGGGTTACCCACACACAATATTTACCAGTTCCACTTATTTATCTGTAAATTTCATTTTTCTTTACAGCTGAACAGAACGTTATTGTAACATATGTATCACACTTTTTACTATCCATTCACCAGTTGAAGGACATTTAGGTTGTTACCACATCCTAGCTACTGTGAATAAAGTAGCAATAAACATGGTTGAGTATCTCTAGAGTAGGCTACTGAGTCCTTTGAGTACTACAAGCTGGGCCATATGATAGATTAACTTTTAATTTTTTAAGAATTCTCCAAATTTACTTCTGTGGTGGCTGTCCCAGTTTTCAATTCCAATAGGAGTGAATGAGCAGAGTTCCCTTTCCCTGGATTTTACCAGGCTTTGTTGTCAGTTGTTTTCATGAATTTGGCCATTCATTCATTGTGACTGGGGTAATCTGTGATTGTTAACAAGGTTGAACACTTTAAAAGATATTTCTTAGCTATATTTCATTTCCTCTTTTGAGAACTCTGTTCAGATTCATAGACTATTTCCAAATGGGTAATTTGTTTTCTTGAATTCCAAGTTCTTTGTATTTTCTGGATATTAATCTCCCAACAGGTTTACACAGAGACCTACAAAGAGTTCTCTTCTGCAAATATATCATGTAGGGCATTTCCTATATTTTCTTCTAGTAGTTTCAGCATTCCAGATTCTGCATTGATGTCTTTGACCCACCTAGAGCTAACTTTTTGTGCAGGGTAATAGATATAGGTCTAATTCCATCCTTCTACATATGTGCACTCGGTTTCCCCACCAGCACTTGTTGAAGATACTATCTTTGAACCAATGTATATTTTGGTTGAAATTTCTCAAATATCAAATGGCTGTAGCTATGTGCATATATGTTTGGATTTCCTATTTTCTTCCATTGATCTTCATATCTATTTTTGTGTCAAGACCATTCTGTTTTTTATTGCTACTTCCAGCTTAAAATCAGGAATGGTAATAATTCCGACATTGCTCTTTTCACTCAAGATTTCTTTAGCTCTCTAGGATCTTTTGTGATTCCATATGAATTTTAGAATTTTTTCCTATTTCTGTGAAGATTATCATGGGGTCTTTGATCGGGATTTACTGAATCTGTAAATTGCTTTTTGATAAGATAGTGATTTTCAAAGACTTTTTCCTGTATCATCAAACATGGATTTTTAAATTTAAGTCCATTTATAGGTGAGATGGTTTCTACATGCTTGGCCCAGAGAATAGTAGCTCTATTGACAGGTGTAGCCTTGTGGGAGGAAGTACATCACTGTGAGTGTAGGCTTTAAGACCCTCATCCTTAGCTGCCTGAAAGCTGGTCTTCTGTTTGTCTTCAGAATAAGATGTAGACCTCTCAGCTCCTCTCTAGCACCATGCCTGCCTAGATGCTGCCATGTTCCTGCCTTAATGCTAGTGGACTGAATCTCTAAACTTGTAAACTAGACCCAATTAAATATTGTCCTTTATACAAATTGCCTCGATCATAGTGACTGTTCACATCAGTAAAACCTAACTAAGACAGTATTATTTATTATATTTATTTACTTACATGTGTTGAACCATCCCTGTGTCCCTAGGATAAAATCAACCTGATAAATGTTAGGTGACTTTTCTGGTGTATGCTTGTATTCAGTTTGCAAGTATTTTATTAAAGATGTTTGAATTTATGTTCATTAGAGATAATGGTCAGTTGCACTGATTTGTTTGAGTTAATTTTATACCCCGACACTTTGCTGAAGTTTTTTTTACCAGGTTTAGGAGTTCACTGGTAGTTTGATTAGCTACATTTAAACGATCATCCATCATGATCAAATAGGCTTCATCCCAGGTATGCAAGAATGAGTCAATATGCAGAAATCCAACAAGGTAATCCACTATGTAAACAAACTCTAAGAAAAAAAACCACATGATCATCTCATTAGATGCTGAAAAAGCATTTGATAAAATTCAACACCCCTTCATAATAAAAGTCCTGGAAAGAATAGGAATTCACGGCCCATACCTAAACACAGTAAAAGCCATATACAGCAAACCAGTAGCTAATATTAAACTAAATGGAGAGAAACTTGAAGCAATCCAACTAAAATCAGGGACTAGACAAGGCTGCCCACCCTCTCCCTACTTATTCAATATAGTTCTTGAAGTTCTAGCCAGAGCATTAAGACAACAAAAGGAGATCAAAGGGATACAGATTGGAAAAGAAGAAGTCAAAATATCACTATTTGCAGATGATATGATAGTATATTTAAGTGATTCCAAAAGTTCCACCAGAGAACTACTAAACCTGATAAACACCTTCAGCAAAATGGCTGGGTATAAAATTAACTCAAATAAATCAGTAGCCTTCCTCTACACAAAAGAGAAACAAGCCGAGAAGGAAATTAGGGAAACAACACCTTTCATAATAGTCCCAAATAATATAAAATACCTTGGTGTGACTTTAACCAAGCAAGTGAAAGATCTGTATAAGAGCTTCAAGCCTCTGAAGAAAGAAATTGAAGAAGATCTCAGAAGATGGAAAGATCTCCCATGCTCATGGATTGGCAGGATTAATATAGTAAAAATGGCCATTTTACCAAAAGCGAACTACAGATTCAATGCAATCTGCATCAAAATACCAATCCAATTCTTCAAAGAGTTAGACAGAACAATTTGCAAATTCATCTGGAATAACAAAAAACCCAGGATAGCTAAAACTATTCTCAACAATAAAAGGACTTCTGGGGAATCACTATCCCTGAACGCAAGCAGTATTACAGAGCAATAGTGATAAAAACTGCATGGTACTGGTACAGAGACAGACAGATACCAGTGGAATAGAATTGAAGACCCAGAAATGAACCCACACACCTATGGTCACTTGATTTTTGACAAAGGAGCCAAAACCATCCAATGGAAAAACGATAGCATTTTCAGCAAATGGTGCTGGTTCAACTGGAGGTCAGCATGTAGAAGAATGCAGATCGATCCATGCTTATCACCCTGTACAAAGCTTAAATTCAAGTGGATCAACCACCTCCACATCAAACCAGATACACTCTAACAAATATAAGAAAAAGTGGGGAAGAATCTCGAACACATGGGCACTGGAGAAAATTTCCTGAACAAAACACCAATGGCTTATGCTCTAAGATCAAGAATCGACAAATGGGATCTCATAAAACTGCAAAGCTTCTGTAAGGCAAAGGACACTGTCGTTAGGACAAAACGGCAACCAACAGATTGGGAAAAGATCTTTACCAATCCTACAACAGATGGAGGGCTTATATCCAAAATATACAAAGAACCCAAGAAGTTAGACCGCAGGGAAACAAATAACCCTATTAAAAAATGGGGTTCAGAACTAAACAAAGAATTCACAGCTGAGGAATGCCGAATGGCTGAGAAACACCTAAAGAAATGTTCAACATCTTTAGTCATAAGGGAAATGCAAATCAAAACTACCCTGATATTTCACCTCACACCAGTGAGAATGGCTAAGATCAAAAACTCAGGTGATAGCAGATGCTGGCGAGGATGCGGAGAAAGAGGAACACTCCTCCATTGTTGTTGGGATTGCAGACTGGTACAACCATTCTGGAAATCAAGCTAGAGTTCCTCAGAAAATTGGACATTGAACTACCTGAGGACCCAGCTATACCTCTCTTGGGCATATACCCAAAAGATGCCCCAACATATAACAAAGACACATGCTCCACTATGTTCATAGCAGCCTTATTTATAATAGCCAGAAGCTGGAAAGAACCCAGATGTCCTTCAACAGAGGAATGGATACAGAAAAATGTGGTACATCTACACAATGGAATATTACTCAGCTATCAAAAACAATGACTTTATGAAATTCATAGGCAAATGGATGGAACTGGAAAATATCATCCTGAGTGAGGTAACCCAGTCACAGAAAAACACACATGCACCCACTGATATGTGGATATTAGCCCAAATGCTCAAATTACCCTAGATGCACAGAATACATGAATCTCAAGAAGAATGACCAAAATTGGAATGCTTTACTACTTCTTTAAAAGGGGAACAAGAATACCCTTGGGAGGGAATAGGGAGGCAAAGTTTAGAACAGAAGCAGAAGGAACACCCATTCAGAGCCTTCCCACATGTGGCCCATACATATACAGCCACCAAACTAGATAAGATGGATGAAGCAAAGAAGTGCAGGCTGACAGGAACCGGATGTAGATCTCTCCTGACAGACACACCTAGAATACAGCATAGGTAAATGCCATCATTAAACCACTGAACTGAGAACGGGACCCCCATCGAAGGAATCTTAGAAAGGACTGGAAGAGCTTGAAGGAGCTTGAGAACCCATATGAACAACAATGCCAAGCAACCAGAGTTTCCAGGGACTAAGCCACTACCCAAAGACTATACATGGACTGACCCTGGGCTCCAACCTCATAGGTAGCAATGAATAGCCTAGTAAGAGCACCAGTGGAAAGGGAAGCCCTTGGTCCTGCCAAGACTGAACCCACAGTGAATGTGATTGTTGAGGGGAGGGCGATAATGGGGGGAGGATGGGGAGGGGAACACCCATAGAAAAGGGGAGGGGAGGAGTTAGGGGGATGTTGGACCAGAAACCGGGAAGGGGAATAACAATCGAAATGTAAATAAGAAATACCCAAGTTAATAAAGATGAAAAAAAATGAAAACAAAAGAAGAAATCTGGGAGAATAAAAGGAAAGGTGCATGTTGGTAGCAGGCCTTTCCCTATGGGTATTTTATTTGTATATTTTGTTTTGCTGTTTGCGTTCTCACTCATAGTTTGTCTTTCAGTAATTTTAGTCATATTGTTTGCTTTCTATGTTTTTCAGCTATACATATCCCTTCCTCTAGTATTCCTGTGTTCTTGGTAATGCTAGATTGGTGAACTTTAGCCTATTTAGACTTTGGAAAGTTTTTTTCCTTCTTCAACTATGGCTGATAGTTTTGCCAGGTAAAGTGTCTAGATTTTCATCTGTGGTCTGTTAAAAGTTATAGTACACTAGTCTAGGCTTTTTCTTGCCTCTAGAGTTTCCACTGTTAGCTGTTTTCCTCATGGGCTCTCCTTTCTATATAACTTGTGATTTTTCTCTTTCAATATGCTTTTTGAATTTTGTATACTTAGTGTTTTAACTATAAGAAGCTATGGAGCATTTCCTGATCCTGTCTGTGTCCGGTGTGCTCCTCGTATGGCTATGTCTCCTTACTTTGGGGACGTCGTGTTTTCTGTGATTCTGTTGAGCATTCTGCCCCTTTATCTTTGCCTACTACTCACACATTTGTTCTCTTCGGTGTTCCGATTTCTGTACATTTCTTTACTGTGACTTAAAAAGTTTTCATATTCTTTATTAGGATTGGGTTTAGGTTTAGGGTTGGGATTGGGGTTGGGTTGGGGTATGTTTCCTCTGCTTTATCTTTTAGTCCTGATATTATATTTCCTACTTAATCCATTATACTGGAAAGTCTTTCTTCTTTTTAAGTGGCACTGTTGAAAATTTTAGTCTATCTTCATTTTGGCTTGATTTTTTTTTCAGTATTTCCAATTTTTTTTCATTACTGAATTGAGTTTTTAGAGTTTGAATTTTCATTGTTTATCTCATTCATTAATGTATTTTTGCTTTCTTGGACATGGTTCAGGAGTTTATTCCTATCCTCTTTAAGTTCATTGAGCTATTTGTGTCCTCCTTAAACTCAAATTCTTTGGTCATGGTTAAGATTTTTCTTTCAAATTCTATGTCCTGAGGGTTAATTTGGATAATTTTCATTAGAAAACATTTCTGTAGGGTTGGGTGGGTCTTGGGAAAGACATACTGTATTGGCCTTTCATACAGTGTTTATTTTTGTGATGTGATCTTGGCATGTAAAATTCTTTTTATGGTTGTATGTCTGATGTGAGATTTTAGGCTTCCTCTGTTAAGTTGTAGCTTGGTTTTCTCTCTGTTGTTGCCCAAGTTTGGTTGATTTTAGATCAGATGAGAGGAGGAAATAGTAATCCAAACCCTCTGGGTAGTTTTGATTTCAATTTGGTAGAATGGGGCTAATTCCAAGTCAGTGGTAACCAAGCACATGCACAAATGGGACAATGGCTACATCTGTTTGAACTTATGTACAAGCTACACTACCTTAGATATGCTTAGGAGTATGAGATGACATGGATGGGCTGAGGTATTGGGAATTCACCAGGTTAGGCCAGCACACAGGCAGTTCAGTTGAGTGGAGGCCTGGAGATTGTGGGCCATGAGAGAAGGTAAGGGGTTAGGGAACTGTCAGGTTGGGCCAGAACCTAGGCTGTGCAAGTAGGAATCAGATTGAGGTTTGGAATGATGTAGACAAAGGGGTTCCTGGGGGACTCACTAGCTGGCAAAGCACATAGGATGTGTGGATAGGCCTAGTGTTGAATACAACCTGTTCCTTATATATGACGCTCTTGCATTTTTTGCATTTTTCCCTAAACTTTAACTCACTCTCATCCTATTAATAGCCCCTTCTTTACTATGTTCTTTCCAAGATTTATAAGTTTTGTTTTTACTTTGTGATCCACTTTGTTTAACCAAGGTCTTTTATTTAACAATTGGAGCTGGGTAGAATCAGCAGAGGGCACACAACTGAAGGCCATGAAGCTCCTTTCCATAAATGTACCCTTAGCTATGAATTTGGCAGTTAAAAAGAAGTAGGTCATCCCAAGCTTCTCATGTCTGACTGACTGCTTGCAGGGGTGGTGTCAGTTCTGGGTCAACCTAGTAGAGGCAGCCACAGCTAGAGTTCATGATTACAAGAATTGTGTCTTGCCCAGAAAATTTCATGGGACCTTTCCTTATCTTGTCTCTTACTACCTAATTTTTTTCTTACTGTGAAGGTTTGGTTGATATTACAACTGACCCAGACTTTGAGGGGATCTATGATGAAGACATGAATGAAGATCCAACATATGAACCCAATAGCCCTGAAGAAAAGGCTATGTTCATGAAATATGCTGAGGGTATGATGATGAAGCTGACATTCAGTACCACACATATTCAGCAGCATGAAAACATCTTCATATTTGAGACAGCCTATTGGCTTACTAATGCTATAAAGTACAACCAGGATTACCTTGACATTTGTACTTACCAGAGGCTACAACAAAGACTCTCTCTTCAAAAAAAAGTTATTCAAAAGCACTTCGAGAAAAAAAAAGAAATCAGAAGAGGGATAGGCTATCTAAAGTTAATATGTTTTCTAATTCCATTTTTACTCAGTTTAAAAAAGAAGATGAAAGTTCCATATTTAAGTAGTCTACTTCCACCTTTTTCAGGTAAGAGGATAAGCAAAAATAGATCTTATGTTTGCTGGGATTTTAGAAAATTATTTTTCAAATAAGTAGTGTGTATGTTCTCATTGTTTCCTAGTAATAGGAGCTGATTAGTTTTATCACATGGTGTGGTGGTTTGAATAAGGATGCCCACCAGGCTCAGGTACTCAAGTGTATGATCATCAGTGAGTGGCACTACTTGATTAGGAATAGTAGGAGGGATTAGGTGGCATTGTTGGAGGAAGTGTGTCGCTGGGGTTGGCTTTGGGGTTTCAAAAGTTCAAGCCAGGCTCAGTGTTGCTTTCTTCCCAATGCTTGTGGATGTGGATATAGAACTCTCATCTACTTTTCCACTGCCATGTCAGACTATGTACCTTGTGCTTCCAGCAGTGACTAAAACTCTGAAACTGTAAGCCAGCTCCAGTTAAATAAATGCTGTCTTCTTTAAGAGTTGCTGTGGCCATGATGTCTCTGTACAATAGAACACTGACTAAGATAACAGAGAAATACCTCCTTAATTCTTTACAGTATCTTTTGCCTAAAGTACCTCAAGAGAGATTTTGTTGTCATTGTTTAAATAAAAGTTATCAAAAACACAGAATTTGATTTCCAATAATTGAGGAATTATATGTTAATGTTTACTCATAGATGTCAACCAGAATATTTTGACAATGCTTTTTAAATGTTTATATAGTAAAGCCACATTAAGATTCATTAAACGAATTTATTTTATTGTTAAAAGTTAAATACTTAGGCATGTATTTACTTATTTATCTATGTATTTGTTACTGGACCTGTTGACATAGGCCTGTAGTCCCAGCTACTCAAGAGAGAGGCAAAAAGATCACAAATTCAAGTCTAACTTGAAATCAAGGCTATCATAGGTGACATAGTGAAACACAGCTCACAGTGAGAAATAAAGGGGCCCGGAAGAGAGCTCAGTGATTGACCACTTTTGTATGCAAGGTCCTGAGTATAGTCTCTAGTGCCACAAGTGTGTGTGTGTGTGTGTGTGTGTGTGTGTGTGTGTGTGTGTGTGTGTGTGTGTGTGTATGTGTGTGTGTATGTGTGTATGTGTGTGTATGTGTGTGTGTATGTGTGTGTATGTGTGTGTGTGTGTGTGTGTGTGTGTGTGTATGTGTGTGTGTGTGTGTGTATGTGTGTGTATGTGTGTGTGTGTGTATGTGTGTGTCTTTGTAGAGAGAGTGTAAATAATTTTATAGTCAGTAATTGCCAAGTTTTAATTTCTTATGGAATTTTATATTTATTTACGTGAATGATAATCAGATATCTAAAATGCAATCATCTATGTGTTTTCCACATTTTAAATTCAAATAATTGTTTTTATTTCTGGAGACGACAAGGTCAAGACGGAGAGAGAACTGCCTCCATTTATCTATGGACGGAACTTTAAGTGCCAGAACTTCGATTACAAAGAACATCAGTTCTTCCATGTGCACGGAGGGATTGAATTTGACATCAGCACGAGTCCAGTTGAGAATGCTCTGGACGAGTTTAAGGTCTTTGGATCATTAGTATTTCTGAGATGTTCTGTTGTTTCAGCTGTTTTCATAAGTTTTCACTGAGAAAGAGCTTCTATTGGTACAGGCACCTTGTAAGTCTCTAGACAGCCATTGTCACCGGCCACTCTCTGTTTACACATTCCTGAAACAAACAAGAATTAAATGCAGCCACCTCTAAGCAGCTGTGTTGAAGAATAAACTGATAAATAAACCCAATACAGCTACTTTCATCACAGAGTTTACAGATTTCGAATGAGCAATCTTTGTCCTCGGACAGTTAAAGCATACAATAGACATCCTGAACACATGGCTGATCATGGTGGCACACCTGAGATCCCAAGGGCATGAGAATCATGAATTCAAAGTCAACCAGGCACATCAGAGAGACTTTATTAATTAAAAAAAGGGAAAAAATAAATAAATTCCTGAACACTATGCTAATCTATCTTTATTTCTCAAAGATTATGACAAGAAAAAAGACAGCCTTAAGTTTGATAACCCAGGAAGCTGATGGCATCACATACATCAGCGCCTTACTTGTTATATTTATTATATTTGTTCTCAGACTAAGAGTGGGATACATGCAATTATCAGATTTCTCTGGGGCATTTTTTCATTTGCACATAAAACATTTCAGATAAAGAATCTTAGAATTGTAGAGTTCACTTAAGTATTTTTTTTAATATGTGAATTTTATTTTAGAACAATGCCGAAAAAATATGGGCATGTGCTGCTAATACCTTTACAGAAGATTCAGGATACAAAGAATTTTACTCAGTACCAGTCATGGAGTTTTATGGAAAGAGGTGAGGAGCTTTCCATTCATACCAGCCACAGATTGTTGAATGTTAGCAGAAAACAAGAAAGCAGCAAAAAGCAAAAGCTAGCTTAAAATCTTAAAATGGCAATCCTAGAACAGGTATGATGTTGTAAATGACAGACTGAAAGCATAGTAAAGTTATTACTTCACACACTTTGATACAACCCACAAATATCCTTAGAGCTTGGACTTAGCTCTTACAGTGAGCACACATATTAGGTAGGCATGGAGGTGAGGACTAGATTATGAGGGGCTGTTGAAAGGAGTGGACACAGCACACACCATTTTATTTCCTTATATTAACAGTTCCAAATCCTCTATGCCAGACCTTGCTATGTCTTTCATCTTCTAAATGGTGTAGTCCCTTCAGTGCTTCTAGAGCCTTCCATGTACTATGTACCTATATTTCACCATGGATACTGAAATTTTAAAACATGAATTATACAGCTCAGAGAAAAAGGTTTGCTTGCTCTTTTGTTTCCACTCTTTTGTTTCCATTAGTAGATGGAGACAGTTGAGAGAATAGGGCCAAGTCTGAAATTCTGGAGAACAGAAATTTCAAAAATGGAGTAGGGAAAGAAACATGGGAGAGAGAGCGAACAAAGAAGACTGAGATGGTATAGTACGCAAGTAGGGAACAGAGACTGAGACAGAGTAGCAGTCAAATGGGATGTTTGTGTAAGAATAAATATAATAAAAGTGTCAGATACAACAGAAAATGACAACTATTTTAGAGTGAAGGGCTGCCTCTAAAGTTAGTTTTGATTTGGTAAGAGAATTCCAATGAGACTATGAGCAATGGAGACTATTTGCAGCAAGTTAAAGGGCAAATTGAGGGAAAGTTAATGAAACAGGAAGAGGTAAAAATAATCATATACACTTGGGATGGGGAGAACAGAAAATGAGGCAAAAGGTCTGTGAAGACAAAGAATTAAATGTGTTCAATCGATTGAGTATCGTCTGCTAAAGATGAAGTCAGCTACCATGTGACCATGTTTCTGAAGGAGAAAGAGCAGGGTGAAGATGGAGACATGTTTGAGGACCTGTGTGAAGGTGGCCTCTTACTCATAGGCAGACTCCATGGAAATACCTTCTGCCTTAAGTTGTTTGTTGTCTCTTTGGAAAAGGAAGGTCTTGTTCAAAGATTCAGCATCTACTGAATATTCCATAGACAGTCGTTGCCAGAGTGCACACTATCCTGGAGACATCTATGAATGAAATTCTACTTCTCAGCTTCTATCAGGCTTCTGGAACAGCGGTGATTCTGAAAGTGCATGGAAGCAGTGAGGAGAGCTAGATTCGTGAGAGGCTGTCCTTGGTGCAATAGTTAAGTTAGTGAATGCATCTTGTTATTGCCCTGTAAGAGATTCAACCACTGCAATGTGATGTCATTGGGCATTTGTTCCTCTAGTTTCTGACTAATGAGCAGCAATGGGGAATAAGTTGGTGAATTGTAGGTAGATATGAGTTTTCAAGTTTTGAAAACTATAGTAGGTTCTGGGAGGTAGCACATTAGTTAAAGTGCTTGCTGAACACACATGAGGATCTGAGATCTGGTCTCTAGCATCACATAAATACTCCAGGCACAGCACTGGAGTCTCCCATAACTAGGAGGTAAAGATAGGAGGATCCCAGGGACTCACCATTCATCCGGCTACATTTGCCAATTAGTGAACCTCAGGTTCAGTGAGAAACTCTGCTTCAAAACATGATACAGAGATATAAAGGAAGACACTTAACCTCTGAACACACATGCACACACACGCCTAGTAAAAACAAATACAAAATGAGCATGTTTTTAGACCAGACAGCATGAAATGAAAGTAAAAACCACAAACACCTAATCAGTATTTTCCAGGTTCACATATCAAGCACTAGAGAACCTTCATCCGGTGTAAAAGCCAACCTCTGCATAATGTTTAATTGGAGTTCTGTACGCCAATTGGCCAGTCTTCTCAAGTACAGGAAAAACCCTGGGCTTCTTCCTTTCCTGCCCAGATTCCCTGCTTTCTCCTGCTGCTGCCCAATAAGTTCCGTGCCATCTTTGATAACTCCTGCTTCTGGATGAGTGTGTGCTGCTTTCTCTCAAATTAGCTTCTCACCATGCCTGGCAAATGGCATGAGTTAGATTTGACAGATCCAATGAAATAAGAGTTCCTTTCCCAGTAACTGTTTTCAAAGCAGTGCTACCTTAAAACTCCAATAATTTCAAACAACTTTTTCTTTTAGACAGTCTGCTTCTTTTTTCATCATAATGTAGGGCTCTTAGTGCTGGACCAGAGAATAATGAGAACAACTGGAAACAGGGTATTTCTTGCTTTCCTTGATTTAAAGAAGCAGTCACTACACTGAGTCATAGCTAGAAAATTTAGATCATAGACTCATTTTAGGTTCAGTGTGAGTTTTCTCATCACGACAGAATAAAGGCATGGAACTACCATCAGATACTCAACAAACTGCAAGTCCTTAAGACTAGAACAATGCTGATTTATAACAATGATAATTATTGAAGCAAACAGATTAATTGTCCTAAAATACCCGGTTTGGAGAAGAACATACCAGTTTCATGATACTGCTGTAGATGTAGGGAAGCTGACCAGAAGTCTGCTTAATGAAACCAAGTGAGCTTCCCTAAAGTCCCTGGCGATAATCACACTTAAAGTTTGAATAAGACATGTAGTACATCACTACACAGTACTTGCATGAAGGTTACCTGGCTAAAATATCTAGCCACTAACTTTGAAGTACAGACCATCTGTGGCACTAACCACATATAAAGCACCTATATGTGGTTAGTGCCAGAGCTTAGTATACAGTTGACCCTGGACCTCACACAATCATCTGACGAGAGGCGCTCACAGGGTAGTAGAGACCCACAGTCTCACAAAGTGCTTCTCTTTAGATTGTCTTCACTCCTGCCAGAAGAGTCACCAGTGCTTCCTCTTGGGGAAGCACAAGCATTCCTGTAATAAGAAGCCACTGCAGGCAACGGACTAATTGTATGGTGTGTTGCTGCTCTACTCCAGAATGAGAGGGCCTGTGTTTGTCTTCCAGCCCATGTCTCAGGATTGGGCGGGAATTTCTTTAGCCTACAGATGCAGTAAAAGGCAAGGAGCCATTACCTAAAACATTATTCCAGGTTGGCCTTAAGGATGATTATCCCTCAGAAAAACAATTTATGGACACAATTAGATTAAAACAGTAAGAGAAAGGAAAACAGAGGTGGAAGACCCTTTCTACAGCTCTTTTCTCTAGAACCTAGGCTTCTAGTGACTTGAGGACAGTGTTCCTAATCTGTTATGAGAATACATAACCAAGCTAAATAGTCACTAAATCTCAATAATAGTTGATAATAATGCTTTTTTTATATTATCAAGTATAGTTCAAACTATAGTCCTATGTAATTATTATGGAATAAGCAAGTTTTGACAGTATATAAATAAGCAGCAAACTAATTCACAACTATAAAATACACCCCTTTCCTTTATTTTTTATAGCTACTATGTGATCTATTTTGAACTTGAAATTTTCTACCAGCAACTCTATAAGACTCAATGGTGGGGAGCCATAAACGAAATTGTGAATAATCTGAGATTGAAAAGGCTTCCACTGACTGAAGCTCAACTACACGAGCAATTTAAGAAAAAATTTGGTTTAAAAAAAGCTATGAAATGCAAGGTATTTTACTATCAAAAAGTGTAAGAAGTTAGATATTATAAATTGATGTCCCCTATTCTACATGATGTGAAAGGTCTAGGATGTGAGGTTAATGAAGGGTGCTGAGATGGATTGTTAGGGGTATGGAGTTTACTAGAAGAGTCATTGGTGGCTATGGACAGACAGACAGACAGGCAAGCAGGCAAGCAAGCAAGCAGGCAAGCAGGCAGGCAGACAGACAGGCAGACAGACAATAACATGGCAGGGGCTCTGAGAAAGTTCAGGCCCTAACACCAGACAGTATGAGGCATGGCTCTGACCAGAGGAAATCAGGGCCCACAAGACAAGGCAGGAGAGAGAGAGAGAGAGACAGAGACACAGAGAGAGACAGAGACACAGAGAGAGAGAGAGAGAGAGACAGAGAGAGAGAGACAGAGAGAGAGAGAGAGACAGAGAGAGAGAGAAAGAGAGAGACAGAGAGAGAGACAGAGACACAGAGAGAGACAGACAGAGAGAGAGAGACAGAGAGACAGACAGAGAGAGAGACAGAGAGAGGGAGAGGGAGAGGGAGAGAGTTTTAGTACTCTTCTGAGAACAGGGGTTGTGTAAATTTTCAGTCAAGGTCTCTGATGCCCAGGCAAAAGTCAGGGAAATGAGTAGAGAGCAACACCTCTGACCACCAACACTACCTTTTAAATGAATTCACTTCTCCAGGAGAGAACTCCTAGGACCTGAAGTCTATTAGCTTGGAGCTTGACAGACAAAGTCTCAATAGGGTGCTTTGTTGTCTCCTGAGAATGGAAGAGGTCCTGTAACTGTTCTAGCATTACATCTGTACTGGGGATGTACTAATGCTTAAACAAATTCTTCAGTACGAAATAAAGATTCTGTGTTTCATTAGCTGAAAATCACTACGGTTCTAGATTTTACATTTTTGGCAAAGTAAACAAATTGTAATAAACTGAATTGAGATTAATCTGAATGGCAAATATTCACTGATGTCTACTGTTTAAAGCACTACTCTAGATAGGAAAGCCCCTTTGCAGAACTACTTGTAGTGTTATCACATCTACTATACAAGTGAGAAGTGTGGGGTGCAGCGAGTTAATAGGAGTCACACAGTCAGGAAGCAACAGCACCCAGCTTCACCATGGCAGGCAGTCTAGACAGAGCTGGCATCCGGAGTCACCCTCTATTTAACAGACTTCAAAGGTTACCCTGGTACTTACTTCCCATTTATTTGTTTAAAAAGCCATAGTTTTAAAACTTGGATAACTAGCCTAAACTATCAGACTTTCTCAAAGAGCATAATATTTTTACCTTTATCTGAGAACTAAAGAAAGAATTCTCTCCAGCTATATAACTTGAGCTGACTAAAGTTTCTTGAGTTGTCCTTAAGACTGCATTTGCTTTTAAACTACTTCACGAAAGTATCTGTCCATTTTGCTGAAATTGTCTGCAGGGATGAAGCTACAGTTAACTCTAAAAGACAGGGAAACGATCTCTCCAAATATATTTTCCATGCTCAACATCTCCTTGTAGCTCTGTGACTTTTAGCATTGTCCAGGGAGAAGCTCTTCACTTGTCCCCTGTGGTAACATGGCAAACATTGAACTTGTGACTCTTTTGATACATTCCATGTGTTCTTTTCTTCCCTTTAAAGAAAACTTTGATGTATTTTTATTTAAAAAATAACTACTTTAAAAAACTAATGCTGATCCTTTAAATAATTTTAGAGTATCCCATTTGGTCTGAAGTCTGCTGTTGAAAGAGGCTTGTCTGCTGTTTTCCACACATTTAGCCGTAAAACCTCAAGCTCCACAATCAATGTTTCTGATGAAGCAGGCTACGCCATTTTCCACCATGCTGCCCTGCACAACCGGGTCCCTATCATATGTCAGCTGTGTAACGCCAACTTCAACGTCAACCAGAGACGCTTCATCATGTTCACCCAAGGTTTTACTCAGTTTCCAAACTTTGTTCGGTACTCATAAGCCTAATTGATATAAAGCAGAATTCGGTGATTTAAATGCAGTGAGTAGCAGTTGTCCTTTAAGCACTTTTAAATGTGAAAAGAAATTTTGGTAATTAAAAATGTTCTATTCATCCTTGTCTTTCTCAGATTTCTATCTGCTGATAAATAGGTACATTTCACAGTATGAATAAGTAAATAACTGCTTGTAATATTACTGTTAAATCAGCACATCCTCCCACCTGCAGGTTTTGATTAGCTTTTGAAAGGGATGGTTTTCAGCCTTCATCTCTCTGCTAGAAATTGTACTCCACATTGTCTGGTGTGAGCCTGCTTTCTGTATCGATACCCTGTCATTTGTTCTCCTATATATTGGTAATCATGTTTCTATGTCAATTTTCTCTTTAAACAGAGTCATCCAAAGTGGATATGAAAAAAGAAAGAAACGGTAAGGCATAAGCGAAGTATGTGTACATATTAAAAGGTTATTGTATATGCCAAAACTTTTGCTGGGTGTGGTGTTACAAGCCTGTAATTCCAGCACATGGGAGACAGAAATAGGAAACAGGGATTAAGCATTCTCAGTTATATAGTGAATTTGAGATAGCCTAGACTACATGAAATTCTGTCTTGAAAATGAATAATTACCTCATCAAAAAATAAAGAATAAAACATTTTATAGTATATAATCCGCAAATGTTTTATTGCATAAAATGTAAAATAACCAGGTTTCATTTTTCATTTGAAGTGTAATTTTTCTGCCCATGTTTATTAATACTCATAAGTTAGGTATCCCTCTTTTATAATATTTACTACCATCTAGACTGGTTTTATAAATTCAGTTTCCAAAGTGGTTGTGGAAGCTTGTACATAAGCAGTTAAGAGCTGGGAATGTAGCTCAGCTATATGGTGCTTGCCCAGCATGTGCAAGGTCCTAAATTCAATCTCTAGCATCCTGTTCCCACGAACAAGTTAATATAATTTAGACACTCTGCCCTCTAGGGGTGATAATGATGTATGGGCTCTGAGGAATGATTCCATTTGGTGGAGATCAATGTTTTGAGATAAGCATTGAATATAAAAACACAAAAGTATCTTTGTCCTCAGATTTCCATTTCCTTTCTACACATGTAAGAGATTTACCATATACCTTCAGAGTCTACACTAGGTAATTAAAGAATTCTTCCATAAAACCAAACCAAACCAAACCAAACAAACAAGTACTTTACAAGGCCCATATTGTCAAGGGCAGAGAGGGACTAAGTACTACTCCAGTGAAGGACAGAGTACACCTGAGAGTATTCCACAAAGGAGCCATGACCTTATGTTTCTCCTCCTTCAATCTTCTTCCAGGGCGTCCCACTAGCAGGAACTGGGCAGAAGCCCCTATGACAGGTCTCCCAGATTTTTCAGCGCTCATGTTTGCCTACAGCAAGCTTCTAGCAATTCATCATCAGCCTTCCTTCTGCTGGTCACGTTAGAAGTTCTGCTTGATGGCACTGCTGATAGTCATGCTGCTCTGCTTCTGGGCCACCTTACAACTTGGAGCATAGCAGTTTGCCTTCTACTGTCACTTCTGTACTGAATTTTGAAAGGCCTGTTAATTTTCTGCTGAGCATTGTATTTGTAATTAGAGCTGACCGTCTGTTGTGTCTTGTGATCATACACACCTTACTAGAAATTGGAAAAAGAAGCAAGAATTTTTTTTTCTTTTCTTTTTTTCGGAGCTGGGGACCGAACCCAGGGCCTTGTGCTTGCTAGGCAAGCGCTCTACCACTGAGCTAAATCCCCAACCCCAGAAGCAAGAATTTTTAAATTTAGTATTTAAAAATTTTTTGATCCTTTTTTCTTACTGTCCTTCAGTCTCAAACTTTCTCATAATGCAATGTATGGCCTCCAATCCCAGCCAACTTCTTAGAACTCTTAATCTGGTTTGGTGCCAAAGTTTTTTAAAGAAGAGTTTATCAAAGATTCAGTCACAGTAAATATAAGTGACAGCTGTCCTGCTCTTCCTATACCTTCTCCTAGTGGGACTGTCTGTTACATACTAAAGATTACACACTGCTGTCTCTCTGTAAGCTCTGTCCAAGGTCTTCAGGGTAATACAATGTAGAGTGATAAGGTGTATCCTTCCTCCAGAGCACACATGATGTTAAGATCTCATACTCTGCCACGGACAAGCTTCGGCTTGCTAGAGGTCCCAGACAGTAGGCAGGTCCTGAGGCTGCTCACAATGCCATTGTTCAAACCACAAGCGACACACAGACTAGTCACACTGAACTGGAGTGTCCACACACCATGTTCAGTACCACCAAGAGCCTGAGAGTGGTCACGTGTACACAAACGTGTGCTGCATTTGCCTAGCAATGAGCAGAGGAAAATGGGGCAACCAATACGGCCTTGCAAACGAGAACCATGAATAATGAAGTCTGTGATTACTTCTAGGAAGTCACATGTAGCAAATAGGGGTCGTCAACAGCTATAAAGCTCTCAGGATCCACAACCCAGAATATGGGAGATGGAGCCAGCTAAGTAATGGTTTTAAACACATAGATTCAGCTCATATTTTACAGACAAAGATGTGATATAAAGATTACTGGGCACCGAAGCCTAGAGACACGGGCCTGCTTTACCAGCTACTTGAGACCCTTTAGCAAGAATACCTAAAGTTTTAGGGCCACCCTGAGCAACTAAATATAATTATATTTCAAAAATAAAAGTGTATGTATTTTATACAAATACATATTTTTCCCCATGTTATTTCTTGTCCATAAAAGGTATGATTATTCCAGACATTCCACGTTAAACAAAGTAATACAAGCTTGTCCAAATGATTGTTTTTGTGCTTACTTTCAGTCTTTTCAAATATTATAAAGCACTAAGCTGCATGGTTGGACTCATAAAGGCATGCGCATTTATTGTTTATTTATTTTAGGAGGGCTATCTCTTTGACTACTAAACAATCGTTGTTCATCTCAGGTCCAACACCTCTACACCTGGCTGCACAAGGTTGTTCACTGGAAGCAACCATCTGTCTACTTTGTTTCAAAGCTGATTTCACACTTACTGAGAAAAGAGGCTGGATGCCAATACACTTCGCCGCCTTCTATGATAACATCTGCATCATCATCGCACTCTGTAGGAAGGATCCGAGTTTGCTAGAGGCTGAGGCAACAGCTGAGTGAGTTATTGAGCATCTGTAAGAATATGAACTTCTTTCCTGATGATCATCACCATTAAGGGCCTAATTGGTCTGGGGTAGCAAAGCGCTGATGTCCTCTCTGACCCTCAACTTCTTCTCTTTAAGCTTAGAATTTATAAAGACCAGATCTTCCATCCACCTATGTGTGTTTTCTAGAGGAATAAAGAATGGCTCCTGGGAATTTCTTTTCCTTTTGTATCAATAGTATAGCTTCACAGACAGGTTTATTAGGCTAACCATGTAACTAAGGGAGATAAAGTTGTTCTTGTTTCCTATGTAATACCCAGGTAGTTCCAGATCCAGGTAGATAGAATGTATTCTCAGCAGAAGTAGCTACTTGTGTCTAGCAGAGATACAAGCAAAAAGAAGAAAAGTTGGAAACAGGAAACATCTCCTTCAGTCTTCTGTTTCATTAATTTTGCTGAAGAGCCATTTTTAAGAGTAGAGGCATAGGGGTTCGGGATTTAGCTCAGTGGTAGAGCGCTTGCCTAGGAATCGTAAGGCCCTGGGTTCGGTCCCCAGCTCCGAAAAAAAAGAACCAAAAAAAAAAAAAAAAAGTAGAGGCATAAATTTTTCTTAAAGATTGTCTACGAATCCAAAGACCATGTGGTTATTTTGATTTCCTGAACCTATTCATGGATACGTTAGCCTTAAGTCTTCAAATTGTGTATCTGTTATTTGCATACTGGCTTGGAAATTTGAGGGACACTGGACTTTTGTTATTGCTCCTTAACATATGGCTTCTGTACCATAGAACAAAATGGTAACTATTGCCATTCCATTTTCTTGCCTGTATTATGGACAGGAGTGAAAAGGATAGAAGGCATCCTTTGTCTTCACAGAGGTGCCCTTGAAACAACTACTACTACTGTCCTGATGGCCTCACTTGTTTCCCTATGAGGGAAAATGGAAGCTGAACACTGGGTTGGATAACCATGCACACAACTCTTTTTTATATAAAACAACAATTAATTTTCTTGCTGTTATTTTCCACTACAATGGGGGAACTGGGATTTGCAATTGGATATAAAATATTTAAAAATGTGTTTGATAACTATCAAATCTATTTGATATTTGTAAGGTCGATTGCTATTATCTGATTATATCTCCACTAATTTATAGAAATTCTGAAAAGATTAGATAGGATAGTATATTTTAATTATTTTGTATAGTATTAATTTCCAAACACATTACAAGGTATAATAATTGAGAAAGAGGACAGAAATGACTACTAAGGAGAGATAGGCAGGAAGGCAAATCTGTGGAATTCAGAGAATGAGAATCTAAAGGAAGACAAAGGGATAGTATAGAGTTCTTGCAGCAATACAATAAAGGGAAATGTGACGCTGTATGTGTGCTCAATACTGTTACGATGTGTTCTCGACTTTAGGAATCAGTGTACTCCACTGTTACTTGCTGCCACTTCGGGAGCCCTAGACACGATCCAATACCTGTTTTCTCTTGGTGCAAACTGGAGAAAAACAGACACAAAGGGGAACAACATCATCCATCTGTCAGTGCTTACTTTTCATACAGAGGTACTCAAGTACATAATAGAGCTGCATATCCCTGAGCTTCCGGTTTGGAAAACTCTGGTGGGTGAGTATAGAACATGAGATTTCATTGTAAGGAAATGTTCTGATTATTCTATCTTTGATCTCTGCTATGCTGAAATGAAATAAGTAAAATAGAGTGTGTAGATCTTTAAAATTGAAGATCATGAAAGAAATTTATGCATTGAAACCAAGAGTAATATAGTTGATTAGGGAACTGTATTTTTGTGTCCAAAAGTAGTTTGATTTCTAACTAGAGATCGGTAACCAAAATGAACTATAGCTTACAAAATGATATTTATTCTTATTACCCAACTTTCTTAAAAGTCAGAACATCATTTTCTCCATTAATAAACCAAATCCCAAATGAAAAAAAAAAGAATGAAAAAGCAGAAATTAGAAGCAAAGGTTCTTTTCTATTTATTCCTTACTCCTAATTTTAGAGGCAGTTTTAGAAAAGTTTTTCCTCACATTTTGAGGAATTTTTATGCAAAATTTTGTGTTCAATTTAGCCAGAAAAACAAGGATAAGTATTGCACAGTCAATTGAATGTGCATGTCAAAATTTATCCCTCCCCCAAGCCACATTATAATTACATGAAGATTAAACAATGAAGCAGCAGCAGCAATCAAAATTCAAGAAACAGGAGTGGTGATGGTCTATAGGCAATGTAAATCCAAGGTATCGATTCAAGTAACAACTATGAATGTGAGGAAATGGGTATGAGAAAATGGCAGCCACCTCTTAGACTTAGCTGAATCTCAAGCCATCATCAGGAAAGCTGAGAACCTCTCAAACACATAACTCACAGTCCTCCTGAGGCTGGAAAACAGGCAGTGCCAGGGTTCTCCACAGAGCCCAGCCAGAAAGGCCAGCAGCTACTGAGGATGTCTTTCTCCTTGGTGAACAGAAGTGGAAAGACCCCAGGGAGCAAAGGGTGACAGCAAAGGGGCATTCCCTAGTGGAGCCAGCCTTAATTAGGCAGAGGAAAGTGCCACTGAGTCCAGGGAAAACAAGGTGAGTTTCAAATGGAGAAAGATTATATCCAGGAAAAGCAATAGTGAGAAATAAGACAACACCATGGGTTACTACAATGCCCAACTGAGAGTGATAGTCTATAGGCAATGTAAATCCAAAATATTGATTCAAGTAACAACTGTAAATGTGAGGGATTGGGCATGAGGAAACGGCGGAGCAACATTGAGCTGGTGTCCCATTTCCCATAACATGAAGTTACAAACAAATCCTAAGGCCATGCTAGCAAGATACAGCACTGTCTCAAACTAGGCAGACCTGTGGACCACACAGTCCAAAGTACTGTTTTTAGAGAGGTGAACCCAGAGAAGTGGGTACAAAATCACAATATTTTGCTGTAGATATTTTAGAGGTATATAATTTTGAATTGTGAACATAAAATAAAAAAGTAAATAGAAAAGAAATGGAGAATGAGAACTGATGTTTTCCCATTAGATGAGATACAGTTATTATTTCAACCTGACTCTTCTGATTTAAGATGTTTGGTTCTTGGGCTACTGATACAGTTCAGTACGGCCCATGCTGTATAAGCTTGAGGGCCTAAATCCAGGTGCTAAGCACACAAGTAAACTTGGGCATTGTGGCCTGTTTGTAATCCTAGTACTCAGGTTTGCAAAACTGCTTGAGAATTTCCCTTAACTTTGTGTTTAATCTACTTAGAACTATTATAAAGATAAGGATATTATGTTAGTTTAATGAATTCATGGAAATTTACTCATTCACAAGATGCCCATCGCCCTAATTGCATGAAGAGTAAGCAGCAGACAAGCACTCAAGGGAAAACAAGGAGAACATGACGCAACAAAAATGGGAGGCAGGCTAGTTCTTGTAGCTCACTGGCCATCCATTCTAGCCAGGTTCAATGGAAATGTTGTCTTAAAAATTAAGGTAGAATATAGAAGGGGAGGGGGAGTGGTTAGGGAGATGTTTGCCTGGAAACCAGGAAAGGTAATAACAATTGAAATGTAAATAAGAAATACCCAATTTAATAAAGATGGTGAAAAAAAATTAAGGTAGAGTCACTCAGGGGGCAGAGGCAGGTGGATCTCTGTGAGTTCAAGGCTAGCCTGGTCTACATTCTAGGACAGCTAGAACCAAAACAGAGAAAATGTCTTGAAAAATCAAAACCAACCAACCAACTAAACAAAACAAACACCCAAACCCAAATGAAACCAAACCAAAGAATTAAGGTAGAGAATAGTGAAAGGTGCTCAATGTTGACCTCTGGACCCCACCCCCCAATACAAATATACATTTATGAACAAGCAAAACACACATTCACATGAACACCAAACACACACACACACGCACGCACACACACACACACACACACACACAAAATACACATGAATACACATACACAAAATAAATATATACACACAAATGCACACGTGGGTACATATACAAAGCCATTCACTCAAACACTAGATACAAAAATGGATATGAATGCACACATATAAAATTTTTTTCATGCAAATACTGTAATACTATATACATATAAACAGATGCTTATGGATGCATACACAAAAACACATTCACAGAAATATTATACACACACACACATACACACAAACACACACTTCAAAAAAACTGACGTCCAACTATTTGTTCAAAATGGTGTCAGCACCAATCTTGGAAGCATTTTCTGAGTACATCAGCCCAAGGAGATACTGTGAAATGTCTTTGTGTTTATTTTTATGCACATGTATTGTTGCATCTTAATCCTTTAAAAAAGTAACTGTGAGGATCAACTTGACTTATAATAGACAAATACCTCTAAGTCTGAGCCTTGACAAGGATGACTTAATGGTGTTTATAACTCCCAGTGGCCACTCCTTACAGTAGCAGCCATGGTTACAAAGTCCTGCTAATTACATGATAATGACACAAGCAGAACGATAATTTAAAACAAGTTAATTATTAGCCTTTGAAGTAGAAGCTAAAATTTAAAACAGAGAAGTCTCAGTAAGGACCAGACCACTTCTGAACATAGTGGTCAGAGAGAGATGAAGGAAAGATACAGCCCCGTGTTTTCTTACACCACAGACATTGTTTAGAAGCACATATAATGTTTCATCTTTAGTCTGGAGTTTAAATTCATGCTAGATTTTAAAAATCATATAAATTATTTTTAGGAAATGCAAATAATTTAGTGGCTATTAAAATCATATTGATTAAAGTAGTTTACTTTGCCATCGTTAAATCTACTCAAATTTTATTCAAAACTAATCATAGGTATATCAGAAATATATTAATTTTTGAGTGAATTTGAACTGTATTTCTAGGCAGTGTTACCAATTCAGACCATAGACAAATAATTTAGGATTTTTTTCAGTAATTATATATATATTATAAACCTCAAAGATTAGCTTTTGTTACTGTGCCCAAGATAATCAAAGTCTTAAGAGCAGCTCTATTTGGGTCCACAGGATTGGCTGTGATGATGTAATAACACTTATTACAGAATCCTATGGCAGAGGCCCATTACTTATTTGCTTCATGAGAGGTATAATAAAACAGAGAGACAGGAAGAGGAAGAGATGGAGTCCCATAGCCACCTCCATGGATACGTTCCGCAATGACTTAAAACCTCCACCAAGTCCCACCTCTTAAAGTTCCCATCAGCATTGAATAGCACTAAGCTAGACACCAATAGACACAAGTGGTGACTAAATCATTAAGAAGGGCCTTTGAGGACCACCCCACGCCCAAGCTATAGCCCATGATCATACATCCAGCATCTCCCAAAGGACCACAAAAATGAATGTAGCCTACGCAGTTGGTGATGGGATGATTTTAAGTCACTGTGTTCACTTTACCTATATAAAAACAAAGTTAGCGAATTGTCTCTGTTGTGAATTACAGTTGTGTTTTTCTGTTAAATGCTTGCCAGAAATGTTGCAGTGTGAAAGCTTCAAACGAAGGATGATGGCTGTCATGTCCTTAGAAGTAATTTGCTTAGCAAATGATGAATACTGGAAAAATATTTTGGACGCAGGTGATATAAATTATATTAACTATCTTTTTCTTAGCATAATTTTTAAGTAGAGCTATATTGTTCCCAGGTAGACCATTTAAATATATATAAACATAGGCATACAAATTTAATCCTGGGGTCATACTCTACCATTAACCTAATTTCTCTCTCTCTCTTTCTCTCTCTCTCCCTCTCTCTCGCTCTCTTGCTCTGTCTTGCTCTCTCTCGAGTGTGTGCACACGCGCACACACATATGCTAATTTTGCAAACCTGAGTGCTAGGGTTTTCCCCCCAACTTTATCTTATTAGGTAATATATATTGGTTTAACATATATAACTATATATTTTCTTCAAGATAGGGTTTCACATATAGCCTAGGCTGTCCTTGAGCTTGTAATCCTCTTGCTTCACCTTTTTTTAACTAAAAAAAATTTTTATACAATATATATATTCTTGCCATCCCTGACTCCTAGATCTTCACTTCCTCTCTACCTACTCAACTTTGGTTTTTTTTTGCTCTGTCTCTAAACAAACAAACAAACAGACAGACAGACAAAAAAAATTCACAAGAAACAAAAACAAAGCAAGGAACAAGCTCCCGTAAAACATAAATAAAAACAAGCTGGCAAAAATCTGAAAAGACAAAAATGTTAAAACAAAGAAAATACCACAGGGTTCTTATTGTTGTTATTGTTGTTGTTGTTGACCAGTTATTCCTGGGCAAGGGGTCTACCTGGGAATATGGTTGATAGACTTAGTGAGACTCCATTGAAGAAATCTACATTTCACTTTGCCAGTGGGTTTTAAATGCTGATAGCCCCTTGTACAGGTTAGGTGATTCTTTTCACCTCTTCTTATACATAGATCCCTGAACCTTTAGGGGCAGGGTTTGGTGAAGACATCCCATTTAGGACTAAGCGCTATAAAATCTCTCATTCTCTGCAAATTGTCCAGTTTTGGGTCTTTGTGTTAGAGAGGCAAGAGGAAACTTCACTGATGTGGGCAAAGTGAGGCCCTGACCTATGAGTATAGCAGTGTGTCATTAAGAGTCATTTGATCCTAATTATATTCCTTTAGCAAAATGATGATGGTTTCCCCTAAGGCCATGACTATCTAGTCTTAGGGTCTTGGCCACTCTAACAGTGTCAGCTGTGGTTTGCTAGGTTTGTGGACTGCTGGGTTTACAGGCAAATGCAATTAAACATTGCTTTAAAAATAGCCATCGGACTGAGCACGGGGACCCCAATGGAGGCGTTAGAGAAAGGACCAGAGGAACTGAAGGGGTTTCAACCCCATAGGAAGAACAACTATATCACCCAACCAGACACCTTAGAGCTCTCAGGGACTAAACCACCAACCAAAGAGTACACATGTTGGTGACTCATGGCTCCAGCCACATATGTAGCAAAAGATGGCATTGTCTGGCATCAATAGGAGAAACCCTTGGTCCTGTGAAGGCTCGTTTCTCCAGTGTAAGGGATTGCAGGTGTTGAGGAGGGAGTGAGTGGGTGGGAGTGGGAGCATCTTCATGGAAGCCAGGGGAGGGAGATAGGAGAGGAAGGAAAGGGGATAGCATTTGAAATGTAAATACATAAAATATCCAGTCAGAATAAATAAATAAATAAATAAGTTTTTAACTCTAAAGGACACTTTTTAGTTGATTTTAAGTGATTTTAAGATCACGTTTGTCAACTTTGTATCTTATTTTTTCAGGTAAAAACTACACATGATCAAAAAAACTACGTACTTTTTAGAGGAACCCCATTTCTCTAAAAACTTAAAATTTTGAGAAGTAATAAAACTAACTTTATCCAGCTAGTTATTCTAGTTGGATTTTGGTTGGGAAACTACCCTAACAAAAACAACTTAGGGAAGAAAGTGCTTATTTTATTTTATAATTCCAGGTTCCAATCTGTTACTACAGGCAAGTCAAGGAGTCAGCTAGTCACATACATCCACAGTTAGAAGCAGAGAGATATAAACGTGTGCATGCATGCATTTTTGTGCCCAGCCTTCTTCTACTCTTACAGTTTAGGAGTCCCTGCCTAGGTCATAGTATTGCTGACACCAACTAAAGTAGGTGAGTTCCCAAATTAATTAACAGTAGTAATCTAAACAACCATCCACATATGGCTAATCTTATCTAGACAATCTTTCACTGAGACTCTCTTCTTAGTTGATTCTAGATTATGTCAAGTTGACAGAGAGCTGTCCCATCACAGTATTGCTATAATTATTCATTTATAAATTATTCCAGTTCTAAACTTATGCAACTTACTTTTTAAACTGCAAACCAGAAGAAAATGTCAGACCAGATATAAATAGTTCTTCATTTAGCAACTCCATTAATTGTGTGGCTTCTCTGGCCTGGTTTATTCATTAATCAAATGGATTGACCACATGCACTTATTCTGAGAGCATCATTGTCCACTACGGCTTTCTATAATGGTGGGACTGCCTGAACTACCCATAAGGTACATAGAGACACATCTAATGTTCCATAAATATTTATGACTGAATAAGCTTAAATTTATCCAATTCATTAAAAACATGTTTGAAAAAGCTTTGTCTCCCCAGAAGTCAACAATAGATGGTTCCATTTCAGGTAGATAAATAAATGCTACTGTATTATACTCATATGTTTCAGAACATTGTGTGTCTCCTATGGTGTGGTTTCTTATCAACTAAACTGATATAAACCTAACATTCAACTAACGGTCAAGTTTTCTACCCAACCACTGACTGATTATAACAAATGAGGCTACTACTACATTTTACTAGATCAGCACTTTTAGGGTTTTTTTTTTAAAATTTTTCTAGGTGAGATCTTTATAAGACACACAGCCTTGTTTATAATACAACAATGTATTTCTTTTTAACTCCCTCAAAATGAAATAAAATATATAAATATATACAATGAAAATATATCCAAAGAGCATCATGACAAGAAAACTGTAGAATAAACAAATAACAAGAGAGAGTTGGCAAGGGGGAGGGGCATATAAGCCATAATGTCAGATGTATTAGTAATTATTAAAGACAAGGAATGTATAACCTACTGAATATAGATGCTGTCTCTGGAAAAAAGAATGCAAGACTTTCTCCTATAGAGGGCAAAAAATGGGTATGTTTCTACCCTTTGATCTCTTATTAACACTGTAGTCTTATTAACATTGTAGTCTTATTAACATTGTAGTCTATTAACATTGTAGTCTATTAACATTGTAGTATTGTGGACAGCAGAGCTAGAATACAGAGCGCTTCAGTTTAGTAGTGCTTGCCAAGTATTGCTTTGTACGCAACGTAATGCTTTGAACGCAACACCCCTAGATGGTAAGAAATGGCTTTGTGCTTTCTAATTCCAGCAGTCATGCAGAACTAGATTCTAACCATAGATTAGTAGAAATGAGTTCTAGGCTACTATGGAGGCACTGTATAGCCTTTCCTTGTCTGACTGAACTAGCATTTCTTCTCTTCAACTCAGCCAAACCCAAGGCTCTTGTGCAAAGCCACACATGATACAGACAGCTCAAACACAAAATGATTGTGTGTGTGTGTGTGTGTGTGTGTGTGTGTTATACTTTACTAGATGAAAAAAGAATGACCTTACTGGAATAATAAAAAACTCAAGATAGCGAAAACTCTACTCAACAATAAAAGAATTTCTGGGCGAATCACCATCCCTGTCTTCAAGCAGTATTACAGAGCAATAGTCATAAAAACTGTATGGTATTGGTACAGAGACAGGCAAATAGATCAGTGGAACAGAATTGAAGACCCAAAAACGAACCCACACACCTATAGTTACTTGATTTTCAACAAATGGTGCTGGTTCAACTGGAGGTCAGCATGTAGAAGAATGCAAATCAATCCATTCTTGCCACTATATACAAAGCTTAAGTCTAAGTGGATTAAAGACCTCCACATCAAACCAGATACACTCAAACTAGTAGAAGAAAAAGTGGAGAAGAATCTCAAACACATGGACACTGGGGAAAATTTCCTGAACAAAACCAATGGCTCATGCGCTAAGATCAAGAATCGACAAATGAGACTTCATAAAAGTGCAAAGCTTTTGTAAAGCAAAAGACACTGTGGTTAGGACAAGGCAGCCAACAGATTGGGAAAAGATGTTTACCAATCCTACATCCTAGATAGAGGGCTAATATCCAAAATATACAAAGAACTCAAGAAGTTAGACTCCAGAGAGCCAAATAACCCTATTAAAAATGGGGTACACTTGAAAAAAAGAACCAAAAAAATGGGTTCAGAGCTAAACAAAACATTCTCAGCTGAGGATTATCGAATGGCCAAAAAGCACCTAAAGAAATGTTCAACATCCTTAGTCATCAGGGAAATGCAAATCAAAACAACCCTGAGATTCCACCTCACACCAGTCAGAATGGCTAAGATAAAAAACTCAGGTGACAGCAGATGCTGGCGAGGATGTGGAGAAAGAGGACACTCCTCCATTGTTGGTGGGATTGCAAACTGGTATAACCACTCTGGAAATCACTCTGGAGGTTCCTCAGAGAATTGGACATTCCACTACCTGAGGACCCAGCTATACCTCTCTTGGGCATATACCCAAAAGATGCTCCAACATACAACAAAGGCATATGCTCCATTATGTTCATAGCAGCCTTATTTATAATAACCAGAAGAAGGAAAGAACCCAGATGCCCTTCAACAGAGGAATGGATTTAAAAAATGTGGTACATCTACACAATGGAGTACTACTCAGCTATCAAAAACAATGACTTCATGGAATTCATAGACAAATGGATGGAATTAGAAAATATCATCCTGAGTGGGGTTACTCAATCACAGAAAAACACTCTTGGTATGCCCTCATTGATAAATGGTTATTAGCCAAAAAGGTCAAATTACCCAAGATGCAATCCAAGACCACAGGAAGTTCAAGAAGGATGACCAAAATGTGGATGCTCCCAATCCTTCTTAAAAGGGGGAAAAATATCCATAGGAGGGGATATGGAAGCAAAGTTTAGAGCAGCGACTCAAGGAATGGGCATTCAGAGCCTGACACACATGTGGCCCATATGTATACAGCCACCAAAACTTGATAAGATTGATGAAGCTAGAAAATGAATGCTGAAAGGGACCAGATATAAATCTCTCCTGAGAGACACATCCAGAGCATGTCCAATACAGAGGTCAATGCTAGCAGCAAACCACTGAACTGAGAATAGGACCCCCTTGGGGAGAATTAAAGGAAGGATTGAAAGAGTTGAAGGAGCTTGCAACCCCATAAAAACAACAATGCCAACCAACCAGAGCTTCCAGGGACTAAACCACTACTGAAACACTAAACATAGACTGATCCAGGACTCCAACTGCATATGCAGCAGAGAATAGCCTTGTTGGGGCACCAGTGGAAGGGGAAGCCCTTGGTCCTGCCAAGGTTGGACCCCCCAGTGCAGGGGAGTATGGGGGGCCAATAAGGTGGATGTATAGGGAGAATACCCATATGGGGGAGCGAGAGGGGAGGGAATGGGGACTTATGCACAGGAAACTGGGAAGGGGAACAACCTTTGAAATGTAAGTAAAGAAATATATCTAATAAAAAATTAAAAAAGATAATTTCAGTAGACCTCAGATCATGCTCTGGAAATGTACGAATAATAGTTTTTTTAACTAATAAAAAATTTTATTTACTTAGAAGCATTCAGAATGTCAAGAAAACAGCTGCATTTTTTTTTTGCAATCACAGAGTGATATTCAATTAACAATGCTATTCACAACAACAATTATCTTCATTTCCACTGCATCAGAGACATCTGAAGATGAAAATAAAAAAAGAGAGAAAACCAAAACCAAAACCAAACTACCATCCCCATATATAACTAATTTGTGCTGTGCACCTACAAGAACCTGCTTTAAATTTCCATGCCAATTTACAACACCAGACTGTACCAGGCAAGGTTAGTGGTATTGAAAATACCACAAGGGCAGGGTTATCTAAAGACATATGCACTGTACAATTTTGTTTTTTAATTTTTAAAATCAATTTATTTTTATACTGCACATTTTATTCCCCTCCTGGTGAACCCTCAGCCCCAAGGGTTTCACACCCCATACCTCCTCCCCACCCCCACCCGCACCCTCACAAGGATATCCCCACCCCATCCTCCCCACCAGACTTTTAAACATCCTAGGGCCTCCAGTCTCTTGAGGGTTAGATGCATCTTCTCTGACTGAACTCAGACCCAGGAATCCTCTGCTGTATATGTGTTAGAGGCCTCATCTAAGCTGGTGTATGCTTCCTGGTTGGTGATCCAGTATCTAAAAGATTTCAGGGGTCCAGGTTAATTGAGACTGCTGGTCCTCCTACAGAGTTGCCCCCCAATCCTCCTCCTTAGCTTCGTCCAGCTTTTCCCTAATTCAACCCGAGAGTCAGCAGCTTCTGTTCATTGGTTGGGTGCACATATCTGCATCTGACTCTTTCAGGTGCTTCTTGGGTCTTTTGGAGAACAGTCATGGTAGGTCCCTTTTTGTGAAGGCCCCATAGCTTCAGTAATGGTGTTGGGTCTCCCCTTGAGCTGGATCCAACTTTGGGCCTGTCGCTGGACCTCCATTTCCCCAGGCTCTTCTCCATTTCCATCACTGAATTTCTTTCAGACAGAATGGGTCAGAACTTTGGCTGTGGGATAGCAAACCATCCCTCACTTGTTGCCCTCACTTTCTGCTGGAGGTAGAGTCAATAAGTTCTCTCTCCCCACTGTAGGGTCTTTCACCTAGGGTCCCCCCTTTGAGTCCTGAAAGTCTTTCACTTCCCAGGTCTTCAGTACATTCTAGAGGGTCTTCCAAACCTCCTTCCTCCCGAGGTCCCCTGTTTCCATTTTTTTCTGCTGGCCCTCAGGGCTTCAGTTCTTCCCCAACCCCACAATACAAGATCAGGTTCTTCTCTCCCCTGACCCACATCTGCTTTCCCTCTCCTGTCCCTCCCCACTTGTGGTTGCTTTGTTCTCCCTCCCAAGTGGAACTGAGGCATCCTCACTTGGGCCCTTCAGCTTGTTGACCTTTTTGAGTTCTGTGGACTGTGTGTTGGGTATTCTGTACTTTTTTTTTTTTTTTTGCTAATATCCACTTATTAGTGAGAACATACCGTTTATGTCCTTTTGGGTCTGAGTTACCTCACTCAGGATGACATTTTCTAGTTCCATTCATTTGCCTGCAAAACTCAGGATGTCCTCATTCTTAATAGCTGAGTAGTTTTCCATTGTGGAAATGAACATTTCCTGTATCCATTCTTCTGTTTTGGGGCATCTCCGTTGTTTCCAGCTTCTGGCTATCACAAATAAGGCCACTGTGAACATAGTGGAATATGTGCCCTGTGGCATGGTGGGGCATCTTTGGGGTATATTCCCAAGATTGGTATTTCTGGATCTTTAGGTAGGTCTATTTCTAATTTTCTGAGAAACCTCCACATTGATTTCCAGAGTGGTTGTACCAGTTTGCAACCCCACCAGCAATGGAGGAATGTTCCTCTTTCTCAACATCCTCACCAACATGTGTTGTCACCTGAGGTTTTGATCTTAGTCATTCTGACTGGTGTAAGGTGGAATTTCGGGTTGTTTTGATTTGTATTTCCCTGATCACTAAGGACTTTGAACATTTCTTTAGGTGCTTCTCAGCCATTCAAGATTCCTCTATTGTGAATCCTCAGTTCTATACCCCATTTTTTGATTGGGTTGTTTGGTGTTTTGGATGGTAAGTTTCTTGAATTCTTTATATATTTTGGATATTAGCCCTTATTCAGATGTGAGGTTAGTAAAGTTTTTTTCCCAATCTGTAGGATACAGATTTATCTTATTGACTATTTCCTTTGCTTTACAGAAGCTTTCCAGTTTTATGAGGTACCATTTATTGATACTTGATGTTAGAGCATGAGGCACTGGAGTTCTGTTTAGGAAATTTCTGCCTGTGCTAATGAGTTCAAGGCTCTTTCTCACTTTCTATTAGATTCAGTGTATCTGCTTTTATGTTGAGGTCCTTGATCCACTTTGACTTGAGCTTTGTGCATGGTTGACAAATATGGGTCTATTTTCACTTTTCTACATACAGACATTCAGTTAGACCAGCACCATTTATTGAGGATGCTTTCTCTTTTCCATTGTGTATTTTTGGTTTCTGTGTCAAAGATCAAGTGTGCGTAAGTGTATGGTTTTATTTCTGGGTCTTCAATCCTATTCCCTTGATCAGTGTGTCTGTCTTTGTACCAATACTATGCAGTTTTATCACTATTGCTGTGTAGTAGACCTTGAGGTCAAGGATGGTGATTTCCCCCAAAGTTCTTTTATTGTTGAGGATAGTTTTTGCTATACTGGGTGTTTTGTTATTCCAAATGAATTTGCAAATTGCTCTAACTCTATGAAGAAGTGAGTTGGGATTTTAATGGGGATTGCATTGAATCTGTAGATTGCTTTTGGTAGATGGCCATTTTTACTATATTAATTCTGCCAATCCATGGGCATGGGAGATCTTTCCTTTTTCTGAGATCTTCTTGAGAGACTTGAAGTTCTTATCATAAAGGTCTTTCACTTGTTTGGTTAGAGTTACCCCAAGATATTTTAAATTGTGTGTGGCTATTATGATGGGAATTGTTTCCCTAATTTCTTTCTCAGCCTGTTTATCATTTGTGTAAAGGAAGCCTAGTGATTTATTTGAGTTAATTTTATATCTGGCCACTTTGCTGAAGTTGTTTATCAGCTGGAGGAGTTCTCTGGTAGAATTTTTGGGGTCACTTATAATAATTACACCAGACTTCTCAACAGAGACTATGAAAACCAGAAGAGCCTGGCCAGAGGTCATGCAGACTCTAAGAGAATACAAATGCCAGCCCAGGCCACTATACCCAGCAAAACTTTGAATCAATATAAATGGAAAAACCAAAATATTCCAGGACAAAACCAAATTCAAACAGTATCAGCTCTACAGAGGATCCTAGAAGGAAAACTTCAGTACAAGGAAGATACCTTTGCCAAAGAAAAGACAAGATATCAAGCATCTCACAAAAAGCAAAAAGGAGAAAACCACAAGCACATAAAGCTACCTACAAAAGCAAATATAACAAGAACCAACAGTCTTCTGTATTTAATATCAATATTAATGGACTCAACTCACCTATAAAAAGACTGGATATGCAAACAAGATCCAGCATTTTGCTACATATAAGAAACACACCTCATTAACAAAAATAGACACTATCTCAGAGTAAAAGGATGCAAAAAGGTCTACCAAGCAAATGGTTCCAAGAAACAAGGTGGAGTTGCCATCATAATATTCAGTAAAATAGACTTTCAACCGAAAGTTACCAAGCATGATGAGGAAGGACACTTCATATTCATCAAAGGGAAAATCCACCAAGAGAAAGCCTCAATTCTGAACATCTGTGCCCTAAATGCAAGGGCAGCCACATACATAAAAGAAACTTTGAACCCCACACAATAATAGTAGGAGACTTCAACACCCCACTCTCACCATTGGTCAGTTCATTGAAACAGAAACTGAACAAAGACACAGTGAAACTAATAGAGGTTAAGAACCAAATGGATTTAACATATCTATAGAACATTTCACCGTAAAACAAAAGAATACACCTTCTCAGCAGCTCATGGTACCTCCTCCAAAATCCACTATATAATTAATTGGTCACAAAACAACCCTCAACAAATACAAGAAGATTGAAATAATCCCAAGCACCCTATCAGAATTCCATGGCCTAAAGCTGGTCTTCAACAACAAAAGCAATAGAAAACCCCCATATATATATTGAAACTGAACAATTCTACTCAATGATAATTTGGTCAAGGATGAAATAAAGAAATCAAAGACTTCCTGAAACTTAATGAAAATATTGACACATCATATCCAAACTTGTTGGACCAACGAGCACAGTGCTAAGAGGAAAATTCATAGCACTAAGTGCACTGGTAAAGAAACTGGAGAGATCTTACACTAGCAACTTAACAGCACACCTGAGAGCTCTAGAACAAAAAGAAGCAAACTCACCCAAGAGAAGTAGATGACAGGAAATGATCAAAACTCAGAGACTGAAATCAACCAAATTAGAAAGAGAACAATACAAAGAATCAGCAAAATCAAAAGCTGTTTTTTTTTTTTTGAGAGAGAATCAACAAGATCGATAAACCCCTAGCCAAGCTAAAGGGCTCAGAAGCAGTATCCAATTTAATAAAATCAGAAATGAAAAGGGAGACATAACAACAGAAACAGGAAATTCAGAAAACCATCAGATCCTATTATGAAAGCCTATAGTAAACAAAACTGGAAAATCTAGATGAAATGGATAGTTTTCTAGACATATCACATACCAAAATTAAATCAAGAGCAGGTAAACTTTCTAAACAGGCCCATATTCCATAAGGAAATAGAAGAAATCATTAAAAACCTCCCAAGCAAAAAAAGCCCAGGGCCATATCGATTTAGTTCAGAATTCTACCAGACCTTCAAGGAAGACCTGATATCAGTGTTCCTGAAACTATTCCATAAAATAGAAGGAACACTACCTATTTCATTCTATGATTCCATAATTACTCTGATACCCAAACCACACAAGAACCTACTAGGAAAAGAGAACTTCAGACCAATCTCACTTATGAATATCAATGCAAAAATACTCAATAAAATTCTCATAAGCTGAATCCAAGAGCACATCAAAGCCATCATTCATCACAATCAAATAGGCTTCATCCCAGGGATGCAAGTTTGGTTCAATATATGAAAATCAATTAGCGTAATCCACTTATAAACAAAGTCAAAGAAAAAAAATCATATGATCATCTCCTTAGATGCAGAAAAAGCATTTGAAAAAATATAACACACCTTCATGTTAAAAGTATTGGAGAGATGAGGAATTCAAGGCCCATACCTAAACACAATAAAGCAATTTACTGCAAACCAACAGCCAACATCAAATGAAATGGAGAGATACTTGAAGAAATCCCACTAAAATCAGGGATTAGACAAGGCTGCTCACTCTCTCCCTACCTATTCAATATAGTACTCAAAGTGCTACAGTAAGACGACAAAAAGAGATCAAGGGGATACAAAGTGCAAAGGAGAAATAAAGATATCACTATTTGCAGATGATAGGATAGTACACGGTACAGTTTTAAAACAATCTTACACAGCCTTAGATTTCAATTTTTTTTAAAGGAGTTGTGTTCAGGGTGGTTAAATGCTTTATAGACAAGAAAAAAAAACTTTGCTAGAACCACCTTATTCATTACCATCGTCCTCTTCCTTTCCTTTCTCATCCTCTTCATCCTCATTATTTTCCTCTTCCTTCTTTTTCTTGCTCTTTTCAGCCTTGACCATCCCTTTTTCACTGCATCAGGTCTTCCTTTAGCTCTGTTGGCAGCGATCTCCTTTTCGTTCTTCTACCTCAGCGTGGCATCTTTCTTCTCATAGGGCACTTAGGTGATTTGAGATGTTACTCAGCAACCGGTTTACTGCAATGGCCGTCCACATTTAGTTTTAAGATAACCTATGATATCACATTCAAATAATTAAACAAATACTGCCACACAAAGACAATTCAGTAGCCAGACAAGAACTTTACTATGTGATATGTAGGCATGACGTTGCTCACCCGTGACCCCAGCAATTAGGATGCCGAGACAGGAAGAAGCAGAACTGACTGCATAGTGAGTTCCTATCTACATAAAAAAATTAATTCTCGTAGGCCAAAATTCAGTATTTTAAAGCTGGTTTAGATTTACTAATATAAAGTATATGGTTATGCATGTTATGTGAAATCAAATATGCAAAGAGAAGAGTCTTTTAGATAAGACATAATCATTTCTATATCACTTCAAGTTTTTTTTCTATCCTTTGTAGAACTGTCTAATTATTCATACTGCCATACCATGAATGTTACTCTGATACTGTCAGGATATGTCACCTATAAATGATTTTGAATAAATTTATGCTTATTTTAGTCTTATCTTTACAGGCACCATTCCTGCCTTAGTCAATCTATTAAAATGTCCCAAAATAAAGCTGCAGTGTAAAATTGTTGGGTTGCTGAGCAATATCTCAATTCACGTAAGTGTAGTGCATGCTCTGGTGGAGGCAGGAGGCATTCCTGCTTTGATCAGCCTGCTGGCTTCTGATGAACCGGAACTCCATTCTCGCTGCGCTGTTATTCTATATGATATTGCTAAGTGTGAAAACAAGGATGTTATTGCCAAATATGTGAGTACTGTTTCATAGATCCCATTTTTCATCTAATAGCAACTCTCTCACACAGAAATTAGAAAGATAGAAATAGATGTTGTTACACAGTAACAAAACTACCAGGGATGGTGGGAAGAGGAGAGGGAAAGCATTCAGGCCAGTAGCAGGTCTGGAGCATAATGGGCTTAGGGGGCCTAATGCTCAGTGCTGACAGAGTTTAGAGAAGCCCTAGTGAGCAGATGGAGTACTTTTCATAGTACATACTGGTTGTTTCCTGTTTAAATGAAGATATTAGTTCTATGTGAGAAATATATCCCAATTGTGTACTAGAAAGCATTAGAGAAAAATTGCTTTTGGTGAACACCAAACAGTTGCAGCTGTGCTTTCTTTCTTCAAAGAAAACCTGCCCGCGTCGCATCCACTGTTATTTAGGATCTTTCTCTAGATAGTTACAAACGAAGTGAAGTTACTTGATTTGTTTCTTCAGTTTCACAGAGTTGTCTCCTCAGTATAAATTGAACCATCTGCATTATGAAATGCACCTGCTGTCTGGCTTAGTGCTCTACTTTTGATGGTGGGAACCACTTCTATTCTGTTTTCTTTGTACTCTTTTTTTTTTAATTTTGCCTTTGTTTATTTTTTTAATTCTCTGAAAAACTTTCATTGCTGTGTCCGTTAGACAAAATATTGAAAATATAGTCACACCCAAGTCTAACTCTGAGTTACTCAGTTTTATCTACTTAACACTTTTGTTAATTGATTCTGGCATTCAGCCAGAACTATGATAATTTCTCTGTGTGTGCAGCACACTTAGGCTGTGCTGGTCCTTTCCATTGTGTTGTGTCAGATAATCTTTATCTTAGTTCTGCAATAATATTGTATTTTTCTGGGTAAGAATTACTCAGTGCCTTAACTTACTGTGTGACAGCAGTAACTGTTCTCTTCAAAATAAGGATGTATTTACAGAAAGCTTACAGATGTATAAACACAATTATATCAATCTTAAATGAATTCAAATGTAATTCTCTTTGTCTCTTTTTAGAATGGAATTCCAGCTCTGATAAATCTCTTAAGCCTTAACAAAGAAAATGTGCTGGTGAATGTAATGAACTGTATCCGGGTGCTTTGTATGGGAAATGAAGGCAATCAAAAAGCAATGAGAGACTATAACGGCATCCATTACCTTATCCATTTTCTGAGTTCTGATTCTGGTGAGCCTCAACCTGTCTGTTTAAAAGTGACAGATTTACCAAGTGAAGCAAACATAGATCTGGGTTTGTCTATGGACAAATATTTTGGATGTATCTTTGAATAGATCTAGGCACATAATATAACCAAAATATCTGGGAAACCAACCTCATAGGAAGAACAATGATATCAACCAACCAGATACTCCAGACATCCCAGAGTAACCCCTGGGCTCCAGCCCCATATGGAGCAGAGGATGGGTCTTATTGAGTATCAATGTGAGGAGAGGCCCTTGTTCCTGTGAAGGCTTGATGCCTCAGTGTAGGGGAATGCCAGACAGGGAGGTGGGAGGGCATGGTTGGATGGATGGGGGAGCACCCTCATGGAGATAGGGGGTGGAGAGATGGGATGGGTGGGTTCCCGAGGGGAAACCAGGAAAGGAGATAATATTTGAAATGTAAATAAAGAAAATATACAATAAAAGAAAAGAAAAAAGAAAAAAGGAAAAAAGATATAAATGGTTTTAACAAAAAATATTAGGAGAAATAACTGATTCAAAAGTATATTAAGATGTTTAACAAGAAATTTTCATAAGCAAAAATATTAGCATGAATAATGAAAATAGAGTATATGTTTGAGGAGGAGATTTCTTCTTGTATGAATAAATATGTATCAATAATTGGAAACTATTTTACAATGTACACCAAGAACTTAAGATTTGCTCTTCTATATCTGATATCAAAATTCAAGAAAGTCATCAGGTTTCTGTTTCTAAAGTGCACCTCAGTTCCAGGAGTTTTTTTCATTAGAAGCAGGGCAATAATAGCAAATAAACAGTGTAAAAACTGGGAATCTTAATATCACTAATGAAAAGAGATGAACATCATTTAACACTATATGAAGTATCATCAAGAACGTGTCACTTTTAAAATATCCTGAATGGAGGTGCATATCTTGAATTATGAGAAACATTAACTGAACCTGAACTGAGGTTTAAAATAAATGACTAATATGCATTTAAAAAGTCTAAGTCACTAAAGGTAAAGAGAACGACTGAAGAACCGTTGTAGATTATAGAAAATAGAGATGTCATAAATGAAATGCATGCTCTCCATCTGAGAGAAAAGTGTTATAGAGGACATTACAGGAGAGCAGATACAATATGTTTAAAGCATTGCATCTACTGATTGCTCTGTGTCTCTATATTGTACACATATCCTCAATGTGTGCTGAGTCCTTGTAGGCATCATGGTCAACTGCAAAGTGATCCATGAAGAGACATACAGGACATCAGGACTCTGATGCCAGATGGCTTATTGTCAGCATATTTAAACAAAGTATAATTTGGAAAAAGGTTTCCTGGTGTAATACAAGCCCTTGTGCACAAGGAGGCACAGATTTTTCCCAAGAAGATGGGTTCTAGGGATAGGTTACATGTATTAACTTCAAAGCCTAAGGAAGGATCTGTCATGCTCTCAGTCATACAAATAATGTAGAGGCCATTTGGGCCATTACCCACCTTCAGTCCTGGCTGTGGGAGCTTGACGTGACCTGACCCTACAGATAATACAGATCACTAGGTTATTAATCTCCCCCATTCCCAGCCTTCTGGATGGATAAATGTGTTATACGTCCTTTCCATTAAAAGGAAAATTCCTGTGTGCTTAAAATTCCTGGCTTCCATGATGATCTGTGGGTGTAAAGACCTTTGTGCTCCCACCACAAGTGTAGAAACTAAACTGCAGCCTGACATGGTGGTACATCCCTTCAACTCCAGCACGAGGGAGGCAGAGCCTAGTGGACCTCTGTGAGCCTGAGGACAGTTTAGCCTGTGTAGTGAGTTTCAAGTTAGCCAGGACAGACTAGCATAACACACACACACACACACACACACACACACACACACACACACACACACACACAGATAACACACACACAGAGAGAGAGAGAGAGAGAGAGAGAGAGAGAGAGAGAGAGAGAGAGAGAGATAGGGTGAGCAAACTAAGTTGCAGATAGATACATATATAAAATCAATGGAACAATGTATTAAATTTCATTTTTTCTTTCTTTTTTCTTTCATTGGATTTTTTATTTACATTACAAATGTTATTTCCTTTCGCGGTTTCCCGGACATAAGTCCCCTATCCCATCCCTCTTCCCTTCTTGTAAAAGGGTGTTCCACTCCCCATCCACGCCACTTTCACGCCACCTCCATATTCTCCTACACTGGAGGTCCAACCTTGGCAGGACCAAGGGCTTCTCCTTCCATTGGTGCCCAACAAGGCCATCCTCTGCTATATATGCAGCTGGAGCCATGGGTCAGTCCATGTATAGTCTTTAGGTCATGGTTTAGTCCCTGGGAGCTCTGGTTGTTTAGCATTGTTGTCGTTATGGGGTTGCAAGACCCTTCATCTCTTTCAATCCTTTCTCTAATTCCCCAAAAGGGGTTCCTGTTCTCAGTTCAGTGGTTTGCTGTTATCATTAGCCTCTGTATTTGACATGCTCTGGTTGTGTCTCAGGAGAGATCAATATCTGGTTCCTGTCAGCATCCGCTTCTTAGCTTCATCTTATCTAGTTTTGATATATATATATATATATATATATATATATATATATATATATATATATATACCTCATGTGGGGCAGGCTCTGAATGGCTGTTCCTTCAGTCTCTGCTCTAAACCTTACCCCCATATACCCTCCTATGAATATTTTTGTTCTCCCTTTGAAGAAGGAGTGGAAGCATCTGCATTTTGGTCATCCTTCTTCTTAAACTTCATGTGGTCTGTGAATTGCATCTTGGGTAATTTGAGCTCTTGGGCTAATATCCACTTATCAGTGAGTGCACACCCTGCATGTTTTTCTGTGATTGGGTTACTTCACTCAGCATGTTATTTTCTAGTTCAACCCATTTGCCTATGAATTCAAGAAGTAATTGTGTTTGATAGCTGAGTAGTACTCCATAGTGTAGATGTACCATATTTTCTGTATCCATTCCTCTGTCGAAGGGCATCTGGGTTCTTTCCAGCTTCAGGCTATTATAAACAAGGCTGCTATGAACACAGTGGAGCATGTGTCTTTGTTGCATATTGGAGCATCTTTTGGGTATACGCCCAGGAGAGGTATAGGTGGGTCCAATTTTTTGATGAACCTCCAGACTGATGTCTAGAGTGGTTTGCATTTCCCTGATGACTAAGGATTTCGAACTTTTTTTAGGTGCTTCTCAGCCATTCGATATTCCCCAGCTGAGAATTCATTGTTTAGCTCTGTAGCCCATCTTTTAAAAGGGTTATTTGGCTCTCTGGAGTCTAACTTCTTGTGTTGTTCTTTGTATATTTTGGATATTAGCCCTCTATAAGTTGTAAGATTGGTAAAGATCTTTTCCCAATCTGTTGGTTGCTGTTTTGTCCGAATGATAGTATCCTTTGCCTTACAAAGCTTTGCAGTTTTATGAGTCCCATTTGTCCATTCTTGATCTTAGAGCATAAGCCATTGGTGCTTTGTTCAGGAAATTTCCCCAGTGCCCATGTGATCAAGACTCTTCCCCACTGTTTATTGTATTAATTTGAGTGTATCTGGTTTTATGTGGAGGTCCTTGATCCATTTGGACTTAAGCTTTGTACAGGGCAATAAGAATGGACAGATTTGCATTCTTCTACAAGCTAACCTCCAGTAGAACCAGCACCATTTGTTGAAAATGCTATCTTTTTTTTCCATTGGATGGTTTTAGCTTCTTTGTCAAAGATCAAATGGTCATAGGTGTGTGGGTTCATTTCTGGGTCTTCAATTCTATTCCACTGTTCTACCTGTCCATCTCTGTACGAATACCATACAGTTTTTATCACTATTGCTCTGTTATACTGCTTGAGGTCAGGGATCGTGATTCCCCCAGAAGGTCTTTTTTTTTTTTTTGGTGAGTTTAGTTTTCGATATCCTGAGTTTTTTATTATTCCAAATGAATTTGCAAATTGCTCTTTCTAGCACTATGAAGAATTGGATTGGAATTCTAATGGGGATTGCATTGAATCTGTAGATTGCTTTTGGCAAAGTGGCCATTTTTAAAATATTGATTCTGCCAATCCATGAGCATGGGAGATCTTTTTATTTTATGAGATCTTCTTCAATTTCTTTCTTCAGAGACTCGACGTTCTTGTCATACAGATCTTTTACTAGTTTGATTAGAGTCACACCTAGACATTTTATGTTATTTGGGACTATTGTGAATGGTGTTGTTTCCCTAATTTCTTTCTCAGCCTGTTTATGTTTTGAGTAGAGGAAGGCTACTGATTTGTTTGAGTTAATTTTATACCCAGCCACTTGGTGCTTTGTAGTTCTCTGGTGGAACTTTTGAGGTCACTTAAGTATACTATCATATAATCTGCAAATAGTGATATTTTGACTTCTTCCTTTCCAATTTGTATCCCTTGGACTTCCTTTTGTTGTCTGATTCCTCTGGCTAGGACTTGGAGTACTATACTGAATAAGTAGGGAGAGAGTGGGCAGCCTTGTCTAGTCCCTGATTTTAGTGGGATTGTTTCAAGTTTCTCTCCATTTAGTTTAATGTTAGTTACTGGTTTGCTGTATATTGTTTTTACTATGTTTAGGTATGAATTCCTGATCTTTCCAGGACTTTTTATCATGAATGGGTGTTGAATTTTGTCAAATGCTTTCTCAGCATCTAATGAAAGATCATGTGGGGTTTTTTTCTTTGAGTTTGTTTATATAGTGGATTATGTTGATGGATTTCTGTATATTGAACCATCCCTGGGATAAAACCTACTTGATCATGATGGATGATCATTTTGATGTGTTCTTGGATTCGGTTTGCAAGAATTTTATTGAGTATTTTGTTTCGATATTCATAAGGGAAATTGGTCTGAAGTTCTCTTTCTTTGTTGGGTTTTTGTGTGGTTTAGGTATAAGCATAATTGTGGCTTCATAGAAGGAATTGGGTAGTGTTTTGTCTGTTTCTATTTTGTGGAATAGTTTGGAAAGTATTGGTATGAGGTCTTCTGTGAAGTTCTGAAAGAATTCTGCACTAAATTCATCTGGTCCTGGACTCTTTTTGGTTTGGAGACTTTTAATAACTGCTTCTATTTCTTTAGGAGTTATCAGATTGTTTAGATGGTTTACCTGATCCTGATGTAACTTTGGTACCTGGTATTTGTCTAGAATATTGCCCATTTCCTCTAGATTTTCCACTTTTGTTGAATATAGGGTTTTGTAGTAAGATCTGATGATTTTTTGAATTTCCTCAAATTCTGTTGTTATGCTTCCCTTTTCATTTCTGATTTTGTTAATTTGGAAACACTCTCTGTGCCCTCTGGTTAGTCTGGCTAAGGCTTTATCTATCTTTTTGATTTTCTCAAAGAACCGGCTCCTGGTTTTGTTGATTCTTTGTATAGTTCGTTTTGTTTCTTCTTGGTTGATTTTAGTCCTGAGTTTGATTTCCTGCCTTCTACTCTTCTTGGGTGTATTTGCTTCTTTTTGTTCTAGAGCTTTTTAGGTGTGCTGTCAAACTGCTAATATATGCTCCCTCCTGTTTCTTTTTGTAGGCACTCAGAGGTATGAGATTTACTCTTAACACTGCTTTCATTTTGTCCCATAAGTTTGGGTATGTTGTGCCTTCATTTTCATTAAATTCTAAAATGTCTTTAATTTCTTTCTTTATTTCTTCATTGACCTATTTATCATTGAGTAGAGTGTTGTTCAACTTCCATGTATATGTGTGCGTTTTGTTGTTATTTTTGTTATTGAAGATCAGCCTTAGTCCGTAGCGATCTGATAGGATGTATGGGATTAAGTCAATCTTCCTGTATATGTTGAGGCCTGTTTTGTGACTGATTATATCATCAATTTTAGAGAAGGTACAGTGAGGTGCTGAGATAGAAGGTATATTCTTTTGTTTTAGGGTGAAATGTTCTATAAATATCTGTCAAGTCCATTTGGTTCATAACTTCTGTTAGTTTCTCTATGTCTCTTGTTAAATTTGTTTCCATGATCTGTCCATTGGTGAGAGTGGGATGTTGAAATCTTCTACTATTTTGTGAGGTGCAATGTGTACTTTGAGCTTTAGTAAAGTTTCTTTTATGAATGTAGGTCCCCTTGCATTTGGAACATAGATACTTAGGATTGAGAGTTCATCTTGGTGAATTTTTCTTTTGATGACTATGAAGTGTCCTTTATCATCTTTTTTTGTAACTTCTGATTATAAGTTGATTTCATTTGATATTATAATGGCTAGTCCAGCTTGTTTCTTCAGACCATTTGCTTGGAAAGTTGTTTTCCAGTCTTTTACTCTCAGGTAGTGTCTGTCTTTGTCTCTGAGGTGTGTTTCCTGTATGCTGGAGAAGGTCCTCTTTAGGTATCCAGTCGGTTAGTCTAAGTCTTTTTATTGGGGATTGAGTCCATTGATGTTAAGAGATATTAAGGAATAGTGATTGTTGCTTCCTGTTATTTTTGTAGTTAAAGGTGGAATTATGTTTGTGTGGCTCTCTTCTTTTGTTTTCTTGCAAGGTGTTTACTTTCTTGATTTTTCAAGAGTGTAGTTTCCTTCCTCATTTTGGAGTTTTCCATGTATTATCCTGTGTAGGGCTGGATTTGTAGAGAGATATTTTGTAAATTTGATTTTGTCATGGAAGATCTTGGTTCCTCCGTCTATGTTAATTGAAAGTTTTGCTGGATATAGTAGCCTGGGCTGACATTTGTGTTCTCTTATAGTCTGTATGACATCGTCCTAGGATCTTCTGGCTTTCATAGTTTCTGGTGAGAAATCTGGTGTAATTCTGATAGGTCTGCCTTTATAGGTTACTTTACCCTTTCCCCTTTTAATATTCTTTCTTTGGTTTGTGCATTTGGTGTTTTGACTATTATGTGACAGAAGGAATTTCTTTTCTGGTCCAATCTATTTGGAGTTCTGTAAGTTTCTTGTATGTTCATGGGCATCCCTTTATTTAGTTTAGGGAAGTTTTCTTCTATAATTTTGTTGAAGATATTTACTGGCTCTTTAAGTTGGGAGTTTTCTCTATATATATACCTATTATCCTTAGGTTTGATCTTCTTATTATGTCTTCGATTCCCTGGATGTTTTGGGCTAGAAGCTTTTTGCATTTTACCTTATCTTTGATGGTTGTGTGATGTTTTCTATGGTATCTTCTGCCCCTGAGATTCTCTGTTCTATCTCTTGTATTCTGTTGGTGATGCTTGCATCTATGACTCCTGATCTCTTCCCTAGGTTTTCCATCTCCAGGGTTGTCTCCCCTTGTGCTTTCTTTATTGTTTCTATTTCCATTTTAAAATCCTGAATGGTTTTGCTCAACTCCTTTACCTGTTTTGTGTTTTCCTGTAATTCTTCCAGGGATTTTTGTATTTTTTCTTTAAGGCCTTCTACTTGTTTACTTGTGTTGTCCTGAATTTCTTTAAGGGAGTTAGTTATGTCCTTCTTAAGTCATCATCATCACAAAATGTGATTTTAAATCCAAATCTTGCTTTTCCGGTGTCTTTGGATATCCAGTATTTACTCTGGTGGGAGAACTGGGCTCTGATGATGCCAAGCAGTATTGGTTTCTGTTGCTTAGGTTCCTGTGATTGCCTCTGTCCCTAAGGTTATCTCTGGTGTTAGCTTGTCTTGCTGTCTCTGACAGTGGCTTGACAGTCCTGTAGGCCTATGTGTCAGCACTCCTGTAGACCTGTTTTCTTTCAGCTGGATCTGGGAACAGAGAGCTCGTCCTGGGTTTGTGTGACCTGAAGCCTCCAGGACGGTTGTGGCTCAGAAGAGTTGGTCTTACCTCTGCTCTCAGGTGTGGAGGCACTCCTGGTGACTGGCTTTCAGCTCTAGGAGCAGGCAGAAACACCAAGGGTCCTTCCCCTGATTGCTCCTAGGTCCCTGTGCCCAGAGGGCACAGATGGCACTAGGTGATTTCCTCTTGGGTCAGGAATGTGGGCAGAAAGTAATTGTCTCCTCTGAGTTCTCAGTTATTGTCCAAACTTCTGAGGGTCCAGCTCTCTCCCCCAAGGGATTTGGGTGCAGGGAGCTGTGGGACCTGTTTAGTTCAGTTCCAGGCATAGGCAGAAACCAGCAGGTCCCTGCCAATGACTGCTCCCATATTCCTGTATCCAGAGGCACTGTGCAGGTTCCTCTTGGACCAGGAATGTGAGCAGAAGAAGTCAAAAGTGGAGTTCTCCCCTGAGGTCTTTGGATTGTCCACACTTCTGGGAGTTCATCTCTCTCCTCCATGGGACTTAGGTGCAGGGAGCTGTAGGATTGTTTCAGTTCCGTTCTGGGCACAGCCAGAAACCGTTAGTGTCCTGTCCCAGGGGACTTCTGACTTTGTGTGTCCTGAGGCTACCAGGCAAGTCGCTTGGAGCAGAAAAGTTGGTCTTACCTCTGTTCTCAGGTGTGGAGGCACTCCTGGTGACTAGCTTTCAGCTCTCAGAACAGGTAGAAACCCAAAGAGTCCTGCCCCTGACTGCTCCTAGGTCCCTGTGCCCAAAGGGCACAGATGGCACTAGGCAATTTCCCCTTGGGTCAGGAATGTGGGCAGAAAGTAGTTGTCTCCCCTGAGTTCTCAGGATTGTCCTCACTTCTGAGGCTCCAGCTCTCTCCCCTATGGGATTTGGGTGCATGGGGCTGTGTTTGTATTAATTTTCTAAGTGTAGGTAAAGTATTTAAGTTCTCTCAGTTATCCTTACACTTTTTTGTAAAATGTAAAAACAAAATAAAATGAAATGCCATTTTTGTCTATTCAGTTAGCAAGTTTTATGTATTCATTTTTAATGATAAAATTTTCCTGAAGAAAACAGTCAAATTGATGTGCCTGAGTTCTGATTAACAAAGAATAATATGCTACTGATCCTTTTAGAAATTGATTTACTGAAATGTGTTGAATTATCCAGTAATACTCATGAGTCTATGCTAAAGGAAAATGTATTGATAAATATCTCCATGTTAAGAAAAATTTTCCTGGAATTACTTAAAACACTGAAAAGTTTGAAGCAACATGTATTTTCCATGTGATATGACCATTAATGCAATATTTAGAAGGCATTTGTGACATTTATGTTCATAAAAGAATCCAGAAAATAATTCATTTGTAGTACAATCATATTGAGTATGTCTATAATTATCTAAATATGCCAATTAAGTCTATAGATAGGAAAAAGTGGGCAAGACAATCTAAATGACGAACCTGGACAGTTTGTTTAAATTTTTGTTGTCTAAATTTTTCTTTAAACTTATAAATTTGATTTTGTAATATGTGGACTATCTAGAAATGTAGTATAATTACATTTTCAGTGACTTGTGTTCTTACTCTTCGCTCTTTTGAAGATGTGCTGAAGGCAGTGTCCTCAGCTACAATCGCTGAGGTTGGCCGGGACAATAAGCAGGTGCAGGATGCTATAGCAATGGAAGGGGCTATCCCTCCCCTGGTAGATCTTTTTAAAGGGAAGCAGCTCAGTGTCCAAGTAAAAGGTGCCATGGCTGTGGAGTCACTGGCAAATCGCAATCCTTCAATCCAGAAGGCATTTCTGGAAAGAAAATTAACTAAGGACCTCCTAAAACTTCTAAAGGTAGGGATCTTATCATATCTCTTCTAATTGTTTAGATGGTTTATTTTGTTTTGAGTTGTATTTGGAGATTGGGAAATCAAAGAATTCTGAATGCATATTTTATGAAATATATATCTGTAATGCGTTCAGTATGCCTACACTGAATGAATACCATGTCTTTGTTTAAATAGGCCTTTCAAATAGATGTTAAGGAGCAAGGAGCCATAGCACTTTGGGCCTTGGCAGGACAAACACTGAAACAACAGAAGTATATGGCAGAGCAGATTGGATACAACTTCATAATAAACATGCTTTTGTCGCCATCAGCTAAGATGCAGTATGTAGGTAAGTTCCTTCCTTTGCCTAACTGCTGATGGAGTTGACACTGAAGTCCATACTCACCTCTTCCTTTTTGTTACCAGGAGGTGAAGCAGTCATAGCTCTAAGTAAGGACAGTAGGAAGCACCAGTATCAAATATGTGAAGGGAACGGCATTGCACCACTGATTCGCCTGCTGAGGATTAGTAAGATAGCAGAAGGCACACTCCTGAGCGTCATCAGAGCAGTGGGCTCCATTTGTATCGGTTTGTATACAATGTCAACTTCTTGAATACTATGAGAAAAATAAAATAACTGGGTAGAGAAGTAGAAATTGTTTCTTTATCACTATTCCTACTATGAGAGATCTCAAAGATTTACAAATAGTTTATCTAAGACCTTGATTCGTTAAAATGGTGAGCTTAAGAATTTCATATCTGCTCTTGAATTCAGAGTAAAACAGAAAATGAAGACAATAAGCATTGACTATTTTAAATTGAATTTAATACCATTTATTCTAAGATAAGTTGATAAGGTCAAGTGGCATAAATATCTTAAGGTACACATTCAATTATGTTTTTTCAATTCTTGTTTATTTATATAAATATTTGTTTATATAAAGTGGTCTTTGTTACCAAAAGAACTGAAATTTTAGGGACTATGAAAAAATTGCAGAATATTTGGTGATTGATCTACCAATAGAATCTGGTTTTTTTTGCTGACAATAATGAGTCAGGGTAGAGTCTTAGATGTCTTGCACACAACAGAAAAGAAGGTTTCTGTGCATGCTTGTTCCTCCGTGTTATCAAGAGTACCCAGATGTTGAAGTTAGTAGCGCCATTTTTATTTCTTGCTCTGTAGAACTTCATTAACTATTATAAGAAATAAATAATCCAGAAAATAATGTCTTTCATAGTTGGAATCTATGATATATATTCTTTTAATTGGGGAGGGGGGTAAAGAGATGGCTCAGTTGTTACGACGGCTTATTGATCTTCCAGAGGACCTAGTTTGGTTTTTAGCATCAATATTCTTCACACCTGCCTGTAATTTCAGCTGGCACGTAAGCGTAAGCATACATAGGCATAGTCACACAGATCAAACAAATTTAGTAAATCGTAAATATATTATCTATCTATCCATCCACCTTTGCTTGATCATCCACCACGCCACTGTATTCATATGGGGGTATGAAGGAGAATAAAGGAGAAAAAAATGAAATGGCTGCTGCTCAATCCACTCTCCCTAGTTAATTTAAACTTTCCAAATAACAATATGTGGCTGGCTCTTTGTCAATGTTAAGAGAAGCCTAAATTTGTAATTTTTATTTAAGTACGTAAGCTTGCTATATTTATATAGTGTACATATAAATATATTTATACTATATTTAAGTATATCAACCTACAATATATGTAGTGGCATTTCTTGGCAAAACAAAATTAATTTTTATGCATATTGGCGAAAATGAGATTGACTTTTCTCCTGACATTAGGTTGTAACTCAAAGTATAGAATGTTACAAAGATAACGTGTTCACCTTTTACCATATGCGGTTTAAGAAAACTAAAAATTTTAACTTAGTGATTAATCAATTCTGATTAAGAAATTTTTAATGGAAAAAATTAACTATAAACTTAACTAACAGGATATGGTATTTTTAAACAATGCAGGATGTTATTCATTAGCAACATAGCATTTTTCAAATGTATGTGCTGTGTCTCTAATATAAACCATTTATAATTCTAATAATGGATTTTTCCATGCTTATTCCTTCTGCCCTTTAAAGAATTCAAGCAGGAGTATTGAAATAGTGTCAATATGCCATGTTCTTAAAATTTGCTAGCCATATTGCCTTAAGATAGTTTATCAACCAAAATCAAGTTAAGTTTGACTCTACAACTTACAATACGAAACAAAACCATGACCTCATTGACCTATGAGAGCCTTACAGGTGTGGCCCACACGAGCAATCCCATGAGTCAACAATGTGTTGTAGAGGAGAATGCCTTTCCAGTGCTTATTCAGCTACTAAGAAGTCACCCTTCAATTAACATTAAGGTATATATTAAGGTTTTAAATGTTTCTGACAGAGTAAATGCAAATAATTTGTATCTTAGAATATGCAAGTTTATAAGAATAACAATTTAACTTTTGAAACAAAATTTAAAATTTTTAAGGAGAGAAGATTAATGTAAATATTATTTTTTTTCAAATATGACATGAAAGTCTTATACACTTATTCTTCAGCTACTTCTTAGCCATTCACTGTGTATTCACAGAATAGCTTTCTTCTTCCTCAGTTAGTGGGTGGCATGACTGACTGTAGGCCAGTGTGCTAAAGGCTGCATTATAACAAATTACTACATGGTCTAAAAAAATACACATTTTTTCTCATAATTTGCCAGGGGCTCTGTTAGCGATGGGGAATAATCACATTATAGAATAATGTGATAGTGAATAGAAATATTTCCTTTTATAGATATATTGCAAAAGATATATCATGTTATCAGATCTTTCAAGAAATGATGAGAAATAGAAAAATACAGATTAACATTAATGAATAGCAATATTTCCTTTTATAGACACATTATAAGAAAAGATATTGTAAGTCCTTGCCCCCCTTTTTCAGGATACAAAAGGGATGATTTAGTTGTAGTAGTTCAGTGGGAAATAAAGGTAAGCATAGCTACAAATCACTTTTGGTTTGAATTATAAATAAAAATTATATAAACATTTAAAGTATATTTTGTAAGACTATGGAAGTTCCACATGGAAAGCTTCCATTTTATCCATTTTTTTCAAAAAAAATTTTAAACTTGTTAAATTATAACGATAACCTAAATACTTTTAGTCACTTTCCTGAAAATTAGACTCTGCAGTGGATAGATTATTTCACAAGAGTTATGAATTTTTTCTTTCTTTTGTTCTTTATTTTTTCATTTCCCATACCTCCTCCCACTCCCCATCCCCACGTTTCCAAAAGGATGTCCCCAACCCCCAACCCTCTACCCCCATCCTATCAAACCTCCTCACTCCCTGGGGCCTCAAGTTCCTCTAGGGTTAGGTGGTGCTTCTCTTACTGAGTCAAGATCTGGCAGTCCTCTGCTGTATGTGTGCTGGGGGCGGGAGTGGCTAATATTAGCTGGTGTATGCTTCCTGGTTGGTGGCTCAGTGTCTGAGCAATCCGGGTCCAGGTTAGTTGAGACTGCTGGTCTTCCTATAGGGTTGCCGCCCTCCTCAGCTTTTTCTAGCTTCTCCCTAATTCTACCACAGGGGTTACCATCTTCTGTCCATTGGTTGGGTGGCAGTATCTGCATCTGACTCTTTCAGCTGCTCGTTAGGCCTTTTGGAAGGCAGTCATGCTAGGTTTCTGTTTGTAAGCACAACATAGCATCAGTAATAGTGTCAGGCCTTGGATCTTCCCCTTGATCTGGGTCCCAATCTGGGCCTGTCACTATACCTCCTTTCCCTCAGGCTCTTCTCCATTTTTTGAGCCTGAAGTTCTTTCAGACAGGAACAATTCTGGGTCAGAGTTTTTGACTGTGGGATGGCAACCCCATGCCTCTACATGATGCCCTGTCTTACTACGGGAGGTGAACTCTACAAGTTCCTTCTCTCACTATAGGGTATTTTATCTAAGGTCCCTCCCTTTGAGTCCTGAGAGTCTCTCACCTCCCAGGTCCCTGATACATTCTAGAGGGCCTTACCTCCTACCTTCTGAGGTTGCCAGTTTCCATTCTTTCTGCTGACCCTCAGGGCTTCAGTCCTGTCCCCTTCCCAATACCTGGCCATGTTCCCTTCTTCCCCTCCCTGTCCCTTTTCCCACTCACATTCCTCCCTCCCTCCCTCCTCCTGTGATTGCTTTCTTCTTCCTCCCAAGTGGGATTGAGGCAGCCTCACTTGAGCCCTTCAGCTTGTTAACCTTCTTGAGTTTTTTGGATTGTATCCTGGGTACTCTGTACTTTTTTATTTTTTTATTTTTAGCTAATATCCACTTATTAATGAGTACATCCCATGCATGTCCTTTTGGGTCCAAGTTACGTCACTCAGGATATTTTCTAGTTCCATCCATTTGACTTCAAAACTCATGATGCCCTTGTTCTTAATAGCTGAGTAGTATTTCATTGTGCAAATGAACCACGTTTTCTGTATCCATTCTCTGTTGTGAGACACCTGGGTTATTTTCAGCCTCTGGATATCACGAATAAGGCTGCTATGAACATAGTGGTACACATGCCCCTGTGGCATGATGGGGCATCTTTTGGGTATATGCCGAAGAGTGGTATAGCTGGGTCTTCAGGTAGTTCTATTTCTAATTTTTCGAGGAACCTCCAGACTGATTTCCAGAGTGGTTGTTCCAGGTTGCAATCCTGCCAGCAATGGAGGAGTGTTCCTCTCCATGTCCTTACCAACATGTGTTGTCACCTGAGTTTTTGATCTTAGCCATTCTGATTGGTGTAAGGTGAAATCTCAAGAAAGTCATAATATAGCCCTCTCCAAAGCTGTCTGTCAAGTGCAGCAATGTACATGATTCAGCTTCCTAATGGAAGATAACTGTAAATTAAATGACTCTTCCAACTAGAAGGAAACAACTATGCCTTGATGCTACTTTTATGAAACTTTGCTTGAATTCTTAGGCAGTCCCTTATACACATTGACAACTCCGTGGTCATTAGCAACTTAAAACAGCCTTTAAACTCATACCAGCAAACACTTAAAAATTGTGTTTAGAAGTGGAAAGGATTCAACTACGTTGAATTAGGACTGTATCTTTGTACATGCCCTACTGTCCATAAGAACCTCGCCACCACCCCGGGCACCCGGAAATGTGTGGTTGTCTCTGGACACAGAGGAAATGGACTTTTCCTGGCCATTAAAATTTATGAGGAACAGTCCTGCAGAAGCTGTGTCAGTCTTTAAATAGTAGTCAGAGGACTGTACTCAATAACTGTGCTTTAAATCACTTTATAACCATATTTCTATAATCTAGTCTGTATAAATATTTTACATAATGAAATATACCCTTTGGTAATCTGGGAATAGAAGATAATTTCTGAAAACCACATATTTAGGTTGAAGTGGCCTTTTCGTTGGCATGCATTGTCCTAGGGAATGATTCGCTACAGAAAGAATTACAAGAAAATGAGGGATTTGAATATTCTGATGTCCTTTATCTTCTTCACTCAAAAGATAAGGTAGGACTTTCGCAGAGCCTCTGCACGCTCACCTGGGGGGGGGGTGATGGCTCTACAACAACAGTGTCATTTATGACCAAGGGCTCCTTATGACAGCATGCAAGTGCATTATTTAAGAGAACACATAAAATGTCTCTTCGTAGGTCATGATTTTGTACTGGTATGATAATCAAATTCTCCAAGGAAGACAAGCAGCAATTTTATGCTTGATGCGAACCCAAAATCTGTCATTAATTGAACGTTTAACTTAATTTCATGCCTTTTCATTCCCAATCATCCCTTCTTATCCAATACTAGTGAGGCTTCTGAAATGTTTTATGATGAAGTGAGAACATTTTCTAAGATGATTAATATTAGGCAATTATTTTTCTTTAAAAATTTCCCCTAATAGTATCATATTTCTCTTCATTAAAATGCCTTTTAATAGGCAGTAACTCAAGAGCCGGTGAGGAACATGTGATGAAGCAAATAAAAATGATTGGTGTTTCTCCTTTTCTAGGAAATCTGCTTGAGAGCAGGTTATGCACTCACCCTTTTTGCCTTCAATAATCGTTTTCAACAGTACTTAATATTGGAAACTGGAATGATAACCTTATCTATTTTTGAGCCTTTTCTTCAATCCAGAGTTGAAACAGAGAGGGCAATGGCAGCATTTCAGGTACATGGATCAATCCTAATATTTCATATTGGCAAATATCTAGGAAAACATTTATTTATGAAATGCAGTACTTTGCACATTAGTCTGCCTACCTCCCGAAAAGCCCCTTATTAGGATTTCTTTTTTAATTAGTTTATTTTTTATTAGATATATTTCATTACTTACATTTCAAATGTTATTCCCCTTCCCGGTTTCCTGTCCATAAACCCCCATCCCATCCCCTCCCATCCCACTCCCCCATACGGGTATTCCTCCCATACATCTCCCTTACTGTCCCCCCATATTCCCCTGCATTGGGGGTCCAACCTTGGCAGGACCAAGGGCTTCCCCTTCCACTGCTACCTATGCAGTTGGAGCCCTGGGTCAGTCCGTGTATAGTCTTTCAGTAGTGGTTTGGTCCCTGGAAGCTCCGGTTGTTGGCATCGTTGTTGTTATGAGGTTGCAAGCTCCTTTAACTCCTTCAATCCTTCCTCTAATTCCCACAAGGGGTCCTATTCTCAGTTCAGTGGTTTGCTGCTAGCATTGACCTCTGTATTAGACATGCTCTGGATGTGTCTCTCAGGAGAGATCTATATCTGGTCCCTAGGATTTCTTTGTATGGAAATTTTTAGGTTACAACTGATGTTTGTAACAACCCTGTGATACAGCAGGGTTGCCTTCCCAGGAGGCAAATGTTTTAAATACATCATGTTTAAAGAACTATGTAGAGAAACATGGCTGGGTTGAAAACAAGTCTATTTGCAGACTGTGAGCTGATTGCAAGGTTTCTTGCACCCTGACCATTTAGGTTCCTTAGTGTCTTATACTTCTCTTCAGAGTTTTTCTAACCTCAGTCTCATTAAATACTTCTCTTGTAATTCAAGGACAACTGTTGCAAGGATTGTAGAAAGAATAATGTGGCCTGGCATAGTCATTGTTGTGACCATTTGGAGTAGCCTGTGCTCTCTACCTCTCCATCTCTTCTATTGGAGTCCACAAAATGTTCTCATGACCCAGTAAAAATGCCCTTAAATCATAAATGATTAAGAAAGTCTGAGTAGCAGATGTTCACCAATTGTATGTTTTTCTCTTTCAGATTATCGTATTAGCTAAAGTCATTATAGACATGGATCATATTACTTTGTCTGCAAGAGGTGTTACTATTTTAGCTGACAGCCTGTATTCAGCCCACACTCCTACTCTTGCCCTGACAGGTAAGAAATATCTAAAAAACAAGCAAACAATAAACAAAAAATCAAAACAAATGACAACAACAAAAATCTAATGACATCTACACAAAGGAGAACAAGCTTTGTGTCCAAGATAATAAAATATTTCAGACTGGAATCTCAACAATATTAAAATATGCTTGACTCCCTCTATCATAGTTTTAAATTATGCTACCTGAAAACACTGAAGTATCTGCATGGAGCAGTGGGCATCCGCTCTGCTCACTGAGCAGGAATACAGTAACTCTCAACATGGCCTTTTTGCTTCTCTAATGATTCTTTCAAAGTTTTAATGACTTTTAGACTACTAAGTGAGAATTCAATTATGCACTGACCATCGTGTCTCAAGAAATAGATGCAGTTCACAGTCTGTAGATTCAAGAAAAACACTTATATACATAAAATAAATAAAAACAATCTTAATAATCAAAAAAGAGTGAATATATTTTGAAGTATTGTAAGACAGAAAACTTTCAGTCCTAAAATTTTCTCATTCTTATATAATATACCTGTGTAAGTCTTAGTACCTTCACAGAAGAGCAATCAACTACAGGGAATCATTATCCTATATTCATATGCATATTTTTTTCCTTCTTCATTTTGGTTTTGGAGCTCAAATCTTTTACAATGAAATGAACAAAAAGCAACTTATCAGTTATTAGTTTTAGATAAGAGCTTTTCTTTGTTTTAACTCTAGGTAATCTAATAGCTAGCCTGGCTCATACGAGATCGGGGATCCCAGATGCTTTTTTCACACTGGGGACCGTCCAGCGGCTCTTCTACCATCTGTACTCAGAGAGAGAAGAGGTGACAAGAAAAGGCTATTAATGGAATGCGCTGCAAACAGTAACCGGTGCTTCTCCCACATGAGATGACTGTTTTTCTTAAGATATTATGTAATTCATAAGAACTCAAATATAGTATTAGTCATATCTGGCATCTACAATTCTGATTCTAACTCCAACATTTAAATAGAATTTTACAAGAGTAGTATAAAACAACTATAACTAAACATTTTAAACTACAGGGCTGGAGAGATGGTCCAAGAGCATGAACTGCTGTTGCAGAAGACACTAGTTTGGCTCCCAGCACCTGTATCAGATACTGGATCACGACTGCCTGTAACTCTAGTTTCAGGGGATCCAATGGCCCTTTTCTGGTCTCTAGGGGGAGGGACACACACACACACTCCTTTGAAAACTTACAGAAGGTCAGCATGGAAAAGGAAAATTGATGATTAACATTGGTGGGAAATATGTAGAACATCTCTGGGCAAAGATTTACACAGCTTTATAAACAATCGCCTCATAGCAAAAAGCAGTGTAAGTTTAAAAAGAAGATACTCTCTGGTATCATGCTTATTAAAATGTTTTTAAGAATGTTTAAAATCTATTACCTATTCAAATTAATCTGACCTAAAACAACAACAACAACAACACTGTGAAATGGGCTATTTTGATTCTAAAATCAAGATTGAACCTTTAAAACTTCATGTCAGAGATCATGTCTGTAATCTCAGCACTCAGGATGCCAAGACAGGAGGATTCCTCCTACTTGTGTAACCAATCGGGGTTACACAGAGATTTAGAATATGCCCTGTGAAAGAATGACATGTACATTTGTGAAGGGCACCATATTTCAAGAACAAATGGTGACATGGATGTAAGAAAGTGTCATAATGATACCCAGTGCTTTGTATAGCTTAAATTTTAAATACTCAGTGTATAAGTAAATACACTGAGATGAAACACATTTATAACTAAAATGTTAGGAAGTATCATGTAAGAATTTGTTACTTAATCAATGCTGAGCCTTTTCATTTTTATTTTTTAATATTCTTAAGTAATTCTAAAATGAAGCCACAAATAATTGTGAGCAACGACTATAAACCGTGGGCAATTAACAGTATTCTTTAAAAACTGGGGCAAAGGATGTGACCTGGATGTGGGATGAGTGACCTGGCAGTCATGAGCTATCATCCTCCTACCCGGTCACTGACATCTGTTTACATCCATATCTGATACTCATGTTTACAGAAGTTAATGATAATGATAAATGAAGGAGGAGGAGAAAAGGAGGAGGAGGAGAAGAGGAGGAGAGGAGGAGGAGGAGGAGAGGAGGAGGAGGAGGAGAGGAGGAGGAGGGGAGGAGGCGGAGGAAGAGGAGGAAAAGGAGGAGGGGGAAGGAGGAGGGGAGGAGGGGAGGAGGGAAGTGGGGGAGGGGGGAGGGGAGGTGGAAGAAGAGGAGAGGGGAGAGGAGGAGGAGGGAGAGGAGGAGGAGGAGGAGGAGGAGGAGGAGGAGGAGGAGGAGAGGAGGAGGAGGAAGAGGAGGAGGAGGAGGAGGAGGAGGAGGAGGAGAGAAGAATTTGGTTTTTCAAGACAGGATTTCTCTGTATAACAGCCCTGCCTGTCCTGGAATTCACTTTGTAGACCTTGCTGGCCTCAAACTCAAACTTCTTCTGCCTCCCTGATGTTAGGATTAAAGATGTGCTCCACATGCCCAGATTATAGAAATTTCTTTTTCCTTTTTTTTTTTTTTCGAGAGCTGGGGACCGAACCCAGGGCCTTGTGCTTGCTAGGCAAGTGCTCTACCACTGAGCTAAGTCCCCAACCCTAGAAATTTCTTATGATTTATTTTATTTTTAATAATGTGTGTATGTGTCTGTGTAGGTATGTTCATGTAGATTCCTATGGAGGCCAGAAGAGGGGGTTGGATCCCCTGCACTTGAAGTTCCAGGTGGTTGTAAGCTGCTGACTGTGGGTGCTGGGATCCAAACTAGGGTTCAATGGAGCTAACTGGAGCTATGGGCTAGATAATTTTATAAGACTTTTTTGAGAATATCATACCAATTGTTTTCACCATATTCACCCTTCTTCTACTTTCCAACTTTGTCTTTACCTATTCCCCATTCCCACATTGACACACTTTTCAGTCCTGCTCCAAAGATCCAGAAGGATTTGTTTTCCACTGGAGTGTGGCTGACTTACCAGGGCTTACTCTTTAAGAGGAAGCTGATTCTCCCCATCCAATCAGCTAACATTGCCAATGGCTCTGTGGCTATGGGTAGGATTGTGTGCTGTAGTGTGGTCTGGGTTGGGCCTGCATAGGTTTTGTCCTTGCTATTGAAACTATGTTGAGTTCAGATGTAGAAACGCCTTGCTTGGTGTAGAAGACACTGTGTCCTCCAGTTAGTCACAACCTCTGGCTCCTGAACTCTTTGCCTCACTCCCCATCACTAATCTCTGAGCCTCTTCAGAGCCCACAATTTTCTCCTCATAAAATTGTGACAACCCTATGCGACATAGAGAAATTCCACATATGCTACCTATGACACCCTCAGTCCAAACACATACTGAAAATTCAAGACATATCCTGAGATTTGTATTCAAAATAATGTTCAAAAAGTGTATATGGATATATTTAGCTCTGGTGAATTGTGCGATTTAAAATGGCAAAATAGCAAAATTTCCTGTCAGTTATATTTTGTCGTAATAAAATATTAGGAAAAAACGGTAAGGAATTTCTTCGTGTTTCAGGTTCGAGCAGCATGTTCCTGTGCCCTTGGCTACCTCAGTTACAATGCACGGGCTTTCCGCATCCTGCTAACGGAGTGCAGGAATAAGCCTAACCAATTTCTGCGCATAAAACATAACATCAGTAGGGATGCCAGGATCAACCCTGCCTTCCTAAAGGAGTTTCAAATGCAGCAGGCCGTGGGACTTCCATCTTTAAGGTGCGACGGCGTCTCAGCAGTGACATTATTAGTAAAGATCTCAGATTTCAGGGGTCCAGCATGCAAACTCCCCTTGAAATACATATCCTCTGCGTGTCAAATACAAATTTAACCTCGAATGAATGTTCATTGCCAGGGCCTGTTTTTATTTACTTTTGAAGGCCACGTGTCTTTTGTTTTGTTTTTTCAGTCTCTGTATCAAAACAAACAGCAACAGATTTCTGTTTAAATCTTAGTGTTAAGTTGTAAACGTTTTTTTCCCTCATTTTAAGTGCATTATTCTATCAAGGAAAAATAGTAAAATTCACTTTATTTTTGCCTTGAAACACTTCCATGATTAGCTAGGGCTATGCGAAGTTAATAGATTTATTTTTCTATGTGCAAGCAGGTCTATGCCCAGGAAAGATCAGATTTGGTTAAAACTGTTTCTGAAAAGGACCCCACAAAATAGAAGGCCCTGTTTTAAAGGAAAGATGAACATGACGAGTAGTTTCCTACAGGGAAAAATAAATCAGAATTTCTGAAACTCTTCAGTCTGTATTTTTTCAAAATAGTTCAAAGTGGGGCTAAACTCTCACCTGATCTTCAAAGCACTGCTCCTGCTTACCTTACTGTTGATAGGAATGGAAGGTGTTGTCTCGTGACTGAGCTATGAAACTATACTATCACCGACGCTTTGTGGCATTTGCTCACAATCATAGTACTGGGGAGGAAAAAAAGTACCCCCTCCCCCCAGCTTCCTGGCCAGCCAGTTCATTCTTTTAAGTGAGTTCTAGGCTAATCACACACACACACACACACACACACACACACACACACACACACACACACACACACACACACACACAGCCATCCCTGCCACTTCTGAGGTTGCAAGAAGTACTGAGGTTGGAGAGCCTACAGAAATGGGCCAGAACTGATGCTACCATCCTGCTGTGGAAAAACCTGAAGAGACTGGACCTGTATTTTCTTGAAAAGAAAGGCTTAGAAATCCAAGCAGCATAAAGGACAGTTCTGCTAGTGTACATGAGCCACAAGAACCAGCCTGGCCTGTCGTGTGACCTTAACAAAGCCCTTGGCAACAGTGAAGCACAGGGTGATCATACCACCTCTTAAGCCAAATCCTAGAATACCCCTCTTCCTGGAGGCCAGTGCTAAGGAGTGGCAACCCAGCCCTATTGTCCCACAGTGAAGGATGCAGATGATGGGAGTGGTGGGACAGAGGCTATGGGGAACTGAAGGAGTACTGACTTTCCATTAGCCTTCTGTGTGGATTAAACTCCCCAGAGTAGAGCAACTACTACAAAGTCCAGTTTGGAAGTGTGGGGCTCTTTGTGAGTGTTAAGTGTACAGAAGTGAGAAGCTAAAACAGAACACTGCACTCATAAAGATTATCTTCTAAACCACCTTCTTGTGAATAGGGGTCATATTTATTTTGGAATGGTCAAAATTCCCCAAAAGATAAACTAAGATGTTCAAAAATTGCTGGTCTATAGATGTTGATGAAGGTGCTTTAAACTTGAGCAGGAAAGGAATCATAGGTGGCCCATACTCACATAGCATTGTCAGCGTCCTTACAGTAATCAGGGCGCAGCATCTTACGGGATGCCTTTCCAACATCTCTCTCAGAGCTGATAGATACATGTACTGCTACATATTTTCCATGTTGTGGGCATCAGGAAAAATGTCAGTACCACACCTTGTCCTCTTCCTGGGAAGACGGATACACTGTTTGTATTTATGGTTATCCACTTGTTTTCCTCTTCCAGTGGAGGTTCTAATATAGCCAACACTAACTTATTGGTTTATCTGTTAGGGTAAGGGTTCCATTGCCTGGTGACACTACTGATTTTTTTTTTTTAATGAGCAGACACTTGGCTAATATCTCAATATCCTGTAGCTTCAGCCAAAAGAAAAATTGGACTCTTAAAGTTCCAGGGGTCATAGGACTCCTGATAAAAGTGCCCAAAGATAATTTGTCAACATTATTCTAACCTAATCAAAGTGATGACACTCATTTGACATGCCAGATATGTGCCACCTCCAAAGTCAGTCATCTTCCCCAATCACAGGGACACTATTTATCTGAATACAGTGCTTTGCTATGTTGCCCAGCTTCACCCCCCCCCCCCGCTTCCTCTGCTTCCTCAGTAGCTGGAACTAGAGATGTGTCATTTTTGTGCCAAATTAAAACTTACTTTAATTCCAACTTAGTAATAGAAATGTGGGTGTGGACAGGACAATCACCAGATTTTAGGGATCCTGATTAGGCAGGATTGTTTCAATTTTAGAAGTTTTTGGGAAACTGATAAATTTTATACCTTTCCCAGGAGTCTATTCACTCCCCTAAAGTTATATTTTGAGAGCTATGAACTAAACAGGAAGACATCATAATCTTCACTGCAGATGGATTTCCCAGATTTACCCATAGACAAGCCAAACTTGTTGGAAGGAAGCAGGGCTAAAACAGATACAGTGGCTGAAGTTACAGTTTCTCTTAAGCATTTTTCTCAGATGATTTTCTCAATTTTATGATTTCATTATAACCTAAGTATTTTAAAATGGGAATTGCAAAAAAAAAAAAAAAGCCTTATTGCGAACTATTTTCTCTGCTTCTACATACAGAGCTGAATTATGAGTGTTTCCAGGAAGGAAGGCATTCATATATAGGAAAAGAGCTACTGATGATATATTATTATTATTATAAGAAGGGAATCATACCTAATAGTATTTTATGGTGATATAAATTAATTTCAGTAGAGAAAAAGATAAATCTATTTAAAGAATCCTTTAAAAACTGAAAATCTAAAAACACAATCTGAACACTGTGATAAATAACAAGTTAATTTTATTCTTTCATAAATTTAATACAAATGATTTATACTTTGTAGTCATTCCCACAACTCTGTTGGAAATGGAAAATGTGTTCCTGTTTAATTCTGTTTTCCTTAAAATCCAGTATGAGTCCTGTCTTTGAGTTTCCATTACTGCAAAATATTTCACTGGGGCTCACGGTTCCGAGGTTTAGTCCATTAGTGTTGTGGTAGGAAGCATGGCAGTGTGCAGGTAGACTTGGTGCTGGAGACAGGGCTGCTCCAGACATGGTGCTGGAGACAGAGCTTAGAGCTCTACAACTTGATCCGCAAGCAGCAGAAGCAACTGTGTCACCAGGCATAGTTAGAACATTTAAGACACTAAAGCCTTCCTCCACAGTAACACACTTCCTCCCACAGAGCCTCACTTCCTAATAGAGCCATTCCTTACAGGCCAAGCATTCACACAATGAGATTATGTAGGCCATTCCTTTTCAAATCATACCTTCTTCCCATTACTTCAAACACGATGTTCCATTTTAGTTACATTTAATATTTGAAATGAGCAACTGACCAAACATAAGGTAGCTGCAGGCAATATTATACATGTATGGCATAGATCATTAGGCCGCTGAACATGGCTCCTGGAATCTTTATTTATCCATGGTTTTCTGAGTATACTATGTCTTCATTTATTATTTGTTATTTTACCCCCTTTTAGCCTGGAGAAGAATGGAGGACCATCTGTAATTCCTATCTTTAAAAAAGGTAATAATTAAATTTTCTGTTATTTTTTTTAACTCCTGCTAGTCCTAGCACTCCGTAATTCTGTTTTAGGGTTTCTACTGATGTGATAAAACAAAAACCACGAACAAAGGCATCTTAGGTTGAAAAGGTTTATTTCAACTTACAGCTTACAGCCCATCAGCCAGAAGAACAGGGCTGGATCTCAAGGCAGGAACTGATGCAGGCCATGGACGCGAGCTGATTGCTAGATTACTTACTTTCCTTTTTTATATATCCTAGTATGTAGCAAGGGGTAACACCAGCAACATAAAACAGGACCCCCACATTAATCATGAATGAAGACAATGGCCATAGGCTTGCCTACAGACCAGAGTTATGGAAGCATTTTCTCAATGTTGGTACCATGTTTTTCAGTTGTGTCTAGGTTTATGTCAATAAAACAAACCCCAACCAGCACATCTAATCTCTAAAAATTTAAAATGTGGAGACAACCCTCCAGAAAGCATACCTGTAAGCTTCTGTTTTGTGCTCTACATACAGAAGACATGTTCTTCATTCAATGTCTTTCCTATTATCATCAGTTACCACCAATCACTCCGGCAGGATGGCACAGCTGGTAAATGTACTTGCCAACAAGCCTAATGATCCAAGTTTGATCATCAGAACCTATGTGGTGGGAGTGAACTAATTCCCAGAAGTTGTCTGTTAACTCTGCCCTCATACACACAAACTTTTAAAAAGATCTTTCTCTGTTATCTCCACATAAGACACAAATAAGGTACCATATAACCATGTCTTAAATGATTTTCATGTATAATTATCTAAAAATTCGTAGACCAACGGCCACATATTTTTTCATTGATACCTGACTTTTTTTGACTTAATTGGTAGTTGAAAGTTGGGTAGTCCAGGTATAAGGAAATCAGAATTTAGATCTTACAATATTATTCTTTTCTATTTTAATTTTAAAAATACATTTTAATTCCATAGGGGGAGGAGGGAATGGGTCTGAGTACAGATGCCCAAGAGGCCATGGGTCAGATTCTAGTAGAGTTAAATTTACAAGAAGTTGTGCACTGCTTGATGTGGATGCTGGGTACTGATCAATCAGTTCTCTGCAAGAGCACTATACGCAGTCAATGGCTAAGTCACCCCTCCAAGCCCTTATTAGGTATTGAATAGGAAATAAACACAGGTTACTTACTGTTATGCACATGTTTATTAATCTGGTATCCTTAGAAAAGGGCCATTGACGGTGTATGTTGTCCTAGCTAAGCATCTATGACATAACCAGTAAGAAAGAAAGCAGGAAAAGTAAAAAGAATGTAAGACTGGGGGATGGCCCAGTGCTTAAGAACAAATACTGATCTTTTAGAAGAGCTGAGTTTAATTTGCGGCATCCATATACAGTTCACGGTTACCTGTAATTCCAGCTCTGGGGAAGGTGATACCCTCATCCGGCATCAGTGGGCACCCACGCACACTGCATTCTCTCTCTCTCTCTCTCTCTCTCTCTCTCTCTCTCTCTCTCTCTCTCCTCCCTATACATAAATGGAATTCTTTAAACAAAGAGAAAAGGAATGTTTATTCAAAAGTATCTGTAGAAAGACAATATATGTTTTAATTAAGCAAAGAAAATAAGTAGTCAGGTTATACTTAGGGCACTTGATTTGATTTGAGAGATGTTTAACTATGGCTTCTTATTTACAGGGAAAGAGCACCGAAGAAAAGCAAGACCTAAAATCCAGCCAAGAGATTCTCTGACTTTAATACCACCTGCAACTAACTTCATGGGGCTCTTCAGAACAACACACAAGACCCATGTTTCCCACAACATTTTTTCATTTTCATCTGGAATTTCATCAGATATCATAAATGTATCAAGACCAAGAATAGTGTTTTTGAAAAACCTTGGGAAAGGTGAACAGAATGCCAACCCAGAGCCTGCAGAAAGCTAATAATTAAAAGCAAAAGGCATTTGAAACATGAAATGATTCTTGACTGGTCTTTCTCAAAGCAGATATTTATTGCGGTAAAAATACACAGCATCTTCAGGGGATGAAATTTGTGTTGTTGTTTGAATGGAAGTTATTTATATTAATACTGAATAGATTTTCTTCCCAGAGTTTCATATGGAATTTAACCGCACATCAGGTATTGCCTGAAAAAAATTAGAATTTCTATGTAGAATGCCTGTACTTATACCTATAATATTTATCAACTGTCATGAGTAGAATAACACATATTATATATATATATATATATGTGTGTGTGTGTGTGTGTGTGTATCTATATATCTAAGATACGTCTCAAGAGTTAGAAACATTTTTGAGTTGGTATGCTGAGTTAAGAGCCCACATATTAACACTTACAACACTTCAGCTGTCAAATACTTATCAACGTGTGAGACTTCTGAGAGACCCGAAGTGTACAGTGTCTAAATATTCACAGGAGCATCGGGAATCACTGCCCATAAGGTACACGGGGAGAATAATTCAAATACACGGAAACTAGAGTGGTCCCATTATCTACAAGGGGTACCTTTTCTTTGCATCTGGAAAACAAAATCCCTAAACAAACCAGAATTTAAAAGAACACAAAACATACACACCATAAAAGCACAAAAGTGGAAACCACAGTATACAAGCAAAAGACCAGTAAAACAAAACAAAACAAAACAAAAAAAAAATGTCCAAACAAAGGCATGAGGCCCACCTAGCCTTATGTGGGGTTTATATACCCAGTGAGACTCCATTGGAGAAAAATTGTTCATTGCAAGAAGATGGCAGTTACGCCAGCTTCTTAGTTAGAGATGGGAGTCTATGTCCTCTCATATCTGAGGACTACAGCCCGATCTGGCTTGAGAGTGTGCGGGCCCTGTGTGTGCTGCCACATCCCTGAGGTCATATGTGCATCAGTCCAGTTGTGTCTGGGGGCCACCATTTTCATACCTGCTGGCTCTAACAAATGTTCTACCTTGCCTCTGGATAGCTCCCTGAACCTTAAGCGGAGGATGTCCTCAATTCATAGACTATTTTTTATCATTTGGTTGTTTCAAGATTATAGATAAGAAAAGTGTCAAGATAACATCCTGAGCTTTACCGGGTGGAACCATATTTAACCAAAGATCTGGGCGATTCATGCGAGAGGTTTGCTGAGATTCAAACCAGTGTAAGCTGTACAGTGAGTTCTACACATACCTGAGCTAGAGTGAGGCTGTCCCAAATGAATGTATTCATAGTAAATATTTTGGTAAATTTTCTTCCATAGTTTATGTGTACTGATAGTAGTATCCTTAGGAAACTACAAGTAGTTAATTCATAATTACATGCAAAATGCAAATCCAAATGTAAGACGTGAGTTCAGGAACTGGTTGTTGCTTTTACTTGTTATTTCTTCACTCTCACCCTGTCTTCCAACAGCAATCTAACGACCAAAAACACAAAGGTACTGTGAGGAAAGGCTATTTCCAGACACTCTATTTTTAAAAGGAAAATAGGAGAGCATAACAAAATTGAACAAAAGACGTATTTATGGAACTTTCTGAGAAGAAAGTTAGCTTAAAACAGGACTAAAACTAGAAATGTTTCCATTCGAATCAAGAATGGTGGCTACACAGCTGTAATTCTACTCGAAATGCTGAGGCAGAAGGATCAAGAGAGTTGAAGGCCAGCATGCTATGAAGTGGGCCACCTGAAGAAAGCTTTCTTCTATGCTAAATTTTATCTTTACATTATGGCTTTTCAATAAAACCTGTTACCAGAGATTAGAAAGTGCACAAATTTAACAAAGTGTTTGAGTACAGAGGCCATATGGGGACATATGAACATCTAGTGGAAAATCAGTGGATGCAAGTAGCATTGTTTCTTTAAGAAAATGGAGGGGCTGGGGATTTAGCTCAGTGGTAGAGCGCTTACCTAGGAAGCGCAAGGCCCTGTGTTCGATCCCCAGCTCAAAAAAAAAGAACCAAAAAAAAAAAAAAAAAAAAAAAAAAGAAAATGGAGATTACTAATTTTTAAATTTAATCTTTGTCTTCCACATGTGTGCCTGGTGCCTGTGGAGGTCAGAAAAGGGTGTTGGATTCCCTAGAACTGAAGTTATGGATAGTTTTGAGCTGCCATGTGGGTGTTGGGGTCCTTTACCAAAAGTATAAAAAGTACTCTTAACAACTGAGCCATCTCCTTAGCCCAAGAGGCACTGTACTTATAGCCCCAAACAGTATGAAGTTACTTTACTCAGAAAAAAAAATCCAATGGCAAACTTCGTGTCTGTAACACCAAGTTTCAAACAAAATTATCCAAACAAACCTTTCTAATCTCATTTATTTTCATCTTAGTAAATACAATTAAATACATTAAAGAAGTCAGTGTAGGGTTGGGGATTTAGCTCAGTGGTAGAGCACTTGCCTAGCAAGGGCAAGGCCCTGGGTTCAATACCCAGCTCCAAAAAAAAAAAAAAAAAAAAAAAAGAAGAAGAAGAAGAAGAAGAAGAAGAAGAAGAAGAAGAAGAAGAAGAAGAAGAAGAAGAAGAAGAAGAGAAGAAGTCAGTGTACTGTAGTCAAAAGCTAACTTCTATTCTTCTAATTGGAGAAATGGGGAAAAGATATCGAATCCATGACAAAAGGTCAGGAATGACAAGAACTACTACTTTCTCCCTGAGGATTTTCTTTCTCTACCTGCCAACATTAGTAAATCCTTCATCCTTTGATTTCATTGCTTTTTCTTTTTATAATAAAAAAGCTATTCTTTTGCAAAACTATAACAAGCAACTATTATTGTATTTGGGAAGAAAAGGAACTTTTTTGTTTAAAGAGTCTTGGATCTAGAGAGAGAACTCAGTAGGTAAAGGACATACCTTGCAAATATAGTCCCAAGTTTAATCCCCAGAAATAATGTAACATTGGAGGCATGGCAGTGTAACCTTATAATTCCAGTGCTTGGGTGGTAGAGACAGAGGATTCCTGAGGCTCCCTGGGGCTCCTTGGGCAGTCTGTTCCAGTGTTATTAGCAAAGCAAGACAATGAGAAATCTGGACTCAAAGGAGACTGACAGCGTTCCTAAGTGTGACACCTGGATTGTGAACCTCTCCTTGCTACCATGTGCACACATGCATGGGTTCACTTGCACATACATGTGCCCCTCCAAGACTACACACACACACACACACACACACACTCACATAAAAATGTTGATGCCTAATGAATATATTTAACATAATAATACCAAAACCTTAAAACTTAATTTTATTGTTTAAAATATTACCTGTAGAGACCTTTACAATCACAAATCAAAGTGTCATTTTTAATCGTGGTACTTTTATGGCAGCTTCTGCAACTTCTCTGGATATGTCTATTCCAAGAGGACATCTGCATAAAGATCAGAGGTCACATGACTTTATACTTGCTTCCTAACCTATCAGGACTTGTGCATATCACCTGCTTGTGGTTTGGAAAACAGTGGGAGTGATGAAGAGTGAGCACAGGTGGCCATCTCTCCACATATACAAACCAGAGCAATGCATACCAATACCTTATTCTTAAGAAACCTTAATTTTGAGGTACACTCGCAAATTCTACTGCTTCAAAGTACTGTAAATTAGTAAGCTTACATCAAAATGAACGCTAGGGATATGTAGTTAAATGGTTCAATGGTAGAGTATATTTTTAAGCACCTGTAAAGCCTTGGATTTCACAAATTAACAAACAACAAAACTACAAATAAAAAAAATCTTTAAAATGAAACATAAACAACAAAAGATGCCATAGACAATAACATTTTACAAAATGGTATCAGTATTTTAACATAAAATAGCGAGTCTTCATTTGTTTATATTTTCACGGGTCCCTTGGTCTCCATGACTTTTCAGAGTTCACAAGCTGGTCTGTCCTTTTCAACTTTCCCTTGCACTTTTAGACTGGAGAGCTTTTCACCTCTCTCTCATGTTGTCTATTCTTCCTCAGTAAGTACAGTGAAACCACAGACTTCCACTTTTCTAGGATATTGCTCAAGGTAAGACTTTAAGCTGACCACAGCTGAACAGAGCCATCATGTCCAGCCTCGACACTGCCACAAGGGGGAACAACTGGACCAGGCAGTATCATCTGATGTTAGGCTGCCATGTGAAGTGATTCCTTGAGACACTACCCTAAACTCTGGTTATCCACAATCCACAGTAGCAATTGGTAGTTCCTGCAGCACAACTCTCTGGTGTGGACAAGTTCAAAATGTCAGAAGAAACAAGGGTCAAATATAACCACGTCAAGTTATGAAACGTAATTGTCCTCTATTATTCCCTGACTAACTCGGACGGAACTTGATACCAAATTAAAGATCTTTGCTCTTGGAACTACGATTTGAGAGAGGAAACAAAGCTTACAGTGAACAGTTGCCTTCTGGCTTATTCTCTTCTATTCCTGTAGGATCACATCTGTAACCCAGCCTCTTACCTGAATGTTATCTCCATGCTTCCCTGAAGACTGCTAGACACTAACTGTCCTTAGATAATGTTAGACATCACAAAAGTACCACAAATGGAGATGATTTCTCTTATTAAGAATATTTAATGTATGCCTGACTGTACGCATGTACACCATCTGTGTGCAGGAGCACATGGATGTCTGGATGTTGGCTCCCCTAGAACCAGAGTTAAGTGGGCTGTGAGCCACTGTGTGGGTGCTGGAAACAGAATCCAGGTCCTCTGTAAGAGCAGTAAAAACTCTTAACCACGAAACTATCTCTCCAGCCCTGGTAAGAAATAAGACAATGTATTATCTTTATTCATGACCTACAGAAATAGGCCATAACTCATATATAGCTTGTTAATATTTTTATAATTTGGATCTATAGCGGAAATATTTATCAATTATTTCTCAACTACATTCATCGAAACCATTAATCTTCCTTAAAGAACCACCAGAACTTCAACAAAAACTTCATATATATAAAAATACTCATCTACTTCTTTTATGGTTTGTATAAGCATTATACTACATACTTTGGTTCGTATCGGATGTCTTCTACATCATGTAAAATGCCCAAGCCAGCACGTAATCTTTCAATTCCATTCCTAAATGATAAAAATCATTGAAAAAACATCATTAGCCTTACGATTTAAGGAAAGACAACTGAGTAGGAGATGACTAGTCACACAAACACAACTAAATCACATATATCCTGGGCTTACCATGCAATCATGATACCATTGTCAGTGCACAGTCTCGGAGGGGGACACAACAAAGTGCATTGTGTTGCATTTGCTACAATTTCCAATGCTCTTCGGATGTACAAGTTACTTGCAACACCTCCAGACACAACCTGAAAATATTGGGACGATGAGTATTAACGGCTGTCACATATAGTTATAAACCAGGCTGTTATCTAAACCTGGGGAACAAAACCAGCTTCGCCCAACAAGAAACTATGACATTTGGGGTTAGATAATAAGTGATAGACTTGCATAATAGAAATTTGGGAATAGTAATCACAATTTTAATGCCAGCATGCATTCATTTAAGGTATTTCCTTATTACTAGAAGTGTCTCTGCAACATTTGCAATCATAATATACCAATATTTTAGACTGCATTTTGTGCTTTTGTTAGTCATTGAGCTACTCAGCTCTTAAGAAACTGTTATCTTTAATATTAATATTTTTAATATTCCACTTTCAATTTCTAAAATGTATATATTTCATTAGTGTATAATTTTCAAAGTAAGATTTAAGATCTATTAAATATGAAGAATATCAAGACTTGTAAGCACATTTAAAGGGATTTAATTAAAAGAAGGAAGATGGCAGTCTACTTTACTAAAAATAGTAACCACAGTGGTCATTCTGATTTCTTTACTATTCAGAAAGTACAATAAAATTCAGAGAGAAATGTAGCCTGGGATTTTTTTCTTATACAGGCTGTAGATATGCCCCATAAAGATGTTATATCTATATTGTTTTCATTCTGTATTGTTCTACATTGTCTAGTATGAGCCAAGGACCAACTCATCCTACCTCAAAGTTACCCGGTTCCTGGGGAAACCAAACTGGAACGTACACTATTACTACAAGGGAAGAGGGCAAAGCTTACTAATACTGCGTTAGCTGGAGATAGCAAATTTTTCTGCTGGCAAAACAGAATAGCACGATGTGTTCTTTTCGCAAGGTGGCACGCTGTTGCATGCTGTACCGCAGCAGCAATGTCTGCGGCTGATGACAGGATTTGCCCCTTCTCAATGCCTTCTTCTTTTTCCTTGTGTGTTATTAGCTTATCAATGACATGTTGAAGTCCCGTAAAAGAAAAATCACAGTTCTTAGCATTCTGCATGGGTGGATTGATAGTAAAGTGGAATCTATTTCCTTCTTTGGCCAAATGTTCTATAGCTTTCCCACCACTCATTGTAGAACATTCTGGATGTTTGATTAAAGAAAGTCTTCTTGCCACCTATGAAAAACAAGCATTTAAAATTTTTTCATATATTTTGACTATCAATTATTAAGAAAAAAATTACCCAATATTGACCAAGTCAGTTTCAAACCAGAAGAGATATAGGGATGGTTCAAAATATACAAGTCAATACATGTAATAAGTGACATTAAGAAAATAAAGATACAATATAAAATATATATATATATATATATATATATATATATCCATCCTAGGATACACATTTGAAAACTGTAAGATATAAAGATAATGAATTCACGAGTTCCTTCTAAAATCCTGAATGACTATAGGGAGTCTGCTAATTTCAGGGATCAGGCAACTCTTCTCTCCAGAAAACTGACCAGCAGGGTCCAAGTACTGCTTCTCTAGTCTCTCTTGTACTGGGATTGGAAAATTAAAGTTGAGATGGTTATTTAATGCTGAACTTTAAAAATAAGAGTCTGGCTGGCTGGTAGTGGTCCATGCTTTTAATTCCAGCATTGGTGAGGCAGAGGCCAGCCTGGTCTACACAGCAAGATCCAGGACAGCCAAGACTATACAGAGAAACCCTGCTTCAAAAACCAAATAAACAAACAAGCGAGTGATCTATTTTTTCCCTCTATCATTTTATCTATGGCAGTAGGTTCCATACTACTAAAAATTGTTGTGATGTTTAGCAATTAAGCAGTTAACATTGAGCATCTGAGTTCCATGTTACTCTTCTCTTTTCCCTCATATGATCTCACTATATGTAGCCCCAGTTTGTCTTAACCTCACCATGCAGACAAAGTAGGCCTTGAACTCACCGCAATCCACCTGCCTCTGCTTCCCACATGCTGAGATTGAAGGCATGAACTGCTATTCCTTGTCCCTAAATCTCTGAATACCTTTATATTCTTGCAGCATGCTAGTTTCCTAAACACTTTCACAAGAAGTGTTTGACTAAATATATATTGATACCTGCAAACTAATTGAGCTTTTACATATAAATGTAAAATTCTTATTATTTCATTAAATGGCTAAATTTATTTGGCAATAGTGGCCACTCACACCTATAATGTCAGCATATGGGAGGCTAAAGCAGGAGGATCATTGTGAGTTTTGAGTCTAGCACGGGTCACAGAATGAAACCTATCTAAAGAAAAAGAGTTCAAGTTCTTACAACTCTTAGGGCTTTTCGTTGTTATTGTTTTGCATTCCTCTTTATGGAGCCCTGGCTGTCCTGGAGCTCAGTATGTACACCAGGCTGGCTTCAAACTCAGAGTTCCACATGCCTCTTGCCTCCCAAGTGCTAGGATTAAAGATGTGCCCCACTACGCTTAGTCACAACTCTTGATTTTTAAGACAAGACATTGCTGCATGGCCCAGGCTTGCCTTGAAGCCAAGGTTGGGCCTTGAATTTGAAGTCTACACTGCTACCTCCACCAAGCCTTTGGCAATGATTTTTAAAAATAGTTTTTTAAGTCTACTTATGTAATGCTCTTATTTGCCTGGATGAGTAGTCTGTAGGCTGGAAAGAGGCAACAGAAGGAAAGGGGAACAACCTCTGGAAGAGTACCTTGTCAAGCATGTCGCCTGGCGCTATGTCCAGAGACTTCCCGAGGAGCAGAAAATCTGAAACACTCTGAACTAACGCCAACAGGCAGTGGCCTCCAGAAATCAAAAGAACTAAAAAAGGAAATTCTACTTTGTGGGTCAGCCTAATAGTCAGTGCGTGAGCCTCCATGTGATGGATTGGGATGAATGGCTTTTTAAACTGATTTACTAGCTGTACGCTAAAGGATAAGCCAACCCCCAGGCTTAGGGCCAGTCCTGGTTTGATGGTAGTTGCAATTGCTGAGAGGTCGCTTGGGGAGACCCCACTGGCAGAAAGAGCTTCCTCTACTATTCGCTGAATGTTTTCTCTGTGAAGCTGTTGAGCCACTGGAGGAACAATCCCACCTGTTCTGAAACAAACAAACAAAAGAGAGACAGCTTTTAAAAGACTAGGAAAGGAAATGTTACATTTGAAGGCATTTTCCCAATGAATCGTTGTATAAGACTGATAAGAGTTCCATACTATTGCAGACTTTTCATGCTGTGTTCAAAACCCCTGTGGCTTACTTCTCATTAATGATATCACCAGAAGAACACTATGAAGCCTTTCAAAGAGGTCATGGACAAAGAAAGGACAGGCTAACCCGTTAGTTCAAATCAATATTTTTGAGGAGAGAATTTCAGAAATTAGCGCAAGAGTTATTTGTCTGAAGTAACTGTATACTAAACTCGATAGGACAGTATGAGGAGCCCAGGCATCAGAGATGACTCATATTTGGTAGGGATGACTGGGAGAAAAAGAAAAAACTAACAGTGAGAAATATGAAGACGGTTTTGTGAAGATGAGTTTATTTTTAAACACACGGCGCTTGAGGTCACACCAGGACAGTAGATAGCTTGCAATCCTAAAATAAGGTTTGGGAATTTATGCTCAGTGTCTAGGAAGGCCAGCGAATGATCACCCAAATGTTAAGAATAAGCAGGGAGGGTTGGGAATAAAGCTCAGTGGTAAATCACTTGTGTAATATACCCAGGGATTTGCATTCAGTCTCTAGCATGGAGAAAACAGCAAGTGGAACTCAGTCAGCAACAAATATAGTAGCCTGTTCTGGTTTGTGATCCGAGAAGCAATCTCACATGGTCTGTAAAATTTACCTCTGGTCTGAACATATCTCCATAAAATACTTCACACTGCAAGATCATGTGGGATAATCTCTATGGCAACATTCAATAAATATTTAGTTACTACTTTATATAGATAGTTTTTTTTTTTCAGGAAATGAAAACTTAAGAAAATCATTTTATTTCAACAAGTGCATTTAGTCATAAATTTTAAAAACTGTATTAAATATACTTATTTGATATTCTTTTATTTTATTTACTTATGGGAGGGGTGGTGAATGTACAGGTGCTCAGAAGATAACTTGCAGAGACAGTGTCTTCCTCCCACCATGTGAAGTTCCAGGGACTGAACTCAGGTCAGGAGGGGCCTTTACTAATGAGTCATTTCACTTCCCTTAACATCAATTCTACCTTTGTCTCCACACTTAATGTTCAGTTTAGTAACACTCTTACTGACGCCACCAAAGTTAAAGCTTCTTCACTTTTCTAGCTGCAGGATTGATTCTTAGAGACCGCCACAGATTGTGATGTCAGAAAACACCAGAGAACAATCTGTTGACTGTTTTTTTATTTTCCCACATCAAAATATTTATTTGACTGGAATGAGAGTTTGAATGTTTGAATTCAAGTCTTTTCCTCCCATTCGTTTCTTCCTCCTGTCTTATACCCATTTTATTATGCCTTCTTTGGTAGTTTTTCAATAAAAATTATGCTAAACAATAAAGACAAATGAGTAAAACTGTGGCCTTATTCTCCAATAGTTAATGAGAACACGTTTTATTACCGTCTTTTAATTTGTATAGAGAATGCAGATGATTAGGGAGACGCGGAGATAAGGGAATTGTTTAAATTTGAAGAGTCTAGGCAAGGGACAAATGGAGGATTAAACTAAATTGACAAGGAAGGAGAAAACTATGTCAAGTAGTACTTGAGGGTTAAGTTTCTAACAACTGATGGCTGACTTGGATGTGGAGTGAGGAAAAAGTAGTGGTCTGAAGATGGGACACGCTAACAACCAGTGCCTTACTATCACTCTTCCTACACTACTCTGCAATGATCTCTTCACAGTCTGTATTGATAGTCACAGAACTACTATTAGTAATGGCTATGTTCTACTGAATCACTTATACTTGTCAAAATCTGCAGCAAGAGCTCTAACATAATACACATTTAATACATTGGCATGGTTATCTGGACTTTATAGACAAGAAAGCTGAAAATATGTATGGCCTCAGTATGAAGGATTATAAAACTACATGTTAGCCTGAGGCAAGCAAGTAGAAACGACAGGTGAGCTCCCGCCTGTTTTGGAGTACGTACACACCTTCCCTTGTAATATACACTTGGCAGTCTAGTTCCTTTACCTTTACCCACTCTGCACACACATCCCTCTCTAAACAAACGTACTTAGCGACCTTAGAACTCTCTCCCTCCCCCACCTGTGTGGGGCCATATGTACTTCAATCTCTGAAAAGTGGCCCTGTAACAATCAAATTTAGACAAATTTTATTCAAATATATTCCCAAGAGAAAAAAGGCTGATTCAGCCTGATCTCATTTGGATGCACGTGTAATCTTAACAAAAGAGTTTGCCCAAATGAGCTTTTTGGGAGAATACCCTATTTACCATCTTATGCCTACACATAATTGGGCATGCATGGGATTAAAGCAGATGCATTATGGAAGGGGACATACACAATAGGGAAAATGAGTATCTAATCTATCAAAATGAAGAACCACTCAAACTCTGCTCCTGAGTAATCAAACCCTCCATTTGAACTCCATGAACATAGCCCTGAACAATAATCTTGAGTCTTCTTAATCAGGTGGCCTCCTGCCAGTCTTGACAGTATATCCATTTATAGCTAGCACTGTCGTTTTGTTTCTTTTGTTGCTCTATGTGAGCCCTTTT